>NC_092809.1:123777684-124099287 GCF_040954645.1 Diabrotica undecimpunctata | reverse complement strand
TCGATACGTTAGTGCGATGATCAATCCAGATTATTCTTAACATGCTGCGGTATACCCACATTTCAAAAGCGTCTAGTTTATTTTTATCGTGTATATTGTTATGCTAGAATTTTTCCAAATTGTTACCAGTTTCATCATAGCTGTTTTAGCAATAGTCAACCTTCTACGTATCTCTCTGTCACACCCTCCGTCATTTGTTATTAGGAACCCCAGGTGTATGAAACTATTTACTACTTCAAAGCTCCCAATTTCATTAATGTATTGAAGATTATTTCCAGCTCTGTCTACTATCATGATCTTTGTCTTACTCCTATTTAGTTTTAGTCCATATGTTTTGCTTTTCTCCTCCAGACATCTCATTATATCTTCCATTTCTTCTTGATTTGCCGCGATTATTAAAGTGTCATCAGCATATCTCAAATTACTGATTTTTTGACCTCCTACTGATATTCCACCCTTCCATCCGTCTAGTACCTTTCGTATAATGTGTTTGTAGATATTAAGCAGAGTTGGCGAGATTATGCATCCCTGCCTGACACCTGCCTCTGTTCTGAAATGATCGGAATGGGTGTTGTTTATTTTTACTGTGTACTTATTAATTTCATATAGACTTCTAATTAGTTGAATTAAGTGGTGGGGTTTTCCCATTTCCGCTAGTATGGACCATAGCTGCTGCCATTTGACTTTATCGAAGGCCTTTGTGTAATCTACAGAGCACATAAGCATAGGAGTATTGAATTCAGGAATTTTTTCGATTAGCTGTCTGATATTAAGGATGTATTCTCTTGTGCCTTTTCCTGGGACAAATCCCGCTTGTTCTTCTGATATCTGAGGCAGTAGAAAAGCTTCTAGTCTTTTCATGTATTACATGAAGTAGAACCTTGCTTGCATGAGATATTAGGGTTACCGTTCTGTAGTTGCTGCAATCTAACGGAGTTACTTTTTTGAATATAGGGATGAAAGTGGATGTTGTCCAGTCATTGGGCCACTCTCCGGTTTCCCAAATCTTTTTGCAGATCATATGCATAACATTTACTCCAACATCTCCAGTCTGTGCCAGGAGATTTTCTATTTTTTACTTGCTTTTTTAATGCTTTTTCTACCTCTGACTTTAGAATGTTTGGTTCTCTCTCTGCAGTGCTAGCTACTACTACTACTACTGAACAATAAATATTACTTTATAAACAATAAATTATGTTGTTTACAAAGCAATAGAGTTAATGAAATGTACACAGTTGGAGGAACTAAGTTGCCTAATGAGTAAGATACAAAAAACAAGTGCACAATACGGACTCAGACTAAATATCACAAAAACCAAATGGATGTTAGTAAGCAAAACCCAACAACCACCACAGCAACTGATATTAGACAATGAAAGAATTGAACACGTGGATTCGTACATCTATTTGGGAACAACAGTCAACTCAAATTGGGATCAAGCGAAGGAAATACGTATAAGAGTAGAAAAGCCAAGAGCATCGTTCACTAGCATGAAGCAAATTTTCACCTCTAAAAGCCTCACCCTACCTCTCAAAATTCGACTTCTGAAATGTTATGTATTCCCGGTTTTGTTATATGGAATGGAGGCGTGGACAATGACCGCAACATTGATGAAAAAAGTAGAGGCCTTCGAAATGTGGGCTTACCGACGTATATTACGTATATCCTGGACTGAGCACGTGACCAACGAACAGGTACTACGCCGGATAGATAAAGAGAGAGAAGTAGGAATAAGTATAAAGAAAAGAAAGTTGGAATACTTGGGTCACGTTATGAGACATAATAAATATAGAGTACTACAGCTGATCGTTCAAGGGAAAATAGACAGCAGAAGGGGTCCAGGGAGGAGAAGACACTCGTGGCTCCAAAACTTGCGGCAATGGTTCGGATTGTCATCTGCTGAACTATTCAGATCTGCCGTAAACAAAGTCAGAATAGCCATGTTGATTGCCAACGTTCGGAACTGACAAGGCACATGAAGAAGAAGAAGACTCAGTTGGAAAAATCGCAATAATGTTGTATTCAGGCAATAATGCGAGCACTGCCAGATTTAAACTGCCAGATTTAAAGTAAGATATTCTAATATACTCCAATTCAATTCCAGGTTATACAACGATTCAAAGAATTTCAATATAGTTTTATTGTGATCCTTGGTAGCAGCCGTAGCTCAGTGGCTATGTTACTGGCTTAACAAGCTGGAGGGCCCGGGTTCGAATCCCCGCACCGACAAAATTTTCAATTTCTAATTTAACTGAGCTCCCACCGTGCTTCGGAGGGCACGTAAAGCCGTCGGTCTTGGCTACGAAAGTAGTCGTTAAGTCATGTTAGGGGCGCTTGCGCGACCTAAAAACTCTAACATTAGACGTTTAGCCAGAAGGTTACACAAACTTTACTTTACTTTTACTGTGATCCTTATTCCTAAAAATAAGTTATGATAATTTCTAAACATAAAACTATAACAAAAATATATAAAAAAATCCGCCATTTTGTACTAAAAAGTACCCCAATCGATTGTAAAATTTTCGTCTAGCATTAGCCAGAACGCGTGGCGTTATTTTTAAACACTTCAATAATTTGAATTTTTAGTGCTTCAATATCTGTAAATTTTTCGCCAGAAAAGAGTTTTTATTTTAGATGCCCTCAGATAAAATAACAGTTTACAGCTAGATCTTCCTATCTCGGAGGCCACTTAATATTAAAGGTAGGTCCAATTAAAGAATTATTAAAGCAGTTTCTAAGGAATTCCTTAACCTCCCAGTTATTGTGCGCAGGGAATCCATCCACTTGAAACCAGATTTCTTCATCATCGTGAGCTATTCTCCTTAAAATCTCTTCTTGTAGCAAGTCTAAAAACTTTTTTGAATATAAATTTTCCTCGTAGAAAAATGGTCCAATAGTGTCTAAATATTCCTAACCAGACCTTTCAGTTGTTCATGTAGGTTACGTGGTCGATAAACCCAGCCCATTAGAAAGATATGCAGGGACTGCTATATTGCAGTGCTTAGTCTATTTGTATTATATGTATATGTGCTTCTCTAACCGAAATCTACCCTAAATTATTGGTTATTTTTTTTTCACTTTCGGGTGGGTACTAGCTCTCTTCGCATAGATTTTTAGCATCATCTAAGGTCTGCCACGAACTGGGGGCCAATAATAATATGTCATAGTACTTTGCTTAGTCAGTGTAAACTCACGAACTAATAAATCTTCATATAAAGAAATTTAAAACAGCAAATAAAAAAACCCATGCTTGTTATTTTTATTTTTTAATGTAATTACAATAATTCTGGCATTTGAACGATATTTTTTACACATCATTTAACGAACATATTCTTTTTATAAACCAATTAATATTAATAAAAAATACAAAGTTTAATTAATCTAATTACTTGTATCCCGGTTTTTGTAAGAAACACCACGGTTTCGCATGTCTCTTAAAACAGCCCTCGGAAGACGTCCACAGACTGAAATGGCATACATACCCGGAGAGAACTGCTGTATTCTTTGCCACTTACAAACCCAACTATCCTTAGAATTCATCATACAGACCATGCCCTTAAAATTTGAACTCGTACAATCATATATGTTGTCCATATTATTCTTCAGCTTCAAAAAAGTTTCGCAATTGTTGCATCCATCTTTTTTGAATTGGTGCATGG
The DNA here is from genome assembly GCF_040954645.1 of Diabrotica undecimpunctata. Classification (NCBI taxonomy): domain Eukaryota; kingdom Metazoa; phylum Arthropoda; class Insecta; order Coleoptera; family Chrysomelidae; genus Diabrotica; species Diabrotica undecimpunctata. The sequence goes on along the minus strand of NC_092809.1, from coordinate 124,095,628 downwards.
TTTTTATTAGCGAACAAACTAAACATGCTCTAAGATCTTGTAGATTGTCAGGAATAATATTAGTGGGCATATTAATTACAAAATAGTTGCGCAATATCTAATTAATCAAATTATGTCTGACGTTTATTTCAATACGCCACAATATGACGTCAAGCTGTCAAGTTTTTAGGTTAAATTGGCTCTTGACTAACCGAAATATCTTTTGATATTTCCAGAACAATGCGAAAACGATATTGTTAATTTTTATCAAACACATTTTTTGATAAAAACATTACTTTTAAAAACATCAAAACAAGAAACATACAATGTTTTGTTAAAAATAAAACAGCTTTTTGAATTAGATTCAAAACTTCAATATAACATGACAACGCATCATCATTGTTACGTCATTTCGTTTATTTAATATGTAGCACAGACCAGTAGTGATCTGTGATATGTAGTTAAAATCAATTTTCAAATATGATAAATCAAAATATTTATTTTTTAATCAACTATAACTTTTCTATTGTGGTTTTGGTATATTTTAATAATTACCAAAGAAACAAAAATACTGGAAATCGTTTTGATTTTTTAAGAAAGTATTTTTAATGCACCATTTATGACTAAAATTTTTAAATTTTTTTTTTTATTTAAAATTTTACTTATTTAATTATCACATACAATAGTTCTAAAAACACATATTTAAACAAAATTTATAAATTAATTTACAGTTATTAAAAAAACTGCTAGACCATGCCACAGAATAATAAAATAATAAGAATGCCCATTCTGATTGGCGAGATAAATAACCGCATCTCATTCGCGCTGACGGAGACGGAATCAGCCATGTTTTAAAAGGAACCAGGGTTTTTTAGTGAAATTTTATCTGGTGTGTGTTAGAAAGTTCATTGGTAGCGTGTGTTAGGGTGTTCAGTGTTTGGGATTTGTAAATAATATAAATGTAAAAATAATGTAAAATGTAAATATATTATTGATAATATATAAATATTATATAAATACATATGTATATATATATATATATATATATATATATATATATATATATATATATATATAATATAAATATATAATATAATTTTTTTATGTTAATAATTGATTTTTAAAATTACGATTTTTATTATAGTAGAAAATAGTCCCCCATACTCGAGTATACAACTTTAACAAATACTATAAAAGTGGAAAATTTTGACATGGCGGGCAATAACAACTGGAGAAAAAATAAGTTTAATTTGTCGGTAATTACCGAAGATGAAATCCAAGAACTTATGGACTCTGTTAAAACGGATTCGTCAGAAGGTGATTATAGCAGTGATGATCCAGACATTGACCCAGATTACGAGCCGGATGAGCTCGCTCCAGATGACATGATTACAGAGTGTATCCGTGAAATGTAAACAGGTGAAACAAGCGCTGCTGCATCATCAACAATGACAACGGCGGTGCAAATCGAAGCTGACGAATGTGTCGAATCTTTAGAAAAGAAGGAGGCTGGGCCGTCTACATCTATAAAAGCAGTTCCATCTACTTCAGCCGCCGATGCCATGATCGGGTGCGTTATGTGCTAGTGTGGACTCAAATACTTCACTTCGTTTAGAAAAATCTGAATATAAGGTGATCTGCATCACCTTTATAGTTTTCAGTACCAGAATTTAAACATAACAATTTCTTAAAGCCCCTTCGAAATTGAATAATATTTTTGTTGATAGAATTACCGTGCAGAAAAATTAACACGGTTTAATTTATTTACGACAACCATAGACATAATATACAATATTTTATGTCGTACTTTAAGTTGAAGAATAGCTTAAATTATTTCAAATTTATTAAATTATTAACCTTTTAAATTTAAATTACAGTTCGGTCGTAGCTTGTCACAAATTTGTCAATCCGGCATCTGAGAGTGGGCATTCTGATTGTTATTTATTATGTGGTAATAGTTCGAAAAACACATATTTAAACAAAATTTATAAATTAATTTACAGCCATTAAAAAAAAACAGCTATACCATGCAAAAAATGACATTGGTTTAGATTTTAGGAAACTTTACGGCAGAACAATATAACTTAACGTTGTGTATGTTGTTATTTATATCTTAACAATTTTCCTAATAAAATTTTTACAAATCTAATATGTTTACCATACATTTGCTAATACAAGATGTCCACAAACACTCTTCACAAAAGAAAACTAAAAATTGAGCAACTCCTTTTATATCCATTTGATCTAAATGGCCTTATCAAAAAATGTTTCTTAAAACCTTTAAAAGATGGCGCCCTAACACCAGTTTAATTGAAATATCTTCAAAATGGTTGTCGTTTATGTGATAGCATCCTATACATTTATTATTCGAATGTAACCAATCGTTTGGCCTGAATACATTTTTTAAAGCGGCTCGTTTAGGAGGGGTATTGAACATTTTTATTCATATCTTTTTTGTTTTTTTAAATTTCATAAACATTTAACAAACTTCGATTTTTACTTTTTCTGTATCAGTGCATACGTTTCCATTGAATAATCAATTAATTTCCAATTGTGAAAGATGACCACAAAAAATAAACAAAATAACAATTGTATTAATGTCTACTGTGACTGTTATCTTAAATCGTTTTCGTGGTATTTCTACTGATCGTCTTCCTATTGGGGAATCGTCTCTTGTCATTTTTACTACTCTATTTCTTGCCATTCAGCTTACATGATCGTTCCATTCTACTCTTCCATTGCTTACCCACTTCTTGATGTTCTCCACCTTGCATCTACGTTGTATATCTGTACTTCTAGCTCTGTCCCATAGTGTTTTATTATCAATTCTTCTAAGTGTTTTCCTCTTTGCTGTTTCTAAAATCCTTTTTGTTCTCTCTGTGTCAGGTCGTGTTTCTGCCGTGTATGTCATTATTGGTCTGATGACTGTTTTGTAAATTCTGCCTTTCATGTCTTTCCCAATATTTATATTTCTCCATTTTAATTTTTGTTACAATCAATTGTGGTTTAATCTTATATAAATACAATACAATATTTAACTTAAACATGCCACTAGAAAATACTTTAAAAACACTTAAGAAGCGCTAATTAAAGACCTGTTGTTAAATTTCATAAATCAGCAAGAACTCTCTTAGATAGAGCGTGCTGTCAGTCTAATATAGAAAAGCTCTGTATAAAATGTTTTACACATCCTGTATGTATTTTGTAATCTGTCTCTTCTTCTACAATATAGGATCAAATTAAAGTAAGTGGGAGTTAGTTTAAACCAAAAAACAGCGCAGCATATACAGATACACATCGCAATAAATTTCTTGTTAAGCTCTTGATGTGAGCCACAGATATAAAGCGACTGACACAGGACTAGCTATTACGGTAGTTTGCATAGATCATAATCATTTTCGGTAGCCTTTATGGCCCCATATCTGTAATGGTAGTGTAAACTCACCTACATCGAAATTACTTTATCCGGGAAAGAGATTTTCTTTAGTTTTATGAGGCACATCCACGGTTTTATTATTTCTATCACTGAACGTCTACTTATTTTTCGTTTAATGCTAGTTTGTTTAAAATAAAAATGGTGAATGGGGATTGTAAAAGCACCAAATGACAATGAATAAATTCTGCATGTGAATGTATAATGTAGATGTATAATGTAGTAACAGTAGTGTATTTAACTAAAAATTTAATATTGGCATCTGCTGCATTTTTTTTAAAACTTTTCCCAATATAGTATTTAAAATTTTTACCACGTTAGATAATATGTAATAACTTTATCTGTATCTGTGTTTATATTGCCTTATTATATCTATTCTAGATACGTAAAACAATTAATTTTCAAAATCAGTTCACCATCGAATATCACCGACTCATTCGAATTATGAACTTCATCTTCAACTGCTATTTCAACTTCTGTCTTTGTTCTTTTTTAAAGTTTTAAATTTGTTCTTTCAAAAACCTCTTTTTCTCATTCCATTATTTGCTTCAATTTCGTTTTAGTAATACCCACATATTGTTTCATCAATTATTTCCTTTTATATTTTTATATTAATTCTAAATGGTTTCCTGTTCCTATGCAGTGGCGCACCCAGGGGGTTTTAGGGGTTAAACCCCCCCTCCAGGGCACTATTCTGACACTGTTACTCACAAATTTTAAGGACTCAAAATGGAGGTAGGTTAAAACAAATTTTCAAATGCCGAACCAAAACCACAGGAATATTCTAGGTGCGCTACTGTTCCTATGATTTGGATCTTTTTGTCACAGATAACTAAAAGTCATTTAACCCTTTAAGGATCAGTGGTAGCTATATTTACCAGTGTTGCTAGAGATTATTTTTTTAACTTATAAGATGAGTATTAGACACAAACCTACAGTTATAAAGGATTTTTGGTGAAATTGAACAAAACCCGAGTAGCGTATGCCTGCGCCGAAGTAGTTGAGCGGTAAACATAGCTACCAGTTATTATTTGTGCAGAGTAGTTTATCGGTATTAATGTGATAATAATTTATTTTAGTTTTTATTGGTTTGTTTATTGAAATATTTAATAATAACAGGTGTAGTAGTGTAAAATATGGCATGAAGAATGTTTTCCCATAATAACGTGTAAGTAATATTAATTTGTAAAAGAAGTTACAAACTATTCAACACATTGCTAACAAATCTAGCCAAATTTATTTACCAATTTGAAAATTATTTTCCATGAATACAAAAATAAATGGAAGAACTGCATTTTGTGAGAATGTTACTGCACCTTCTAGTCTTTCATACGAAAATGAATCTTTTATAAGTTTTTGGACATTTGAAGATGTTCTGGGTAAATATTAGGACAAATTTTTTCAGTGAGCGAAAAGACGATGGAAATCTCCTCTTACTGCAAGACAACTGGAAGAGTTTGTAAATAAAGGCCTGGATGATACCGGTGATAATAATTCTTACATGTCAGAGATTATGAAAGTAATTCTGATGTAGAAAACAATATTTTACTTGTGCCATCTTCAGTCAAGTGTAGCACTCGATCCAATTCAAGCATAAATAATGCTTCCAGTTTAATATCACATATTGAATTCAAACAACATCAAACAAACATGAATATCATCAACAGACTCATTTAATTTTGAATTTCTAAAAATTCTGACGATTCAGTTTAGGATCCAGATTCTATACATTCATATTCATCTGACATTACCTCACAGCCAGAAGTAAATAGTAGCAGTGTTGCTAGAGATTATTTTTTTAACTTATAAGATGAGTATTAGACACAAACATACAGTTATAAATAATTTTTGGTGAAATTAAACAAAACCCGAGTAGCGTATGCCTGCGCCGAAGTAAAGGTCGTTGAGCGGTAAACATAGCTACCAGTGATTATTTGTGCAGAGTAGTTTATCGGTATTAATGTGATAATAATTTATTTTAGTTTTTATTGGTTTGCTTATTGAAATATTTAATAATAACAGGTGTAGTAGTGTAAAATATGACATTAAGAATGTTTTCCCATAATAACGTGTAAGTAATATTAATTTGTAAAAGTAGTTACAAACTATTCAACACATTGCTAACAAATCTAGCCAAATTTATTTACCAATTTGAAAATTATTTTCCATGAATACAAAAATAAATGGAGGAACTGCATTTTTGTGAGAATGTTACTGTACCTTCTAGTCTTTCATACGAAAATGAATCTTTCATAAGTTTTTGGACATTTGAAGATGTTCTGGGTAAATATTAGGACAATTTTTTTTTTCAGTGAGCGAAAAGACGATGGAAATCCCCTCTTACTGCAAGACAACTGGAAGAGTTTGTAAATAAAGGCCTGGATGATACCGGTGATAATAATTCTTACATGTCAGAGATTATGAAAGTAATTCTGATGTAGAAAACAATATTTTACTTGTGCCATCTTCAGTCAAGTGAAGCATTCGATCCAATTCAAGCATAAATAATGCTTCCAGTTTAATATCACATATTGAATTCAAACAACATCAAACAAACATGAATATCATCAACAGACTCAGTTAATTTTGAATTTCTAAAAATTCTGACGATTCAGTTTAGGATCCAGATTCTATACATTCATATTCATCTGACATTACCTCACAGCCAGAAGTAAATAGTAGCAGTGTTGCTAGAGATTATTTTTTTAACTTATAAGATGAGTATTAGACACAAACATACAGTTATAAAGGATTTTTGGTGAAATTAAACAAAACCCGAGTAGCGTATGTCTGCGCCGAAGTAAAGGTCGTTGAGCGGTAAACATAGCTACCAGTGATTATTTGTGCAGAGTAGTTTATCGGTATTAATGTAATAATAATTGATTTTAGTTTTTATTGATTTGTTTATTGAAATATTTAATAATAACAGGTGTAGTAGTGTAAAATATGGCATGAAGAATGTTTTCCCATAATAACGTGTAAGTAATATTAATTTGTAAAAGTAGTTACAAACTATTCAACACATCGCTAACAAATCTAGCCAAATTTATTTACCAATTTGAAAATTATTTTCCATGAATACAAAAATAAATGGAGGTACTGCATTTTGTGAGAATGTTACTGTACCTTCTAGTCTTTCATACGAAAATGAATCTTTTATAAGTTTTTGGATATTTGAAGATGTTCTGGGTAAATATTAGGACAAATTTTTTTTTTCAGTGAACGAAAAGACGATGGAAATCTCCTCTTACTGCAAGACAACTGGAAGAGTTTGTAAATAAAGGCCTGGATGATACCGGTAATAATAATTCTTACATGTCAGAGATTATGAAAGTAATTCTGATGTAGAAAACAATATTTTACTTGTGCCATCTTCAGTCAAGTGTAGCACTCGATCCAATTCAAGCATAAATAATGCTTCCAGTTTAATATCACATATTGAATTCAAACAACATCAAACAAACATGAATATCATCAACAGACTCATTTAATTTTGAATTTCTAAAAATTCTGACGATTCAGTTTAGGATCCAGATTCTATACATTCATATTCATCTGACATTACCTCACAGCCAGAAGTAAATAGTAGCAAGGACAATGTGGATTTTTCATCTTCCAAAAAAATGGAGCCAATTTTAGACTATGGTTTATTCCATTTTAGTGAGAAAAAAGTTAACATTGAATTTTGCGCTGACATTGACTAGCATTATGCAAAGAATGTTTTTTATATATTATTCGAAATGAAGTTTAAAAAAAATGTTCCCTTTTAAAAATTTTGTTTTAGTGTGGATGTAGCGGTAGATCTCTTTACCAGTGATTTGCAGGTGATGGCAAATACTCAAATGATGACTATAAATAGTAACAATATTTACCACACCATAAAAAAATTTTCAAATTAGCTAAGTGCCAAAACCAACATTTTAAGATATTTAGTAAAAACGTTAAGAAAACGCAAGTATTAGTTTTATTTGTTTATTTATACAAAAAATCTGTATATAACAAAACGGAAAACTTAATCTAAAAGTATAATATTATTATAAAAAAACGAAACGCAGCAAATTATTTTTTTTTCTTTTTTAAATAGAAAGGTGTTAAATGCCCACCTACTTTTCTTCAGTAATGGGACGGAATATATCATTATTTTGCATGTTGGTGTTTTCAGCAGGATGTTCTTGTGCTGTTTCAACTACTAGTAAATTTTTGTAGAACTGAATTAGGTGGCACCTGATGTGACCCAATATGTAGCTTCGTCCATTTTCAATAATTTTTTAAACTGTTGGTTCTTGTTTCATGTTGTGTTAATGTATTATTTAATGTTTATGACGTTCTATATTATATATTATTGGATAGCCTAATTTGACGAAATGCCCCTGAAGATGCCCTAGAAGAGAAAGTACTTGGACAAGATTTAATAAAAAGTGTGCTCGATATCGGCCTTTTATTTGATTAAAATTCATTTATTCAAGCATTCAACCTTATATCACTTCATAATGAATTATTGAAAAAACGAAGAAACTGAGGAATTATAACTATAGTCGGTTCGCTATATTTACGCGGGTTTCGGATTAACAAAATTATGCTAATGACTCATTGATAACCAGTTGCAGTAAACGACTTCCCAGAAAATTAGGTAAAAACTGCATTAATGGTCATATTTTAAAATACATTAAAATAACATTAGGGTAGGTATAAATTTGTTACAATATTGCAGTTGAATTGATTCTTTGCCAGTGTGGACATTGTATGTTTGGTGGAAATATTTAAAAATGCCTAGACGTGTGTTAGATGTAGATAGTCTAATTTGTAGTGTACATAAGTATTTTACGGATGAAAAAGAAAATAGCGGTCCTTTGAAATCGGTAATGTCTGTTCAACAACGCGTATGTGATGCTCTAGGAATTAGTGAAACCAAACTAAGAGGAGTATTACAAAATCGCAATAATGAACGGCCGAAAGAAGATCACCGAAAAACTCGCCTATCATTGAAAACGAAAGATATTCCAGATGGAAAAAAATTTGAAATTCGTGATACCATTTATCGAATGCGAGCCAACAAGGAACATATGACCTTAAATGCAATTCTCTCGGAATTAAAAGATAGAAAATTTGACGAAATTGGTAGAACAAGTCTATGGCAAGTGATACATAATTTGGGTTTCAAATTTCAAAAGGAGGATAACAGAAAAGCCCTTTGTGAAAGAAGTTCTGTTGTGCATAAAAGAATTAAAGAATTAACTTTCTAAGAAAATATTCTAAATTAAAAGAAGAAAGGGCAAATTTTATATATTTAGACGAAACATGGATATTTTCTAGGGGTGCAACCAAGAGAATATGGCAAGATGATAACGTAAAGTCTATCAAACATACTGATGGAGATGGGAAGCGACACATAATTTTACATGCATGAGGAAAATCGGGTTTTATAGAAGGTGCTGATTTAATATTTTCATTTAAATCAAAATCAAGTGACTATCACGATAATATGAACACAGAAATGTTTGTAAAATGGTTACATGAAAAACTTCTCCCAGGTTTAAGTGAGCCCAGCGTAATTATTTTAAACAATGCACCTTACCATTCTGAAGTATTAAACAAAAGTCCAACGAATTCTTGGACTGTTAATAAAATTAAAGAATGGTTGACAAAGGAACATATACCATTAACACAACATATTTTAAAATCAGAATTATTACGCTTGGCAAATATCCACGCAAAACCAAAAACCTTTGTTGTGGATCAGATTATTGAAAGTTACGGTCATCAAGTTTTACGTCTGCCACCGTATCATTGCCAGTTTAATCCCATCGAATATATGTGGGGAATAGCAAAACAATATTATGACAACCATATTGGGCCTAACGGTTATAGCGACGACGCAGTTCGGGAAACTTGGCGAAAGGCACTTTCAATTGTAACTATAGAAGTGTGGTGCAACTGTATATTCAAGTGCGAGAAACTAAAATAGAAGATTGGTGGACTCGTGAAAATAAAATAAACGAAATAAGTCCAATCATAATAACAATTAATGGTGATGCCAGTGATGATGATGACGATTATGATATTTTTGATGATAATGACTGATTTTCATTTTTGTTGGCAAGTTAAATTTTTTTATTTTTCATTAGAAATTCTCTCCATGGAACAAATATACATAGACCATATTTTCTGTGTGAAGTGTAATATAAAATTATTATTAGGTTTATATTAGCCACATTAGACTCCATTAATGAAGTAATTCTCCTTATTATACTGTCAATTATATAAAAGATTTTCCATTATTATTTAATTTAAAAAAAGTTATGGATTATTTTTCATTTCATTTGACCAGTTGATATTTCCCCAAAGAGCAGGTAATTAAAACTGGGTACTTACAATAAAATTTTTAATCCGAAACCCGCGTAAATATAGCGAACCGACTATACAGTGGTATTTCAACAACAATACATTTTATTATTTTAAAAAGGCAAGCGGTTTTACGGTATAAAGAGAACTTATGATGAACCCAAAAGTCGCTGACTATAAGTTACAATACAATGTCCAAACATTAAATACCACGAAAAATTATTATTTTTGTATTTATAAATAATTAATGTCTTCAGAACGATTTCCGGCCTCGAAGTAAATCCATTAAATAAAGTACTGTTAATTACATTTATGGGTAGTTCCCCACAAATGTAATAATTATGTATTTATGATAATATTTTTTGTTTTAGATCTGGATGTTTTTTAAACATATTGACCATAACATATAAATAACACCTACTCCTACAACTATAAATAAAATATATAACTATATCCATTAGCGGTTTAAACGTATGTCTGGGGAATTAAAAAGAATACTCTAAATCCCTGTCTTATTATTTCCAGTTGCATTCCCTCAACTTTAAATCCCATTAAAGAACAAGTTTGTATAAATTGTAATGAGTCCTTGTACTGTTTGCCTTGTTTATTCATGAAATTTTACCCTAATCTACTCCTCCAAGTCGTTCTCGCTTAAGAAGTAATGTTCAACATTATCTCAACTGGATTTTTGGAATATGCTAGGCTTATAGACCAGACGATAGACGTGTTTAAAATATTGAAAAAGGTTAAGAAAAAGTGAATTAAACACTGAAAATTCGCTCATTTACGAATTGATATTTAACAAAACGATTTGAAAAAAAGAAACAAAAAAAAAATATAATAATATCTGTTACTGATTATTACTTATAGATTTGGCACAAAAAATTAATATGGTACATAATTAAAAGCAACCAATTTAAGGGAAAGGTTATACACAAAATCATATTGCGAATACCGAAATACACCATGTCTTCAAATAGAAATATCATTATTCAAATATAAGAACAAAGCTAAGGAGGTACAAAGATTTAATGCAGAGTTGCATCATTTTATGCTTCAATCAAAATAAATTATGTATTCTAGTTCAATCATCAGAGATTTGACCTTTAAAAATCATACATACATGCTAAATTTTGCTAAAAAGGTCAATTTTGGGACCAAAAAAACAAGTTTACCACTTTAACCCACGGACTTCCCCCTAAAACCCTCCTCGTAGGGGACTTTTAGGGGGAACTACACAAGAAAATCGATTTACCAAGAATCTGTACGCCGAAGAAAAAAATGTTTTAGAAAAATGTAGCTGAGATAATTTTGAACAAAAATGATTATAAGCACTTTTTGCGTAGAATGAACCGTTCTCTCAGAAATGACGCTGAAGCGACCGGCGATTTTGAATGTCAGTTCCGCGCCCAAAATCAATATTAAATAAAATTTGTATCAATTCGACGGTAAAAATTCGATATCTTTTGATCAGAGTGTGCTATCGACAAAAAATCAAAATGCGTTTTAAAGGTGAAAAGTGCAGCTTTCGTATACAATTTTTGTATTTTGACGCAAATAAAGTCAGTTTCTATAAAGCTGTTATAAATAAACTTTGCGCGATTTTTGTCATTTTTTACGATTTTCTTGAGATCATTCAAATTTACTAGCTTCATTGACCGGTCGTAGTAAAATTTCTATCGCTGGAGACTAGTCTTCAAAACCTGTAACATGAAAATTCGATTTCGATTTTTGGCAACAAATATGAGGCATTTGAAATATGACTTAAAACGCAGAATTTTAACTTTTACATTACAAATGATCGCAAGTCACGGAAAATGCCCCCAAGAAGACGGTTTTAGGTGGAATTTATAGCAAAAGTTTAGTACTTTTGAAGAATGTACTAGTGTAATTAAAAGCGTGTACTTTTAAACGTTTCAGATCGTTTGTAAAGTTTTAATTCAGCGTTTTTAACCATATTTCAAATGCCTCACATTTGTTGCCAAAACTCAAAACTAAAATTATATGCTATAGGTTTTGAATATTAGATTCTAGTTATGGAAAATGCATAGTGGCCGGTCAATGACGGGATACATTGTATTGATCTCATGAGAATAAAAAAAATGGTAAAAATCGCGCCACATGTATTTATGTAACACCTTTATAAAAACTAAGTTCATTTGTGGCAAAAACACAAAAATTGCATACCAAAGCTGGACTCTTTACCTTTAAAACTCATCTTGATTTTTGTCGATAGGACACTCGGATCAAAAGATATTAAATTTTTACCTTCGAGCTGATAAAAATTTTATTGAGCATTGATTTCGCGCGCGTAACTGACATTTACAATCGTCGATGGCTTCAATCGTTGTTTCTGAGAGAACGGTTAATTCTACATAAAAAATTAAACGGTTTAAACGGTTTTGTTTAAAATTATCTTAGCTGCATCTTTATTTGAAACATTTTTTCTGTGACGTACAGATTCCTATTAAATCGATTTTTTTCCGTTTACCCTCTCTACGTGGGTAATTTTAGGGGAAAGCCCAGAGGTAAAAGCAGTTTTTTAGTTTTTTTTTGTCCTAAAATTGACATTTTTGGCAAAATTCAACTTGTTAGTATAATTTTTAGAGGTTTAGTGGCATTTTCGTCTCTGATGACTGCAGTATTCCTATAAAAAAATGAAAACAATCGCAAAATAAATTGAAATAAAGAAAAGATTATTCTTCTTCTTAAAGTGCCATATCCCTACGGAACGTCGGCGACTACCATGCTTATAAAATTTTCATACTGATCTCGGTCTTGCGCTACGTGTAGCAATTGGTCCGCTGTCAAACCTGTCCACTGCCGCAAATTCCTCAACCAAGAGAGTTTCTTCCGTCCTATCCATTTCTTTCCTTCGATTTTACCGTTGAGAATTAGCCGAAGGAACTCATATCTTGGTCCTCTGATTATATGTCCAAGATATTCTAGTTTACGCCTCTTAATAATATTTAATAGAGTTCGTTGATGTCCCATTCTTCGAAGAACTTCTTCGTTTCTAGTTCTGATAGTCCATGGAATTTTTATTCGATACAACCACATCTCAAACGCCTCGATTTTATTCATGATATCGGTGTTTAAAGCCCAAGTTTCACATCCATACAAAAGTACAGACCACACGTAACATCTTGTAAACTTTTCACGGATTTCCAAATTTAATGAGTTATTGGATAATAGAGGCTTGAATTTTTGAAATGAGTTTCTTGCCTGTTCAATTCTACATCGAATTTCGAAGGATGGGTCTAGATTTTGGGTAATCCAACATCCAAGGTATTTGAATCTCTGAACTCTCTGCAGCGGTTGTTGGTTTAATATCAGTTGGCAATAAGTTTGATGTCTTTCTCATCTAGTTGGATGCTCTGCAAGGCGGTAATTAGTCTGGTATGCTGAACGCGATCAAATGCCTTTTCAAAATCAATGAAGCACATATATACGGGTTTTCTTACCTCCCAACATCGTTGAAGGAGTGTTTGCATAGAAAATAGTGCTTCTCTAGTTCCAAGGCATCTCCGGAACCCGAACTGCTCTTGACTAATTATTTCTTCGCACTTGTTAATTCGGTTTAGAAGAATATGCAACAGTATTTTAACGGCATGGCTCATTAAACTAATGAGTCTACAATCGCTACATTTCTTAACGTTTGGTTTCTTAGGTAGAGGAATAAAGATTGATTTTAGCCAGTCCGATGGAATTTCACTGGTATCATATATTTGATTGAAAAGATTATAGTACTATCATATTTCTAAAACGCTCATTAATGTTCTGCTCAGCGCGGTGTTATTGTTAGAGGTGTTAAATTTCATAATTCCATTATTCCTTAAATTAGGTAGATCACTTTTTTATGGAGTTTCACACCTCGCACAATAACACCCCGCTGAGCTGAATATTAATGAGTGTTTTAGAAAGATGATGTACTATATAAGACGAGCAAAAATCTCAAAAGTAAAAATAAAGAAATTTGAGGTGTGAACTTAAAAGAACTATTGCCAATAAAACAGAAAGAAATGCTCATACCTAAGTTTGAGCAAAAACAAACCGAAGAAAGTAAAAAGTGGTTCTTAAATAATGTAAAAAGGCGCTAAAAGACAGAAATACGAAATAAATAAATATAAATAAGAAATAGAGGATAGAGATTCTAAAAACAGAGAATGTAAAAAGGGTTTTCTCATGTCCATCTTCTGTGATTTTTCTTTTTAAAAAAGCTGTTCATTTGATAGAGATTGTTTTCCAAAAAAAAAGTTAAAAGTAGTTTGCGTCTATCATTTCTGGCTTCGCTTTCAAAATTTCCCAATATTATTTCAGAGGAGTTTTCATTAGTGCCTATTTTGACGTTAAAATCGCCACCTACCATTAAGAAGTGGCTAGAATTTTCCTTGATTGCACAGTAGATGGTTTAGGTTTGATTTCGTTACAGCAAGAGCTTGCCATGAGTTCCGAGTAAAGCGTCTATTTTATTTTTATTATTTTTCTCTAGGATGGAGTATTAGGAAATCCTTTACTGGATGGATTTCTGCATAGACACATTGGCATGACGTGGATAGAATTATAAATCTCCATGCCAGTGCACTTGTCCTCTGCTTGCTTTGCAACGTTTAGAAAGTACATACTTAGGCTGAATCCTGAATTCGATTTGAGCCCAAATTAATTTGGGCCCAATGAAGGGATACGTTGCCCGAAAGAACGTAACATTTAAAATTGGCGATGTTCAGATCCCACAAATTGGAAGAACGCTATTGGCTATATTTTGAAAATAGGAGAGAAAAGTTGAATGAGATAATGAAAATGTTATTGAACCTTTAATAGTACGTGTCAGCGCCAACGAGACAGAGGATTCAATGGATTCCCAGGATTACGATGACTTACAAACCAAGCTGTAAGTAGAAAGTTTAGTTATTTTTATTGTTGTAATTTTTTTTATCCAAAATTTTAAATCACAGAATAAAAAGTAATTTTCATTGTTGGATTATCTATTCAACTGTTTATTAATCGCTTTAAAATACATAAAAGGCTTATTTATGATTAGAATAAAATCGTGGGTCAGAGAGCCAAGCGGACTATACTTCAAAGTGAATGATCTAGTGGATCGATGGTTCAAACTCTGACCAGAAAACAAAAAGGCTAACGTAACATTGTACAGTCTAAATAGTCTACAACTTAGACTAGAATACGCTGGTGTATCGGATATACCTATGGATGAGCAGTACGACAAGAGATAGAGGTTAGCGTCTCGTTTTATTCACTCCAGAGATCCCTATTGGTCGAGAGTTTACGCTTAAAAAAACAAGAATATAAATAGTTATAAATAAAAACGTTTTTAATAACAATAGTTATATTTGTTATTTGGCAAAATTCATTATCTAAACAAATTATTAGAGGATAGGGTGGGCAGCGACATCAAAGACAAACAGGCATTTTGCTTATATAAAAGTAGGAGAAGAAGAACTTGCTGAAAAAAAACTTTTGTAGGTAGATTCAGACCATAGGTTACTGTCGTAATAAAATAAAAGATGTTTGACCTGTAAATTTTTAAATATTTCAAATATTTATATACTTATAAAGTAGTATTTGACAACTAGAACTGTAAGAAAACTGGAAAGATGCTGTGAAAAATAGAAGTTTTTGGATAACTTCATAGAAAAGACAACATACGCGAAGTCACTTGTTATATTTTGGGCTTTTTTTCTCACTTGTATAATGTGCCAACTTATGGGGAAAATGTTAAGTAAATGATCAATAAATGATCAATAAAAGAAGGAAACTCCTGTAGTTTCTAGAAAAATATAAAATAATAAATTTGACACAATCAGGTTTTAAATCACATCAAAGTACAGCAGACAATCTAGCAATCCTCCAAACATCAACCATTAAGGCTGTTTTAGCAGTTCAAGGCAACTGCGATTTGAAATGGGCGTATCACTTACTTTTCTACACTGCTTACGCGAGACCATCTTTACTCAATGCCGCCGGCCGACGGGTAGTTTAATGACAACAAATACATTATTCTCCATTCAAATTAGTTTTAACACGAACTAACTGACCGTACGTTCATGAGATTTGACGTCACGAAGGCGATAACGATGAAACTAAGCCCAATGATGAGTAACACGTTTCACTATTAGATTTCAGTATTTTTAGGCAATTTTCATTAAAGTTGGAACACGCTTTTCTCGATTATTACTGGACACAGAAAGGTGAAACAAAAATCAACGATTACAGAAAAAAAAACTCTTTCGAGTGATGGGCGTAAAAAGTTTGGTTATAATAGAACGTTAAACAGTATATTCCAATTTTTCAACAGAAGTTTCAAAAAAATAAAAAAAGTAAAACCATCAGTTTAAAGGCAACATAATTTCGAATAACGTGTCCAAATTTCGAGACATTTTGTCAGTAAATAACAGAGAAAACACTGTCTCTAGGTTTTGATGCACCGATAAAACAGCCTTAACGCATTTCAGTGCAAACAGGACGAAATATCTGTTTCGTTTGATATCGAAAAAGTATTCGATACTCTGTATAGTCCTAGTGTACATATACCTTCATTTATCTTCAAATTTATTATATATAACTCCAATCTATGCCACAGTATCTCTCATCACATCTGAATAATATGGATCAATAGCCACAACTCCAATATTAATATCACCTCAACCTTTCTGGAATAAATTGATAGCAGATTTTAATCTCTCGTTACCTAATTATGATAAGCATCAGAAAAATTCACAATTTCTAAGGCAAACCTTTAAAGAATTAATTGCTAACAACAGATTTGACCAAATTGTATACACTTGCTTGTTGCTTCTAAGATTACTAAAGCTGTTGGATGTGCTGTAACTCTAAACACAGATTTAATCACCTTGTAATCTTCCTCTCTTCTGCTACATACATACTGCTGGATTATTCTTTATTCTCCAAGCAACAAATTTACTATTACCAGAATATAAAAAAGTAGCAATATGTACAGATTCGTTAGCGTCTATCTATTCTCTCAACAGTCTGTAAACGATACATCCTTTGGTTCAAGCTATTCAAAACTATTTGATAGTTTAATCTCACTCGGAGTATTCATAACCATGATCTGCACTCCGTCTCCTGTAGGAATCCTTCCAAATGTCTTCACTATTCAAAGATCACTGGAATAAAATCCCTTTAAAACTCGTGATATCCAAGCGTTAAAAAGCTTGAGTTTCCTCCCATGACACGAAAAAACAAAATCTTAATTCGTGGACTTACGAGCCATACGAGACTAACTCATAAACATTTAATGACTTCCTAAGATCCACCTACATGTACACACTCTGGTAATATTGTATCTGTTAAACATATTCTCGTAGACTGTTCCTATTTCAACAACAACAGAAAAAAGAATTTTTTAAGTCGAAACCTACAAAATATTCTCAGCTCACCAGATCAATTCCAAGTCCTTATTAATTTCCTCTAGGAAACCAGGCTTTACCAGGAAATTTAGAAGAAGAAACGTAGTTTAGAATTTCATAATTAATAATTGTACCAATATTTAATGTATTTAATATATTTCTTTATCGATTGTAATGTTACTGTATATGCTTGTAATGTAATGTAATAAAATTGTACCTGTATCAGTGATTACGTTATAAAATTATTGAGACCGCTCTGTAGAGATAATTATTCATTCGAATATAATATATTATCTAATATAATGAGGGTATTATGCTGTAAGCCACAAAAAATGTAATATAAGATGTTTATTAATTCTTTATTTTGTACAAATCTTACTTTTGTATATTTTCTCGTTTTCTTCTTCCTGGTCTATATCTGATTTAAAGAATATATAGATAATGATGTTATAAAAGAAACACAGAAACGCAAAAAGAAGTAAATATATTGAGACGAAAAAGTTTTTAACAGTGCAAACTTTACGAATATAAACTACTGTTTATTACTTTGAAGAGTATTAGGTGCCGAGACTCTGATATAACAAGAAGACAATACGGGTAAAACGACTGCGAAAAAGATAAACATCTTGTACAAGTTGTAAAACTTGAATAATGTAAAAGTTTTATAGGAATACGCTATATTGGGTTGTTTTTATTGTTATTTATATATTGGTATTCAGATCCAATGTTTCTGAAGTACAGCATTGTGTAAAAAATATTCAATAGTCAATAATTTCACACAGAGGCAATGCGTTTAATTGTAAAAGAGTTTTCTCTAAATCCATTATAAACAGCTTGAATTTAGCATGCATTTGACTTAAGTTGCAAATATCTTGTTATTTAGGGGACAGTTTATATTTTCTTTAATTGTTTTAATCACTATCATGCATTTTAATTAGGGCTAACTGAACTACTGTTCTGATTCACACTTATTAATTACCTTAGTAATAAGAAAAATATCTAAATTCTTCCTATATCAGACTCTTTACAGTGTATTGCATTATCTTTTCAACGATTTTTTCCATCAGTTTGACCTTTAAACAGGATGTTTGTGTCTACCAGGGAGACTTTATGGCAATTATTTTTTTTACAAATTTAAATATTGCATTTTCGTGAGCATACCACTAGCTATAGAAAATGTCACACTGAGAGTGCAGTACGGGTAAGATACGGCAATGCTTTTTTTATGGAGAATAAACGCGCAGGGTTGTCGGTTTTCTCCAGCTGTTGATTGCTCATTGTCTCACAGGACCGACTTGGATAAAATGCATCTGCCGGCAGTACGAGTAAAATATTTTATATCATGTATACGTATACAGTAGAATAAAAAGGCATTGATGAGTTATTGACAACGAAAACTATGAATTTTGCATATAAAACGTCAACATGAGATATACAATTGAATCATATTCATAAGAGTAACATTTGAACACCTCTTTACAAGAACAACATACAATAACTGTAGTTTTAATATTTTACATAAAATAGAAAAAACCTACATAATTTCTAGGAAAGAATTTGGAAACTTGGAAATGATATTATTTATAATATTCAAATTTCCAATTCTTTCATAGAAATTAGATTTTTTCTATTGTATGTAAAATATTAAAAATACAGTTATGTTGTTTCTATAAATAGGTCTTCATTTCTTTTGTAAAACTTCTGCTACACATTACCATCATTAACATAATCACCTAAATATGGCCATAAACTTGTTTGTCATAATTAGTATTTGATAAACTCCAAGCTTTCCCTATTTCAAGTGAAAGTGCTTTTGGAAAACGAAACTACACTTCAAAATTTAGTCTGAGTCTCAACAGAGAGCATGGAGTCCCATATATTTAAATCCGGTGAATTATTCGTAGTGTTAAATGTGTTGTGTTTTTTACAAAATACGGAACAACTTAATGTAAGTGCTGCTGTAAGACGTACTTCGTTGATGACTGGTGTTGGCGAAAGAAGCATTTACAATTTTAAAAAAGAAAAAGAACAGAGTGGAACCTTGAAATCGCCAAAAAAACGTAAAAAACGAGTGTGTCAATCAAATTCTAGAATATTCACATATGACGAGGGTGTAAGAAGTATTCTACGGAGAATTGTTCATTGTGAATTTTTCATGAAAAATTGGCAGCCATTCTTAAAGCATATACATAACTTCATACAAGGTAATGAGAATATACAGCCGTTGTCTCTTTCTACTTTATAAGACTTCTGAAAGATATTGGATTTGTTTATTAGAAACGTGGCCGAAGAAGCATCATGGTGGAGCGAGAGGATATTATTCATTTTCGCCATAATTATTTGAGAACTATACGACGTTTGCGAAAAGACCATTGCAATATCATATATTTGGACGAATCGTGGGTTAATGTTGGCCAATCTATAAATTACGAATGGTGAGATACTACGATACAAAACAGCCGTGATGCTTTTCTCAACGGTTTAAGTACTGGCTTAAAAGCACCTAATAAACGAGGTCCACGATATGTTTTATTGCATGCAGGTTTTTCAGGAGGTTTCCTTCCTGGCACACAGCGTGTTTTTCTGGCAAAGAAAAATGATGGCGACTATCACGATGAAATGGATGCCGCATATTTTGAGTCGTGGTTTAAGGAGACATTAATATCAAATTTACCAAATAATGGTCACAGGAATGTCATTGCAATGGACAATGCATTGTACCACTCCCGTAAAGAGAAATTCCCTAACAATTCCTGGAATAAAGCTGCAATCAAGGAATGACTAGTGGAAAAAGACATTTTTTTCGAGGAGTGTTATTTGAAATCTGAACTATTAGAAGCAGCGCGTGCTTTTAAAGATCAATACGATAAGTATCATCTTGATGAGTATGCTTCACAACATAATGTTTATATTTTAAGGCTTCCTCCATATCACTGCGAATTGAATCCTATAGAAATGGTGTGGAACCAAGTTAAGCGATATGTAGGTACCCATAATACCACTTTTAAAAACGACGAGGTACGCCAGTTGATCGACGACGGTTTCACACGCGTCACAGAGCAAAATTGGCGCAATTATGTCACTCATGTTGTTGAGAAAACGGAAACTGAGATGTGGACTGCGGACAATCTACAAGATGACGTAGACCAATTGATAATACACGCGAACACAGGGGAGAGTAGCGAAAGCGAATCCGACATCTCGGATGTAAAGGACGACTTTAGTATAATTAATTGAATATCTGTGAGTAACCTCGATTATTTTACACTGTATAACCAATAAAATGCATTTACCAGTCCAATCAAAGTATGGGCTTTTCGGATATTGGGCTGGGTGCACGGAAATCGAGTTCCCGGAGGTTCCACCCTGTATATTTATAGCTATCAAGAAATGTAATTTAAAATATATTTGTTAGTTTAATAAAGTATAAATATAATATAATGTTGAATAACTTACACTATAAACCTTATACCTGCTCATCTGGTCAAGTGTGGGCAAGGAAAACCATTATCCCATATGGAATAACACAAGGTTTCGCTGAACACTACCAGGTTGCTATGCCAAGGAACTAGGTAAACTTATGTTGTGTGTAAAAAATGCGAGACTGCATTATGTTTTAACAAGGACAAAAACTGCACTTCAGATTGCCACAAAAAAAAATTTCATAGTAGGTGTAAAAAATTTGGCAGTGATTCAAGTGCGCAACTTGCTTTTTAATAACATCGCCGGGATTAAAAAATGTGCAAAGCTTTTTCGATATTCCCGTTCCTGATAATTTTTCACATATTTACAAAAGAAAAAGTTTTTCTTGGATATTGGGCTGGGTGCACGGAAATCGAGTTACCGGAGGTTCCACCCCGGTATATTTATAGCTATCAAGAAATGTAATTTAAAATACATTTGTTAGTTTAACAAAGTATACAGTTTTATGATAAAATTTTCGCTAAAAACTTAAGGTCTTTTTATTCAAATTCATGCCTCTTATTTGGCTACTTGAAGGCAATTATTTTATCAATATATTATTTTGTAATAAATAACAGAGCCCGGCGTAGAGATCTGGGTACGGTTCTGTGACTACCACTTGGACCTGTTTGTATCGCCAAGCACAAGGCGTGAAATCCGGCAATTGAGCATTCCTATATTAACCGTACTGCACTCTCGGTGTGACATTTTCTATAGACTCGATTATAGTGCCAGAACCTGACTAATGCTCTTATCTAGAGCTTGACGCTGTAGTGACAGTTCTTTTTATACTTACCTACCAGCTTGAATTGATTGAACCTCTAGTTCATCTGACATGTTGGCTAAAAGAAAAGCGTATTTTCACTGTTGAAAAAAATCTACAAACTTTTTCCTGTACCAGAATTCATATATAAAAGAAGACTCTATCGAGTAACTATTGTAGAAAAAGTTAAGAGGGTGATTTTAAGATAGTTCCAGACTGTCACAAATATTATAGAGCATATACATTAAATTGACTCATGCTCCTTCTTAAATAACACTCAATCTAAATTAAAAAAACCAAAAATTAAATCTTGTACAATAAAAACGAGGCCATATCGTCCATTTGCGACGACACTGTGATATTTCGAAAATTGCATTTTTTTTATAGAAATTCTAAACCTCCATATCGCAATCTATTTACCAGCAAAACCGTGGTATTTTTACTTTAAAATTGGCGCCACAATGAGAGAAAGACAACAAATATCACGATGTAGCGCTTTCTCATTAAGCGATCTAGGTGGTGTTGACAAAGCAACAGCTCAGTTATTACCTGTTAGTGTTAGAAGGAAGTGCTCGCAGTTTTTTTAAACAACGTGATATTTGAACATATCACGTTTTTGGTGAAAAGGTAAGTGTAATTTCGAATAATTTGTTCTTTTTCGACAATGTGACATATCATTTTATCACATTTTTGTTGAAAAATTTAGATAAAAAAAATGAGTTAGGTTTTTGTTGTCACGTTTTTAATGTAAAAATGATGAATTTATCTGTGATAACTCAAATAGTAACGTTGAAGATGATAAAGCATTTGCTCTTTGGTAATAGGTGATTTTGTTTATTTATTGATGTACTCTTTTTTCAGAATATTTTTCGACTAAGCTGTATATTTATTTAAACTTATAACGTTGTAGTTGCTGAATATAAGATCTTATTAATTTTATATTTTTCAGATGAAGTCGAGATCAAAATCAATGTTAGAGTTAGTAGCACAAAAAACACGACGACGATTCCCGAGATTCCGACCACATTGTCAATGTGAACATAGAATCTATGAATGAGATCCGTAATTATTCTAATGAAAATCAAGACACGACTCAGAGTAAGTCAAAGTGTATAATGCAGTTTTTATGCATAGTATTCAATTCATGTTCGATTTCACATAATCAAGTGATATTTCAGTCCCATCGTCGTTGTACTGAGTCTACAATTTTTTCATCTAGCAGATCCTCAAGTGGCTCCTCGTCGTCATCTTTCTATGAAGGTAGGTAGATTAAATATTAATTACTAAAGAACTAAAATACTCACTTGCTATTTTGCATCTTTGCAGATAGTGATGACTCAGTAAAAGATCCGAATTACCAAGATCCAACACTACTGCCTGAAAATTTGTCACTATCTGTATCTGAACATTTAAATTCATCACCATCTATATTTGAACATTTAAGTTCTTCACCATCTGCATTTGTATATGAAAATTTATCACCATCTATATTTGAAAAAGAAAATCTGTGATCTGATATTGTACA
The DNA here is from genome assembly GCF_040954645.1 of Diabrotica undecimpunctata. Classification (NCBI taxonomy): domain Eukaryota; kingdom Metazoa; phylum Arthropoda; class Insecta; order Coleoptera; family Chrysomelidae; genus Diabrotica; species Diabrotica undecimpunctata. Next base: position 124,072,733 of record NC_092809.1, on the reverse strand, counting down.
TGACAATTCAACACCACCTTTACCTAAACATAAGAATTCAACACCTTCTTTATCTGAACAACAAAATCTAATACCGACTGAACCTGGCATCGTTGTGATTGAGACTCCCACCAAAAAAGGAAAGAAAATACTAAGACAAGAAAGTTACTGGAAAAAGAATGTCGCAAAAAAGTTAAGAAACAGTGGTAGGTCTTACCAATCATCTAAAACCAAGAAACAAATGCCTGAACGGAAACTTAAACCACCTTGCAAAGAAACCTGCAAATTTAAGTGCCGATACAATATAACGGAAACTCAACGACAAGATCTTCTAAATGAATACTGGAATTTGGGAAATGTTGAAAGACAATGGTCATTTATACTTCAGTCAATGGAAGAAGTAAAACCAGCACATCGTTATGTTAGAGTCGATGAAAATGGTGTAGTAGCCCCAAAACGAGATAAAAATAATGCCTTTTTTTCCGGGCTAATTCTAAAAAACATTACATAGATGGAAGCAAAACTATATCAGATATTCATAGAGATTACGTTCAACATTGTAAAAACAACAACGTTGATTTTGTTAATTATATTATGTTCTATCGTATATTTACACAGGACTTCAATATTTCTTTCTTTATTCCAAAAAAAGATGTTTGTGAATTATGCGAAGCTTACAAAAATTACACAGACGAAGAAAAAAAACTACAAGAAGTTTATTTACTAGACCAGAAAGAAAAAACATTGTCCCGATTAGAGAAAGAGAAGGATAAGAATAATGAGGATATAATAGTCGCGGTGTACGACTTACAAGCCGTTTTTCAATGCCCAAAAGGAGAAATTTCTGTGTTATATTATAAGTCAAAATTAAATGTTCTGAACCTAACAATTTATGATCTGAAAACTCATTTTGTAGAAAGTTATGTGTGGGACGAATCTCAGGAACATAGAGGTGTTAATGAGATTGCAACATGCGTTTTTAAATACCTTCAGAAAATTTCGGATGGGGACAAGCCAGTTGACATTGTGTTTTATTCAGACAACTGTGCTGGACAGCAAAAGAATAAATTCATGATGGCTATGTATTTATATGCTGTTCAAAAGTACCCTAATATTAAAACAATAACCCATAAATATCTTATTAAGGGCCATACCCAAAACGAGGGTGACTCGGTTCACTCACAAATCGAACGCCAAACAAAAAGGCAATTGAGATCTGGACCTATTTATACTCCTGAAGGATTCATTGGTGCAATAAAAGTCACCCGAAACAAATCTGAGCCTATACATGTGAATGAGATGTGTTATGATGATATTTGTGACTGGAAAGCTACTGCTAATCAAATTTTGTACTACAGAAAGATGATGAAAAAAATATTGTTAAAATGACTGAGATAAAAGTATTTAAAGTCGTGAAGGATGAGCCCGAAGCATTATATTTTAAAACTTCTTACGCCGCCAAAGTCTTCAAAAGGGCTATTGTAATAAAAAAGAAGAGTGATTTTACCTTCCGCCTTAAGAAAGCTTTCGATATAAAACCTGGTTTAGCCGAAAGAAAAAAACAGGATCTACTATCGTTACTGAATAGTAATCATATTCCTGGTTATTACAGAGGTTTTTACGAAAGTTTGTAGTTTTACTATTTTTTATTTTCATACTAATATTTTCCATTTTGAAAAACTAATTCGTTTACTTTTTATATTATTGAGTTTTGTTTATGTTATTGTATCTTAACATGACTGTTTATTTAGTTTTGACATACTTAATGATAATTTTTAGTGTCTTCTTTATAGTAAATTACCTTATTAGTACAATAATAGATTTCAATCTGTACCATACATGTTGTAATAATTAGGTATTCTCGTAAGATTAATATATTTTGTTTTTTTTTGTGATTGGAAGTACCTTAATATAAGTTGTTGATCTAAAGATTGTATTATTACATTAAACTGTGTAAGTACAAGATATTACTATTTCTATTTTATTTCCAACCTTATTTATTTACTTTATTTTAGACTAGAATAGAATTTTATCAATATATACCTCATATAAAAGTAAATAATTTCATCATCTTCAACGCGATTTTTAATGTTAGCACATCTAAGATCATATACATATATTTCACGAACAATGTGATAAGTTCGCTGGTTTTTTTTTTAACTCAGGAATTTCAGGCATTCTGCTAATAATTTTACACTATTATGGCATGAATAATTATAATAATGAATTGCTTTAAAACTTACTCTAACAATGGTATAAATCTGCGCAATACTTAAATAGCTAGATGTGATCAAAAGTTTAAAAAGTGTCTACTGTAAAATCAAGGTTTTCGAGATATTACACTGACGTCGCAAATGGACGATATATTACTTTGCCAATTTTTTCACCTATTAAAACGTACTTAACCTATCTAACGTACTTTATGGAATTAAAGTCGGATTATTTGGACGGTCTTAGAAATTTTTTGGCTTATAAACAAAATATCTTAGAAATTATTAGCTTAAAGTCAGGAAACAGCATTGAAAAGGACTAGGTAAGACGTTTCTTATATAAAAAAAGCTTAATTACGAGCAGTGAGATAGAACCGGTCAAAGTTGACCGACGTTTGCGACGAAGTTATAAATAATAGGATGGTAATCTTTGAACCATTTCCTTTCTCTTTTGGAGTTCTTTCTTGATACCAATTTTCATATCTTTAAAATATTTATAACATTATACTATAATAATAAAAACCTTCGTATCGCGCTTGAAAAATACCAAAAAAAAAAAAAGGTTGAAACAAATTAAATTTCAAATATCAAAGTCGATATATTTAAAAAAATGTCTATTCTCGGCTTCCAATCAAGCATTTTTCTTAATTTTTTTAACCCTTAAGTACTGACGCGTATTCTACCAGACTACGGCTGGTTTTAAAACTGTAATATCTACTGTAATTCATAAAATATTTAGTTTTCAGTCAGTATACAATCAAATAGCATTAAAACAAACATATATCTCGAACTGAACCGAAATTTATCCGACAATAAAAGATAGGCGTAATCTGTGAAACGATACATCAGTATAAGAGTAACTATTATATTATTAGACGTGGGTTATTTGTTTACTGTTACGTTGTGATAGTCAAAAGTGGTCAAAATGAATAATAAAGCACATTCCTCAAAGTGTATGCATATTGTTCTTCTCATGGCGCCATCTCCTTTCGAAGGTTGGCGATCCAAATGGCAATTGTAGTTTTGGAAACTGCTGCGCGAAAGATTTCTGCGGATGAGCCGTCGAACCATCTCCTCAGGTCTTTCAGCCACGAGTTCTGGCGTCTTCCTACTGATCTTTTGCCCTGTACTTTTTCTTCTAGTATAACTTGAAGTAAATCATATCTTTCACCTCTCAACACATGACCCAAGTATTGCATTTTCCTCTCTTTGATTATTCTTAGTAATTCATCAGAAAATGAAAAAAAAAACTTTCGAAGCCAACTCAATCTGTTTTACGACTTTTTCGTCCACTGTTCAAAACAAACCGAAATGTCACCGCAGATAATTAGTATTTATCCATTAAGTTAGTGCAAATTTTAAGGAACAATGGTTTGACTTACGTAGGAACCATGACAAAAAAATAAAAAGGAAATTTCTCCTTATTTTCTATCAAATAGAAAGAGGAAGATAGGAAGCACCCTGATTTTACTAAACATATGGCATTGCTGCAATATGCAGGAAAAAAGGAAAAGCTACAATTCTTATATCCTCACTGCACCATTGTTGAGACACTGATGCGCAAACGAACAAGCTAGAAATTGTATCGTTCTACAATATGACCAAAGAAGGAGTCGACTTACTAGATGAGAAATGTTCCAAAAGTACCTGCAGACGTCGTACCCAAAGATTGCCAATGGGAATATTTTTCAGAATTGTAGATAAGTCTTGCAGCAATGCATACATAGCTTATCAGGCATAAAAAGACAATCCTACGATATCGGAAATTTCTAATTTTCTAAAACAATTGGCAAAACAGTAAGTAAAACCACATATGAGAAGACGGGAAACCATGAATCAAATTCCATGAGAAATAAAAATTTGTATACGTCGAGTATTAAGTATTCAAGAAACAACTGCGTCAGATCTTGTAAATGACGACATCTTGGAAAATTAAAAATATGCTCGATTTTCCCAAGTAAAGAAAAAGAAGAATGAATTGCAAAAAACCGATATGCCTCCAGTGCAGAAAACGAGTGTGTATTCGATGCTCAGAAGATGAGTAAAGGGTAAAGAAAATGATGTACCTACACATTTTAAATTTGTCATCTTATGTTTCAATTTACTTTTTCAAGTGTGTGTTTACTTTATAACATTTTGTTTATTATCCCCTAAGAAATACTAGATCTGTATTATTTAATAATAATTTTAATAATTATTATTTTTACTGTAAACTTTTCAAGTGTTACATTTGGTTTATATTTTTCAGTTTTTAAGGTAATAAGTTTTTTTGTTCAATTACTTTGTGTTGGTTTTTGATATTTATTGAAAATATGATATTGCAAATTAATGTAACTAATACTTTTAAAGTATATTTAACTAAACTTAAAGATATGAAAAGTTTTATCAAGAAAGTGCTCCAAAAGAAAAAAGGAATGGTTCAAAGATTATTATCCTATTGGTTATAACTTCATCGCAAATGCCGTTCAACTTTGACCGATTGTATCTAAGAAACCATTGCTTGCAATTATGCTTTTTTTTCTTTTATAAAAAACGTCTTGCTCAGTCTTTTTAATTCCGTTTCTCGAATTTAATTTAAACTGCTAGTTACCGAGATATTCTATTTGTTTATAAGCCAAAAATTTGTTTATAATTTTAAAACATTCCTGAGACCGCCCAAAGGTTGGTGCTCATCATGATTATTTGTATTTTGTTTACAGCTGCTTTAAAAAATTGATTTGAAGAATACTCGAGCCATTTTATGAGATTATATTGCCAAGAAATTCGTCTTGCTCTAACGCTACGTTTTCCCATAAACTTTCTCTGAACGATAACTTAAAGAAGCTGGTATTTCGTGCCTCATCACATGGCCTAGATATTGTAATTTTCTATTGCAATTAGTATCTTTATTTTATTGTCTAATTCTGTTTCTTTCGAAAGTCTTCGCAAAACTGCTTCATTCCATCGCTTCACTCGCACATCTTCACCGACTATTAAACACAAAAGATGCAGCTTACTTATTATTATACAATTCACTCTATGTAGAAAGAAGCTCATTAATAATTGTTAAATTCAATAGGTTATAACATATATAAAAACATGGCAAACATAAAATTGTTTAAAAATATATATTTCTTAAGATAAATCAATTCTTAATTTCAATTCTGATGGAGGCTAGAAGAACGGCTCCTCGCAGCGAGGCTACGGTGTGTGACGTCAGCAGTCGTATCGACAACTTGTTTTGTATACGTATTTACGAAGTGTGACCAGTTCTTTAAGTATTTAATCACGGATAATGAAGCCAAATAAGTGGTGTTTTGTTCCTGGGTGTCTAAATACATCTAAAAACAATTCTGAGAAGATTTTTATCACAGTTCCAAACAATTTAACACAATATTCACTTAAAATCGTCAAACCACAGGTTTTTATATCTGTACCTTGGAGGGATACAACACTATGTCCATTTTTTCAATTTTGACACTTTTACAGACTAATAATTAACTTTTATAACTTTATTTAAAGGAATAGAGCACTAGGTCCTAAACCATTTGCTGATAAAGAAAGTAAATATTAAAAGAACACCAAGGCCATTTTTACTTAGAGGGATAAAACACCATATGGACTTAATGGTTTGTCCCTCTAAGCATGTGAATTATCGCCGCGCATATTTCTATGATGAGAGGTAGACTGTTAGTGATCTAATAATACTTTTGCCATTTATGGTGTGTTTACAGTGGTTTGTTACTAATAATAAGAACAATGAACCATAATTCTCGTAGGAGAAAGATTCTTGAAGTACCTACTAAAAAGTTCAGTAGAATTCTTCTACTGCATTTACAGGTAAGCTACCTTTTTGCTCATTATTTTTAAATTATTAAAAAGCATAACCTCAAAAGGGTAATGTAGTGATTTGATACCAACCTTAGACTAGCAATATTATTAAATCTTTTACAACCAATATTATACGCCTTGTTTAATTTCAGAATCAAATAATACACCAAGCAATGATGTTTTAAATGAAGAGCATATTATTAAAGATGCCTTGAGTTTTGATAACGAAGATCAGTCTGATATAGACAAAAGTTCTGATAAACTATTCGTAGTGGAAATGAAATAAGATCTGCATTACTAAAATGGGCAGATACCGTCATTCCTGACAGTAACATAGAAGAAATCATACTATGGTCTTACAAATGTTACGGCCAGAATAAAAATGTTAGCATTAATATTTGTTTAAAAAGTAAGAAAGAGAAAAAACTTAACATTTCTATTTACACGCCCTGGGACTGGCATCAGTTAGTCAGACAAACCTCAATGAAATATACAGTACATAATATGTAACTAAAAGATTTTAAAAATTTAAGGTCTTTGTATGATGTTAAAACATCTTAAAATCCGCCTTTGATTAATAGCAAAGAGACATTAACAAACAACAAGTTCTTCTGTCAAACTGTGTTTAACTGCAATTTAAATAAAACAGTATTGGAACTCTGATTTTAAAAGTGAGTTTCATGACGAAAACCAGGAGATTGACCTTGTTAGGTTTCGAAGGCGACACCTTACATTGCCAAAAGATTTGCAACTGGTATCACAAAGTTTAATACTTATATCACAACAAAAGTATAACGATCTATTGGCATTACTGTTATATGTTCCTACATTTTGCCATGATTTTTATCGAAACTTAAGGCATACCTACTAGTAATACTAATAGTGACTATCCAGAAGGAGACTTACTTGAGGATGACTGAGTGGTTTGTACCTAAAATGCCATTTTGGTTAAATACATAGATGTATTATTTGTATTTGTAAAGGTAAATTGTATGGTTAAATAAATTTTATCAGTAAAAGTCAAATAGGATTTTAGTTTTTATTGAATACCCCATACTAATTCTTACAGTACAATAACTTTATTAGATGGATACAATACCATGTCCGTTAAAAGGGTTAAAAAACACAGGAACAAATTTGTTTTTAATTATAACAAATGTATTATGTAAATAACAATAAACAGAATGTTCTCTTAAAATATTGTTTCGATATCTCAATAAATAGCTGTAGCAATAATACTTTTTGGCGAAAAAAAGTTTAAAACTGCTCTCCTGTAAAGTTTTAAAAATGAACATAGTGTTGATTCCTTCCGAGATACAGATATTTGCATTTATTTTTTTTCTAACTTGCATAATAACTGCTTTTTCTAGTTTTTCCCTCTCTTTCTGGCAAACACCACTTATTTGGCTTCATTATCACTGTATAAATACTTAAAGAACTGGTTACACTTCGTAAATACGTATACACAACAAGTTGTCGATACGACTGTTGACGTCACACACCGTAGTCTCGCTGCGAGGAGCCGTTTTTCTAGCCTCCATCAAAATTAAAATTAATGTGTGTGTGTTTTGTTTTATGGCACTGGAACTAAGCCAATTAAAATTAAGAATTGATTTATCTTAAAAAATATATATTTTTAAACAATTTCATGTTTACTATATTTTTATATATTTCATAATCTATTGAATTTAAATGAATTTAACTATATTTAAAAATTAGTGAACATCCCTATTATCTCACGCGCCAGTTGCGGCGTATTCGTGGCTGACTTTGTAATCTAAGGAAATTTTTGGTTGGCGAAAAAGCTCATGCGACTGGTTAAAAAGTTTTAAATGAAAAAAAAAATGATATATGTAAGTAAAAAACGAAACACTTTTTCCAAAAAACAAAAAAAAAATCAAACTTGCAAATGCCGTAAAAGTCTTTTCAATTAACCAACACAAATAAAAATAAATAAAACAAACACGAATAAACGGTTATTTTAGGAAACTTCACTTAGTACATTATTAGCTGAAGTTCCTTATCCAATTTTCCTCTATTGTTTGTTCGTAACAGGCGGAAACTTTCTCCCAGCCGAGATATACATACGAATATCCCCTTTTATTGCATCACATAAATTTCCGCAACTCTTCTAGCATACAAAAGCCAATTTTAATCACAAAATTTCGGGACGTTGCTCCTGATTTTCTGATAAGGAGCAAATCGCATCACCTTTTTACTGGCGCAGACAGATCGCACAGGATAGTCGGCAAGACAGATCCCATTAATTTTACGTTATCGTTTTCAGTTTTCATCTCTTTTTCTCTACGTAGAAAGGAACCTGTTTATATCGCGCGTATGTTTTATTAGCAACAGATAAGCCATTTTTTGGAAAATAATTGCATCTGTTAACATATATCGCGGGATTATATCCAACAGAAATATTTACAGTATGTTCAATATTTATCAAATTTTTATTTCAAATCCTTCATAAAAGGTATATAATAAAATACCCCAAAAGGGCTATATCACAAATACATTACAGAACGTTTTCGGAATGTAAATTCCATCATCAGTGTAACCTGAAAGTATATAACCACTTTAATTAAAAAGAACGTAAAATTTAAAATGTTGACCAAGGTTATGCAAAATGTGGTTAATACTTACGAAGTATACATGCTATGAGCCACTAAAATATATGGGTGAAAACCCTTTAAATGTTATTAATTTATAGATATGTTATATTATATATTATTATAAATTAGGATGTTTACGTTACCGTTGGAATTGGTAACATGGCAACGTATGGCTCTACATAGGTTACATGGACTCGACACTCGACTGTCACTCGACACTAAGGAGTAGGCAGATTGAGACCTCAATGCCGAGAGACAGTTCTTGCAATAAAGAACACGATACTGGTACGTCTTGAGTGAGGGGAGTAGGCAGATTGAGACCTCGAACTCGAACCGAACCGTATCAGTCTTGATAATGGCTCCAAAATGGGTGCCGAATCGTCGAGTTTTAAATTCTCAACGCGGTTCTTCCCGAGAACTCAGTAGTAATTTTCATTTATCTGACCGCGGAAACTTATATATATATATATATATATATATATATATATATATATATATATATATATATATATATATATATATATACAGTGTGTAAAAGCCAAATGGAATAAATTCATTATTTAGGTTACTGTACATATTTATAAAAAATCCCGAAACACGTCAAATTTAAATTATAACTTGACATTCTTTAACGTGAAAATGCAACCCCTACCTTTAACCCCCTTAGAATGACAGGTACAACCCCCAATTTTTAAAATAGGAAGTATAGGCTTGTGATATATCGTTTGAAAGGTCTTTTCATTCTCCATTCAAAAATGTTGTCGCTTTCAAGTTTATTAAGATTAATTAAGATAAAATAAATTAAAATCATTCCGAATTCCGTGGTCACCGAAATTCGTTAAAATATACTCAAAACTTATTTCCCGTTTATACAGGAACAATACATATATAATACAATACTTCTATTCTATCGCTGATGTACAATATATCGAAACATGAAGCCACGAGAAAAAGTAGCTTCTTTTAATTAGAGCTTGGTAAACAATTTAAAAAAATTAAAAATTTTTTATAAAAAAAGGAAAGTTAACTTCATTGTTGGAGACACCAAAGCAATTAAAAATAGCAACTATTTTTGACAGAATATTTTTGACATGGCTTTCTATCTACGGAAATCAGACTTAGTACGGAAAATCAACTGATAACAAAAATACTCGTTTAGGCAGAACAGAATAGAACAGTCAAATTTTTTTTTATTTATTTTTTATAATATAAATCTGATTAAAAGGAAGGTTGGAAATACAAGGTACCGATGACCATTGACACGAAATTGTGTTGGGGAATCTAGAATTAGTGAATGTTAATGAAATGAATTGTGATATGAATTTATTTAACTCACCATGAGGTTCCTTTTGGAAAAGATTTTACATCGGATGCGAAGTGTGAACATTGCTAAAGTTCTCGTTGAAAAGAATATAAGGATTGAGTTTAGAAGTATCAAAGTAGAACCGATGCTAGCTACTTTTTTTCATAGAGGACAAAAATCAAAAATTTAGACCCTGTCTTGATCGGATTTGGGTGTGCATAAGTTAAGTTAATGAAATATACTGAAACATTTAACTAGGAGGATTTTAAGGATTATTCAACAGCAAGGAGTGATAAATGATACTGAGATTATCGATTTCAGTACGTCTGTTCATGGAGTTTTTTCCCTTAATATGTGACACATTTCTAGGAACGATCTCTTATAGAAATTATTCTCAGTTCCTAGAGATTTAATATTCTCAAAGTCGATTTGGTGGTTAAGAGAGATAGAGTGAGTACTGAGAGAACAAGAGTTCTTGTTGCATCTGATGTCACTTTTATGAGATATAACACGCCCTTTGAGGGTTCTTTTTGTTTGGCCAATATACTTCAAATGACAGTCTTTGCATGAAATGTTGTATACTACATTTGATTTCTCATAAATATCTAAAGGTGTTTTAATCCCTGAAAAGGGATTTCCAACTGTTTTACAATTTTTGATGCCTATTTTAGTAGATAGGAGTTTAAACAATTTAGTAAGTTTCTCTGTAACATGTGGAAAATAGGGTAATGAGCAAAACCTAGGAGAAGACTCAGATATGAATTCCTCATCAAGATGGAGTTTATTGTTGTCAAGTATGTTATTATGAAAATCTCCCACATTGGTATAAGTCGGGTCAAGTAAGGACCTTGCAGTAGAAAAAAGATATCTGTTAATAAGAAAAGTTGGATAAGAATTCTCAACTAATATAGTTTTGATTGAACTGAAGAAGTGTAGAAATTACTGCACGAAAGTTTTCTATTAAAAGATTGAAATAGTTTTTTCATAGTTTTTTTCTCCTTGACCGATATCCTCATTTACAGTGAGATTTTAATCTCACTCACATTGTGTATTTAAATTTAGACGGTCGTACTCCTTTTAATATATATTTATGTATATATATCTACATATATATATATATATATATATATATATATATATATATATATATATATATATATATATATATATATATATATATATAAACAAGGACAGCAAACGCCAACTATGCCATATGTACTGCTAGGAACCAAAAGAAATTATCTAACAAGGAACGATAAGAAGAAATATTTTTGTAATCAATATGAAAATTTAACCTCATAGACACATGTTTCGTAATTAAAAAAAGGAACGGAATCTTTAATTGATAAAGTCAAACAATAAGAGTCGGATACATTTTTACTCATTTTCCACGTAAAACATTACCTTCGATTAAGCTCATCTACCAAATCCAATGATGCTTGTGTTATTAGTTTTCACCACACTTACAATTCTTATGTAGCAAACAGGGAATACATGGCACGTATGTGTTTTATTAGCAACACAAATTGGTTCGTAGTTCGTCGGTGGTAAGTATTTAACGGATTCCGCAATCTTGTGGAGAATACTAATGGTAATAAGTCGACTCTAAGTATTGAACGTGCAGTTGCCGAATCAGCAGGAAATACATTTCTCAAGAGGAAAGAAAAATGCTACAGAAAACCAATTACGCCTCGGTATCTATTAGAAAACTGATGCTGTTCGAAGCAATTTAATAAGATAACGTTAACAGTGAATTACAGTATTTTCACGAGATATCATAAATTGTTATTTTATATTGGTCTAAGAAGACTCAAGTTGCTTGTACTTGAATAGTGTTTATTTTTTACTTTGTCTTTTTGGCAAATAATCCCTTGTACAAAAAGTAAATACTGACGAATATTTGGCTTCGATCGATTGTACTATTTCTCTTTTTGCGACACTTTTTAAAATTACTGATGCTGCTTTTATTTTAGATTATCTTTTTTATATTTTTCATTGATTTTTCCATGCCATTTAATATCGACGTAGTATTTATTTACAATGGCAAAATCAAGTATCAGTGCAGTGATTGAATTTTTATTTTTAGAAGGTTTAAAACAAAAAAGAAATTTATGAATGAATATTGAAAGTGTATAAGGACTCTTTGCGTTCAGTTAATACAATAGTAGAAAGATGAGTTGCTGAATTTAAACGTGGTGGTATAATCCTTGAAGACGATCCACTTCAAGGACATCCAAAAACAGGAACAACAACAGAAATCGTTGAAAAAATATAGGATATTATATTGGAAAACCGTCGAATGACTGTAAGAAATTTAGTAGCCGCCCTAGAGATCTCATCATTGAGTAGTGTAGGTAATATTTTGACTGAAGTATTGAGTTTGAGAAAGCAGTGTTCACTTCGCTAACAATGGAAAAAACACATTCGAATGTGACTTTCTCAGCACATTAAGAGCGTATTCGAAAGGATAAAGTGGACTATGTGCGTCGATTTATCACTATGGAGGAGACTTGAGTCTATTAACATGATGCAGAATCAAAACAAGAGGCTAAAGAGTGGTGTGAACCTGGTTCTTCGGCTCCGAAATTATGGCCAAGAAGGTGTTTTTTGATTCTGAATATTAGTGTAACCTTAAAAAAATCGCGAAAAAGACACGGCATGCAAAAGAAAAAAAGTCTCTTTTTATCAGAAAAAAATCATTTTTTACAATCCATGAACTAAGTTCGAATTGTTAGAGTGTCCACCGTACTCACCACGTTTGGCCCCTAGCGACTTCCATCTGATTTAATAATTTAAAAAATCCATGCGTGGAAAGTATTTTTTATCAAATGATGAGGTCATAACAGATGTGGAAGCATATTTTGTTTGTGTTGTTACACTAAATTGGCTCTGCCAACGTGGGGCATGAGTTTCTTTTGTTACACATTTTTAGTTCCCAAATATCACGGTTTTAATCTTTCATAGTTATTTCCATGAATTTTCCTTTTTCATAGGTATTTACAAAGTTTTTGATATTTTTACCTGTATCTCTGGTCTGTATTCTTTGCTAGTCACACTTCGTTCACACGTTGACCAAGTTTTTCAAATAGAAAACAGCTGAGTTTTTTTCGTTTGACGTAGATTCTATTGCGATATAGTTTATAGCGTTATAATAATCTCTTATAAATTTTTGTTTTTATCTGTTTTATAGTCCGAGTACTTGCGACAAATTTTATTTCCCGAATAATAAAATATTTTCAATATTCACTTTTATTTTACAGACCGTGGTGCATGACCTTTGTTTGCTACATGGTGAATAAGAATACCTAAGTACATATATTTATCCATCTCGAGTTCTACAACTGATCCTGTGCAAACTGCGGAGAGGCACATACAGCAAATTACAGAGGTTGCTCAAAGGCACCTAAGAAGAAAACTGCCCCTAAACAACAACCAAAAGGCATACCGATTAACAGCAACACCACCAACAAAGGTGTTAGCTACGTGCAGGCCACCAAAAACCTGCGAACGAAAATCCCGCAGCCACAAATGAAGCCGCATTAATCGCGAGTTTTAATTCAGACGTTAATGCAAAAATGAACCAATTCTCCACGATGTTGGAGAAAATGACACAGGTGATGGCAGCAATTAGTAGCATTGGAAAAATATGTTAGCACACCAACCGGGGGATCTTCGTATTGGGTCTTGGAACTCAGGTGAACTATATCAAAAAATCGATCTTCTGGACGACTTTTCCAACAGACTGGAACTAGATATCATAGCACTACAAGAAAGCAAACTAGTGGAGAGGAAAAAAACGAAATTTCCAGGCTATGATATCAATAGAACAGATCATCGAGCAAACTCAGGGGGTACGGCCATCATGATCAGAAAAGAAATCAAACACCAAGCCATCCCAACTCCTGATGGCTTGGTCACAATGAAAGCCACAATAGTCCGGCTAATCACAGGAAACGAGACACTAAAAATCGTCTCAGCGTATGTAAGGTCAAATGACCCAATCTTCGACGAAGACCTGAGACTCATTTTAGATTCAGAAGAACCCACAATCATTATAGAAGACTGCTCTGCGGCTATCTCGAAACAAAAGACAACACATACGTAGTTATCCCAACGGACCCTACATGCTACAATGGGGTGTCTCCACCCACCCATCTCGATATTGCAATCCTTCACAACGTGGGTCAACAATATGAAATAAATTCATTAAACGAAGGCGATTCAACACATAACTTAATCGTCCTGACCATGGGCGCAATAGATATAAACTATTTGCAGCCCCACAAAAAGAAAAAAAAAAACAGCTGGCCAAACTTCAAAAGAATCGTGAGAAAAAACATCGGTGCAATACCCACAATAAACAACATTACAGAACTAGAAGACAGCGTCGTAAAACTAGAAGAAACCATAATAAACGCCATCGATGCCAGCTCAAAAGAAGAGAAAATAACAACAAAAAAAGGAAGATTCAGAGACATAAGTACGGAATTAAAAGACCTGATCAGAGAAAAAATAGAAGAAGAAGAGCCTACCGCACAAGGACTCAAGAAGACAAAATAATTGCAAACGAGCTAAATAGAGAAGTTAAAAAACAGCTACAAAATCACAACAACGAAAGCTGGGACACCTATATCCAGGAATTAAATCCAAACAAATCCGCGTTCTGGAAGCTATCAAAAATATTAAGAAAAGATGAAAAACCTATCCCGCCACTACACGGGGAAAATGGAATTGTATATACCGAAGCAGACAAAGCGGAGATATTAAAAGACGAAATAGAAAGAGCATGTAGAAACAACTACCATCCCTACGAAGACTTAAACTTCACGGAAGAAGTCGAAAATGCAGCCAGAAGATTAAAAAGGAAAAAGGGAAGAATAGGTTTAACGCATACCTCCCCTGAAGAGATCAAAGGCTTAATAAAGATATGGTATATAAGACCAATATACCCCGAAGTGTGTGAGGGCAATATACACCTGGGAATGCACACTCCATAGTTAAGTTTAGATAGGTAGTAGTATTTAAGACAAAAAAAAAACAAAAAAATCGCTCACTGTCTAAACAAAACCATGTCTCCTTCAGAACACCGAATGTCATCTGCTGTTTCGTATAAAGACTTAAAAAACCCAAATAAAAAGTATAAAAGACCCGTCACGCCTTTTATACCAGCCGTCAGGAATAGGCCCCCTAAGGCAGATCGAATGCTGATCCTATCGCGAATTCCGAGCACCGAAGGCATACATGGGCTCGGTGGCTGGACCCTACTCGGATGCTCAGTCGGCGAGGAGAACAAAATTTATTTTGCCAATTCGACGGCGGAGTGTTCGAGCACACACTCTTTTTCGGACAGATAGTCATTATTCCAGGCTGGTGGGTCTCAGTTCGAAACACACACTTTTTCTTTTTGGGACACCAGTCCCGATGTCAAGTTAGAGTAACTTCTATAGAGTCAGTAAAGTAAATAGTTAGTAATACAGTTAGGTGGCTTAACCACAGTCAATAAAAACAGAGGATGTTCCATTACCCAGGGCACCCAAAGTAACTTTCGGATCATAAGCCTCCTCACGTAAGTCAGACGTTGAGGAGGGGTGGAGGAAAAGCCTGTGAGTCAGATAGGTACCACTTCAATAGCGAAGTGTGACTGGTTTGATCTTCGGACATGTAAATCCCACTTTATACTGGTATACACATGTTCCTTAGGGACAGGGTTGATCACATGTGTGTGTGTGTACAACTGATCCATCCTCCATTTCTAATTTAAAGAAGCCTTTGCCGTTTATTTTTTTTTGCTCGAGATTTTCATCTACTTGGATTTATTTTACTTATTATTATACTTTTTTCCATACTTGCCAGTTATTTTCCATTTCTTGCAACGAGAACCACATCATCAGCGCACGCTAAATATTGGTGATCTTTGTAGAAAAGAGTACCGGACCTATTCATCCCACTAACCTTTACAATTTTTTCTAGAACTATATTGAATAGCTAGGTAGACAACGGGTCTTTTTGGCAAACAACTTTTTTCACTTCGAATTGTAGTGTCTGATCCACAGCGTTTTGGTTCTTTGAAATATTGCTTGTAGTCAGTGCCAAAAAAGCCAGCTGCAGCCGCTCGATTGTCACCTTATCTAGTTAGCCTCACTTATTGTTATTAAAGGTTTCAAAGTGTTATTAGACTAAAATTAAATGTACTATATTAAATTTGTATAATGTTAAGTTCTAAAATAAAAGAAAAAAATATATAAAAAATAAATCTTTTCTTTAAAAAACACACAACTTATAGATAGAAAAGCAAAAAGACTAAATTTTAAGATATATTTTGTTAAAAAATATCCACTATCTACAGCAATTGATAATTGATTCACCACTTACAAGTAAGGTATACCACTTTTGAAAATAACTAGTGCGAGTTCGTTTTTAAATGTTGTTTTGGCATTATTGTTGAAATAGCTATCCTATCCGGATACACGAGAAAATCGACCAAGAGATAAGTGTATTCTCCCCATAAATTCTAGTTTCTTAGCACAACACCCCGAGGAAACGTAGAGAAGTGAGCGTGCAAAAATTGAATTAGATATTGGCTTCATCGAAATATTCATACATCGAATACCTATCCTGTATAAACAGCAAATAGATCAAACAGGATCAGGGCTGGATTAGGAAAAATAGAATTGATGCGTTGTTTATAATATATCGGTGGCTTAGTAGCGATTTTTCATACTTATTACGTGGAAATAGTGCAATAAATCACAGATCGCAAAGCATGCTTTTCTTTTTATCATAGTTCAAATACAAAACTTACATGAGAACCCAAAAAAAACATAGTTGTGAATAGACTCATGAACTAACAGACACTCCAGTGGTAAAAAATCACGAAATAAAAGATATAAATATAAAATAGAAATAAAAATACACATCAGTTATACTTGGTATATTAGTTTCTTCCATGACATACACAAACCATAAAATTATCGTAAAAAATAGTAAACAAGAATATACAAAACAAAAAGCGTAAGTATTCACGGCTGATGTGTTGTAATGCTACGTTGTTCTCGGACTTCATCACCATAAACCTGTATGCGTCCACTGCTGGACATAGGTCTCCCTCAGCTCTTCCCGTCACTCTCTGTCTTGTGCGGCTTGCATCCAATTACTGCTAACATGCTTCAGGTCGTCAGTCCACCTGGTTGGTGGGTGTACTATGCCTCATAGTGCTTCTTGTGTTGGTCTCCACTCGACAATAGGTTTTATCCATTGCTTTTCTGATAATCTGATGACGTGTCCTGTCCAATTCCATTTTGGAGACGCGATTTTTTCGTCTGCTGTTTTTGTTCTACGGAGTTTTTCTTGGTTGGGAATTTGATCTCTCAGAGAGACTCCCAACATCTGGCGCTCCATCTGAGTCATATGAATCTTATTCACTACCTTTTTTGTAAGTGTTAATGTTTCCGCTCCATAAGTGAGTACAGGTAACAGATTAACCAAAAATGTTCCTTTTGAGGTATATGGGTAGGTCCGATATACATATATTGTTTAATTTACCAAACCAAAATAACAAGCCAAAATAAGACTTACTCACAATATATTTAATTATACCACCAAATATCGGTTTCACAAACTACAATTTGCTATGCATCTTGAGGTCTTACGGTACCTGGTACATTCAATGATGCCGGTACACGAATTATTAACTAGTGATTTCGAAAACATAGTTCAAACTATCCTGGTTTAGCTGGTGATGGGTGATCATCGGTTTTATTGTAACTGTTTGACAATTAAAGGGGAAGTTCTTGACGGGAGAGATACTAACAAATAAAATAGGAAATAGGTATTGTGTACCTGTTTAAAAGTTATTTACATTTATTCAATAGGTATATTTTGGAAATGTCTGTTAATTTATTGAATTATTTCAAATTATGATAAATTGATTTGGTCTTTGCTTTGGCAGAAAGATTGTGATGTCAAAATATATTAAAATTAAAACACTTAAAGACACTTAGGGATAAACAGAACACAATCAAAAAAGACAAAAGAGACATTTAATTTAAAAGGGGACACTTAGTGGTACCTCATCACTTATAGGAGAGGAACTGGCAAAAAGTTAGATTTTTGTTGTCTACTAGATTTTTTTTTTCAAAAAAATTTAAAAAAATAAATTTTACTGGTTGTTGCGGCACATATTATTCAAAGGTATACAGGAAAGGCATGCTTTGGAAGATTCGAATTTGAGCGAGCTTGTTTCTCGAGGACGTGCGCAAATTATACTATTTGTTTGCGTTGCCTTTAACTCACGTTCCAAACTTATTTAATTAGTTAGTTAATGGGAGGAGCCATAGCAAGTACCATATTAAGTGTCATTAGATATCAAGAAATGTTGCCATAGTCAACATACGCTGATGACACTAACAAATCCTATTGGTGATGGGATGCGTGACGGCGAGTGTTTGGCGTCTCAAATCGCTGAGATTGGCTAAGATATGGAAACCCTAACACAAGAGTCGTGTGTCCTCGAGGTTAGGTATTGCGCTATAAATATGTAAAAAATTGTACGTTACGCAACCTCAAAAATTAGCATGACTGAACTTAAAAGGACTCTGCAAACAAAAAATTAAATTTATACTGAGAACTTGAAATACTTCAGCCTTGTAGCGACTTGAAGCACTTGTATCTTTATTAAATGAACATATACACATTAACTTTCATAAAGTACAGGCAGATATGGAGCACAGTTTTATTAATTAAATCTTGCCCAAGTACTTTCGCTTCCTAGAGTATCTTCAGGGGCATTTCGTCAATTTTGGGCTATCCAACAATCGCAGAATGTCATAAACATAAAATTAAACATAAAATTGTACATAACACTACACTAAACAAGGACAAACAGTTTTAAGATTATTTAAAAAGTAGTCGTAGATATATTGTAACATCAATGTAGCTTCAAGATATGCATGACACGTATCAGCTTCTTATAAACCAAAATACAACTATCACTCTGATTTGGGTACCATCCCATGTTGGTATTAGTGGTAACGAAAAAGCTGATTGCCTTGCCAAAAAAGCCGCATCATCCACGGACACCATTATCAATATACAAATTTGCAACGATCTCAAAGCTAGACTGAAGAAGCTTAATCTATCCACCTGGCAGATTCACTAGAATAATATTACTTCAGCGCTGCATGAAATTAAACCCTCAGTGAACCTTCTTACCTATCCCAGTTTATCTCGAAAAAATATGGCAATCGTACGGAGATTGCGTATAGGGCACACCCGTCTAACTCATGGCTACCTGATGACATCATCTCCACAACCAAAATGTCAGCACTGCAATACGTTTCTCTGAATCAGGCATATACTTATCAAATGCCCTTTTTATGCCAAAATACGCCAACAGCTCAATATCAGTACCAACTTCAAAGAGGTCCTAAACAGCACAGACCAAATTAAAAAGGTTATCAAATTCCTCGAGAAAAGTCAACTGCTCAACAAAATATAAATATATTACAAGTTTTTATTATTTTCTCTTTAAGTTAAATGTTAACTACATTATTTTGTAATTTATATGATATTACCATGTAAATCGTAACTAGTGCTAATGACCATAGTTGTCACATGCACGTTAATTTAAATAAAAAAAAATTGTTTATTATTAAATACTCAATTGGGAAAATCTTAAA
The DNA here is from genome assembly GCF_040954645.1 of Diabrotica undecimpunctata. NCBI lineage: Eukaryota > Metazoa > Arthropoda > Insecta > Coleoptera > Chrysomelidae > Diabrotica > Diabrotica undecimpunctata. The sequence continues at coordinate 124,053,139 of NC_092809.1, read as the reverse complement.
CTATTTTAAACGCCAGTTTTTAGGAAAAATCTTGAGTGTCGTTAATTTTGCACCCCGTGTATAAAATAGCTTATACGGAAACTTTCATTAAAAATGACTATTATATGCTATAAACGAAGAACACTATATGTTAAAGCTATGCTATTTTATGGTTGAACTCAGTTAATTAAATATTTTCTTTTTATTTCACTTACTAGAATATATTTTATTTGTTTCCCAATTTGTCTCATAAGTTTTTATTTCTTTGCACGTACTTTTACAACTCGTACACAAAGAATAAAGAAAATCTATTTAAAAAGCTAGTCCATCCCTAGACTTAATAGAGCAACCGCACAACTGGAAAGAAAATCATTTTTCCCAAGGGCAAAATACGTTTTCGAAGGGTGGAATTATGTTTATCACTATGACAAGCGAATTTTCCTTACATTTCTTTTTTGGATTTTCTCCGGAGAGTTGGATTCCAATGGCTAATGAATAAAAACTTTTACAAATGGAGCAAATCAGTTACGGATATGAAGAATAAGTGTACCGCCTTGGATGGCGAAGATAATTTTAGGTAAAACGAAGGTGATATATGAATCTTGAGAAAATTAGGTACATTTTAAATATTTCTAATGATGGAGTGAGCCATTAATTCAAGAATAAAACACGATATTGTCATTTTAAAGTAAGATGTTTTTTTTTTAAATAAGAATAACATATGTTAAAGGGAATTATAAAATATTATAAGTAAAAATTATATAAAGTACACTGTTCAATCAAGGAATTCGATATATTCCGAGACATATTTACACTACGTCAATCCGGTGCACAATCATACGACCTACGTATGTTGAAAGACCTTGATACGAGGATGAGAGTCCAAGCCACGTTAAACGAGCAAGGGACTGCAATTAGAGACGAATCGAACGAAGAACAAACGATCAAACATATTACAGAAATAGTGCAAAATGTAAAGGATAAACACTTAAAGACAGATAGATTAATGAAGAAAAAATCATGAATGACAGATGAGATCCTGAAACTAATAGACGAGAGAAGAGAAGCAAAATGACCCAGACAAATATTAAACCATAAATATATTAATAAGAACGAAAATTAGAGAAGCGATAGAAAAAGAAGCAAGGGAAAGATGCGAAGAAATTGAGACTCTGCAGTTAAAGTAAGATAGTCACAATGTACATAGGAAAGTTAAAGAACTCAAAGGGGGACTACGACGAAGGCAGAAAGGAAATATAACTGATTCTGACGGAAACATCATCTTGGACAAACAGAGTAAAATAAGAACGTGGAAAGAATATCTAGTAAAACTATTTGAAGACCAAAGAGAAAAGAGATAACACCTTTGAGCTAGAAGAAGAGGTAAATGATGTTAGAAGAATATTACAGCAGGAAGTTTACTCCGTAATAACACAGTTAAAGGATGGCAAAGCGGCAGGCCCTGATAATATACAAGTAGAAATACTCAAACTAATGGACAACGAATCAATAGCAATAATTGCAAAGATATTCAACAACATATACAACTCTGGAAAAATAACAACAGAATGGCTAAAATCTTAATTTATTGCACTTCCAAAAAAAGCAGGAGCCAAAAAATGCGAAGATTACCGTACTATAAGCCTCATGAGTCATCTCCTAAAATTTTTCCAAAAGATAATTCATAAGAGAATCTACAAGCCGTGTGAAAGTCAAATTTACCCCAACCAGTTCGGGTTCACAAATGCTGTTGGTACTAGAGAGGCTTTGTTCTCAGTACAAGTCTTATTCCAGAGATGCAGAGACGTCAACTGCGACGTATACGCATGTCTGTTTGATTACGAGAAAGCGTTTAATCGAGTACAGCACGTCAAGTGTATCAAATGATGCAAATACTAAAAGAAACAGGAATTAACAACCAAGATCTGAAAATAATTAGAAGTCTCTACCGGAATCAGACAGCAAATCTCAGAGTTGAAGGTGAACTTGAGGTTGATTATGTAAAAATCATGCGTAGAGTGAGGCAAGGCTCTATTTTGTCTCCTCTAATCTTCAACATGTATTATGAAAGAATATTTATCGAAGCTTTGCACGAAACTGAAAAAGGTATTCTACTAAATGGTTACCGGCTAAACAACATCAAAGATGCAGATGACACCATAGTATTTGCGGACAACTTAGAAGACCTACAAGTTCTTATGAACAAAATCAAGTATTACAGTCAACAATATGGACTCAACATACACGTTAAGAAGACAAAGTTTATGATAATTAGCAAGAAAAGAATAACAGAAGATCAACTCTACGTCAACCAATTTCCTGTAGAAGGAGTGACGCACTGCAACTACCTCGGCACCATAATAAATGAAGAATGGACCAACAACCAGGAGATTAGAGCACGCATCGGAAAAGCTAGATCCACCTTCAATCGGATGGGGGCCTTCTTCAAGAGTCACAACCTCTCTCTTGATACAAAAGTAATAATGTTGCGATGCTACGTCTTCTCTGTCCTTTTTTATGGTGTTGAATCGTGGACCTTAAACGAAGATATGTGCAGAAAACTGAAAGCCTTTGATATGTGGCTATATCGGAGAATGCTTAAGATCCCGTAGACTGACCTAGTCACAAATGTGGAGGTCCTCAGAAGAATAAATAAGAACAGAGAGGTACTGACCACCATCAAATCCCGAAAGGTACAGTTCTTCGGACATACTATGCGAAATGAATCCAGATATGCTCTCCTTCAAGCCATCCTGCAAGGAAAAATATTTGGAAAACGAGGTCCAGGAAGAAGAAGAATAAGATAGAGATTGCTATGATGATCGCCAACATTCGTAACGGATAGGCACATTAAGAAGAAAAAGAATCCGGTGTGTTATGCTGTCTTCTTCATTCCAGTGATTATGCATTTGTTGCCCGAGCTGGCATCAAATTTTGCTCTACCTTTTTCTTTAAACCTCCTACAATTCTTTCTCCTTTTACGTTGTAATTAAATATTTGTTTAGTTAGTCGATTTTCGTTTATTATATTTATATATTGTAGGGTTTTCATTTTTCGTTTCTATTGCATCTAATTACGCCGTATTTTCAGTTCCCCCATAATTAGTTTCGTCTGTGTTTGGTCTAATAAAAAAGTACGTAGTACTTCTGCCGTATAACCAATTGTGTATTATAAACGCAGACGCACTTACTTTCTCGAAATATCTATTACAAATGTTTATATTAACATTTAGTTTTAAGTTGTCAAATTTCAAGATTTGAGGCATATTAATTTTGGTGTACGATGGCAGCAGATGATAAGTAATTAGTCTCTTAAATACAGTTTTATAGCAATAATTCGCATTTGCAATAAGTTCTTTTATTTTGTCTCTCTTTGTTTGATCACGAAAATATAGAACGATTTATCTCTCTAGAGTTCCATTGCTGTACTGCTGTCTGCAGCCGTTCTCATTATCATGTCATCACCTCTTTTGTTATATTGCTTTATTTGGTTCTACCAGATAGGATTAGATGTCGACTTGTGCTTGAAGAGTCGTGCCTATTTTTTTTTGCCTCAAGACACATGGCCTTTAAGGAGTTAAAGTTCATCGACCAGGTAATTTTGAGTTAAGTGTGACGACATTTTACGTTTAAATTTTTATGGTTTAATTAGAAATATATGTATGTATTAGGTATATTACGTGTATGATTTGGAACAAAAAGCTTTTCCGGTCGCAACATTGTGGTCCATACCAATCATTTTTTATTTTTGAAAATTTCAATTTTAATTATTCACTTTGTTCACCTAATTTTATATTGATACCCGAGTATATATTAAAAATATTAGTTAAAATCACTTTAAAAGCATTCAATGATAAAGGATTGTGCTAAATACAAATACTACTTATTGTTTATATTCCTAAATGTAGAGTATCATTTATTTAATTGAACAGATTTGACGAAAAAATAGATAATCTGAATCAGTACTAGCAAAAAAAATCTAATGTATACTTTTTTTTTACTCTACACTATTATTTATTATATATACATTACCATAATCCCTTTTGCAATATTTGTTCATGTTTAGCCTCCTTGTAGCAGCTTTGCATTTTCCGCATTGATCTGAAAAACACAAAATTATGAAATTAATAAAAATACTTTAATAACTAATAAAAATATAATCCACAAGGAAAATAATTCCTGTAGCTGGCTGTATACCACGTATAACAAAAGAGGTTAGTCTTTGTATGTGGGTATATTTTATTTTATAAAAACCCTTAAAAGGGCAACATTACAAGCACGAACGTTTTCGGAACAACTGTTCCATCATCAGGTTAAAATACAGGTTACCATGCCTGAGCCACCAAAATATTTGGGTAAAAACCCTTTAAAATGAAAAATGTTACCAAAGATTGTACATGATGTTGATAATATTATATGATGTTTAATATTTTAATTAGATTTTACTTCAGGTAACATACACCCATGCTTAAGTGAGTTCCAGTGTCCGGAGAGTAAACCTCTTCAAACGGACTACGGCTGGCAAATTTTAAAATTATATAAAAATATAATTTTAAAATGATAATTAATAACGCGTTATACTTCCACCCGACTTCCAGTGTGCTTTCTCTATAGTTAGGGTAAAATTCTCTCGCCTTCCTGTGATTGTGGCTCTCTGAGAGAGACCATCAAGTACATAGTATAAGAGTGTCTACGAAGAGCATATACATGCGACCCTAAAGACTTCTTAATGGCAACCGAAAAGTCAATAGAATATACAAAAAATTTGAATCTCAAACATCTGTTTGAATCTCAAATAATTTGTATAAGGTATGAATTTAAATTTTATTAACTGTGATGCGATGAAAGCTATACGCTTAGTAAAAATAAATGTGCTTCATAGCCAGAGTCTTCTTCTTTTACAATTTTATGGTTTAGTCTAGAACTTGTTAAATCGTCAAGGTATCATTGTCTTGCTATATTTTGTTGATCATCTAACTTTAAGTGTAAACCTGCTCTTGGTATTTTTTCGACTAGTATATCTGTAAATGTTTTTTAATGCGGTAAGGTCTTTTGGTATTTAATCCTACTGACCACGCCTATTCACCGAAAGACATAATAAAGCAAGACTGCAATGGTTCCAAGAACGGTACAACGAAAAGAGGCGAAAATATTATAGATTTAAGGCTGATTTATAAACTTTACGTTGTCGTTGGCGCTGGCGTTCGCCGTTGACCTTGGCGCTGGCTATCATATACTGCATTTATAAACTTTCGGTTGGCGTTGGCGTTAAAAATCATTTTTAACCTTACATTTTTGATTTGGTATTATTAATTTTTGCTTGAAAATGAATACAATGGAAAATGAAAATGCTCGGCCTTCGTTAGGTGCGGTGGTACTTATAAACGATACTTTGTATTCGAGCAGCACTGAGCCTTCGAAATAAAAGACAACGTCAATACAAACGGAGGCCCATTAACCAGAACAGAAAGACAAGAGGTAATTTTAATTATTATGCAAATATAAAAAACCGGGATACATAGCAGTTTTTTAAATATACCAGGATGCAGGTTCCAATTACTGCAAATGGTAAAACCAAAAATAAATGTAAACTATCGCTCTGATGGAATTTCTAATATATAGGGAATATTAATTAAATTATCTAAACTATTTCATTTTATAAACACGTGAAAATACAAACATAAACAAATAATTTAGTCAGAAAAGTTTTTGACCGAAGAGGTCCGATCGGATAACGAAGAAGAGGAAGACCGAGACTTAGATACCAAGACAACCTAGAAAATGATTTGAAGTCTATCGGAATTAGAGCATGGAGAAGAGTTGTCAGAGACAGGGGCGAATGGAGGATTGTTCTGAAGAAGGCTTTGGCTCATAAAGAGCTGTAACGCCACTGATGATAATGATGATGAAACAAATAATTTAGTTTGATTTGTTTTGTACTTTCTCGGTATCGCTATTGGCTGCGATGACAAAGATACAGTTTTTTTTATGTTCTGTGATCGTGACCACAACCACAGAAGGGTTGGTGTATTCTGTGCTACAACGGCCAACGGCAAAAGATAAAGTTGGTTCATCTTGAACGGAACCGAACGCCAACGCCAACGGCGAACGATGTTTATAAATAAACATACGAATTTCCCATTTGACCATATTGTAACGCGAACGCCAGCGCCAACGCCAACGTTAAGTTTATAAATCAGCCTTAAGCATCTGAGCAATGTAATGAAATTGGGGATACCGTATACATCGAATTCAAAGCAAATTGTATCCAGATATAATCCTAAAAACATCTACTAATTTTCTAATAAAGAAAAGCTGAAAAAGGGATGAGTGAGGGAAAGATTCTGCCCGATAAGTCATCCATAACATATAAGGCCAACATTGAGATAATGGGAGTCACTTCAATGGGAGTGCCAAAAGTTTGTTTGTAAATTTGATTGTCAAAAGAAACATAGTTGTTGTCAACCACGAAAGAGATGTTTATGCTTTCTCAAATGTCACAATAACATCGATTCTCAGATTATTTATTCTTCTTCTTCCTCTTTATAATCATTTCTGCTTATTCATTGGCGGATTAATAACTTTATGGACTGTCTATGTCTCTCTTTTTTTGCGCGGTCGTCCGTTACTTCTTTTGCCGATTGGGGACTTATCCCTTGCTATTTTGATGACACGGGTCTCGTTCATTCCTCTGTGGTTATCCTCCATGTGGTTATTCAATTTTTTTTCCATGTTAGTGTTCATTCGTTTATACACTGTACGTTACATTTTCTTCTAATGTATTCACTTCTCTTTCGATGTCTTCATTGAGTGTTTATGTGTCTGTTTCGCTTTATAGTTTTATTAAGGGATCCTGCCAGTCTATTTTCTTTTTGTACTTGATCTCTTACTTCTTTGTCCAGGTCTCCATAGCTAGGCAGTGTACCTCCAAGGTATTTAATTTCCATTACGTGTTCAATACTTTTTTCTTCTTCTTTTTGTGTAAATATGATTCTGTCTGTTTTTCAATGTGCCAGTCATCCAGTCCAGTAAGTTGTCGTTCCATCATTTTCGTGGTCTCCCTACTGATCGTCTTGCTATTGGGGAACCGTCTTTTGCCGTCTTAACTATGTTCAACACTGATGACATCAATTTCCATTTTATATCTGGTTGGTTCTTTGGTGATTGCCATATTTTAGTGTTCTGAGATGAGGTTGTCATATTAAATTCTTTTGCTCTTATGTTAAATCTGAGAACCAGTCTTTGCAGACTATCTTCATCTTGGGCTATCAATGATGCACCGTCTGTGTAACAGAGTATTTTTACTTCTTTGTTTCCCATTCTGTATCCTCTTCCTTTGTTAATGCTTTTGATGATTTCATCCATATATTAAATTAAAGAGCACAGGGCTCGACGAGTATGTCTTATTCCGCTGCCTATTTCTATAGGTTCTGTAAGTTGTCCATCGATTCTGACTTCCATTTTGTTATTTTGGTAGATGTTGTCAATAGTTAAAAATGTTAACTCAAAGACCAAGATTAAGTCGCTAAAGTAGAAAACCGTAAAAAAAAGAAAATACTTCCAAGAAGGTTAAAAACAGTGACAGTAGTGAAGATGAGGAATGCTTCTATTGCAACACTAGATATTCTTCAGACAAAAAAGAAGAAGGCTGGATATAATGCTGCAATTGTAAAAAATGGGGACATGAGGCTTGTGCAGGAGCTGACAGCGATGATGATGTATTTATTTGCGAATATTGCAGATATGATTAAGTTAAGAAAAATGTTCGGTATTATTATTCCTATTAATACTGGGTTTTTTGGGTTTAACCCATCGTTATTTCTTATTTAGTTAATTGCTCTATTTCGTTCCTCTTGAATTTTTGAGTTTAAGTTGTTGTATTTTGCATAAAAATAAAAAAAAATAAACTTAAAAAAAAAGAAAAATTTAATTAAAATAACATAGAAAAATCCTTTCTCATTTTACCCCCACGGTGTATCCCGTTTTACTCACACAGTGGGGGTAAAATGGGAAATTGTATTGGTGTTAAATTTTTGCATATAACTTTTTTATACATTTATAAAAAAAACTTTTTTTGTGCTTTTGATACAAAAATAATGAGTTTTCACTGTGCCAAAATATGAGCCAAAAAAACTCCAATACATAGTTTCGGTGTTATGCAGTCTCAAACGTTAAGTATCCCATTTTACCTTACTTTTCCCTATATGTATAAATGAATATACACGTGCGATATATGAATATCATATGGCTAATTTTTTTCTATTTGGCGCCATCTAATAAAATGGTTATTTTTCGACGATTTGTAATATATTAAGCATCTGGAAAACATAAATCAAGCCTTCTAATTCACTGACAGGTATTAATACATTTTATAGGTAAAAAATGATTTTGGTATATTTTGTTTGTACTATAAACGGCGCTTTCTCGTCAAAATATTGATAAACCTCCGCAAGCAAACCCATCTGCGTGTATATTTTGTTGGAAGGCTTAATAACTACAAATAAACATATCGAATAAAGCAAGCTCATTTTCAGAACTTTTGATCTAAAATACCTTCGGCTTAATCTGATTAAATTTAAGCCGTAGGATATCACTTTGATGTATTAGTGCCTTCATTATGGGGACAAATAAACACGTGAAAAACGCTAAACAGAGAGAACAGACAGATGTTGCAAGTAACAAATCGGCATTGTAAATAAATTCCAAACGTACACTGTTTAGTTCTTTTTCTTTTTTCGTGGATAATGATGTACGGTTTTATTTTTAGAAATCTTTCTAAAAGGTTTCTTTATTGAATAACCTGATACGATTTACATTTTAATGAAACGAAAATAAAATAAAATTGTTTAAAAGATATTGAAAAAAAAGAATACAATAATAAAAATATTGACTGATGCAGATTGTGATAAAATTGAGAGAAAACTAGCTACATTTTAAATTAATGACTAAAAGAAGAATATTTGCTAAAAAGTAGAAAACAAAAATGGGAGAATTCACAAAAATGAATTATTCTTCTTTTTTTTTGCGTGAATCTTTGTTTTTCAGCGTCGGACGGTTCTCCAGATCTGCACTCATTGATTTTATTTTTCCAACATTTTTTTTTTATTTTAAATGCATATTTTTTACAATCTACTCATAAACAGTACATTGGGTAATTAGTAAATGTGATGACGATATTGACTTGATTCGGGTACCGTCCAGGGACAATTCTACATTTTCACCTATGTAACCAGGTCTTCTAGCCAAGTCCTCTTCAGTCTTCGTTCCTCCACTGGTGGCTGATATAATTCACTGACAATTTGGCTGTGGTGCGTTGAACTTAGAATATTGGAATTGTTGGCTTGAAGTGATTTACGGTTGGTACTCCTAGGTCATTGTATTGTATTGTACACAGCTATATCCGTGCAGTGATCAAGAAAAAGGAAGAGGAAAAAAGACAGCTGGACCAACGCTAAAGGTAAGAGTGAATGATGCTGAAAGGTGAAGCTAGGAAAGTGGGTCACACTGTATGAGTTGTAATGCGTGAGTCAGACTGTGGGAAAGGAGGAAATGCCCATCTGGGAATGATGCCGAACTAGGAGCGATGAGTGTCTTCTACGCGCTACCTGGAACGAGACAGGGAGCCTCCTTGCTGATGAATAGAGTGTGGATGTGTATAAATGGAGAATAAATGAATAAAGGTAGTGCTTCGGAAGTGATGCCGACCTTACAGCGGCCTTCCGGATCGCTGGATGACAGAGGAGGGTCTGGTTTAGCAGGTAGGCGGCGTCCTGGACTGAGATGTCTTTTGAAGATTCCAGACCCCCCCCCCCTCTATAAAGACGAAAAAAAAAGGTCATTGTGTATGGTTGCATTGTTGCATTGCAGTGGAACATACGCAGTGTTCTTGATTGGAAGGTCTGCAAAACTTTTGTGTTTGAAGTCTTGCTACAGCCCCAGAGTTCTACGCCGTAAGGCCATATTGGTTTTAGTATGACTTTGTAAAGTGGTATTTTGTTCTCCAATGACAGTTGTGACTTGTTGCCAAGTAACCAATTCATGTGTTTTAATTTTATATTAAGCTGAGTTTTTTTGGTGTTAATGTGTTGCTTCCAGGTGAGCTTTCAGTCCAAATGCTGTAGCATTTATAAATTTCTTGGTATATATTGAAAACCCCCCGTATATGTATTAAAGCATCGAATAATAATTTTTCAATTCCTCTTTGTGTCGCAAGGTCGATAATAAACCATTTTAAATTTGTTTATATATTACAGATTGGTATTTATTTGGTATTTTCTTTTGATCGAAGCCGCTTAATATTCTGCGTTTCAAATAAACTTACATTTAAATCGCTGAGAAGGTTTTGCCGGAAAGATAATTGCGACACTCTCGCTGAGGCCGTAGTCAGGGGCAGTGCTTCAGCGTTTGTCCAAATTTTACGTCAAATTTGTAATGTTTTCTTGTTTTTCATCCCTTTTCATAGAAAATATGTAGTGTATTGTGGCAGTTGATAGTTCAGTTACAGTAAAAGTGAGGTTTGAATTTTTGGTCAAAATGAACAGGCGTGTTTAATTTGGTCGGAAAATACCGGCAAATTTGTTGAAAATAGTGAATTATACTCTATGTATTATGTCAGTTTTGAAAGAGTAATCACTGTTTCTATATTTCTAAGTATCTAAGAGATTTAGATAGATATATAGCTGACGGTCAATGCTTGTTTCACACCTTGAAATTTTTGTAGGCTTAATAGTGTGTAGAAACGATTACGACTACTGCCATTTATTTTCCCACACACTTAGCACTTTTTGTTTAACGAAACACTTAAAATCGACACTTTTCTCACTAATACCGACAACGCATTTGGAATTGCTTTACGTTCATGATGATCAGCTTTTTCGTTGCCTTGCAAACCAGTATTAGATGAAATCCAAATAAAACTAACTTGCTGTTTTGCTCCGTTTACAAGATGTAACTGTTCTTGTACTATATAGCCTTTAGATTTTATTCCAAGAGATCCCCATATTGGATTATAACAATACAAAACGACTACAATTATTCTTAGAGTTAGCAATGGTTAAACATTGGCGCCCCACGTTGGGTGCCAATGAGTAACCATTGACCGACCCATCACAAATGGTGGGTGCCAATGGACAACAATTTAAATGCCTCCGAAAGTTAGGAGCCAATGTGTAACCTTCAAGGTCTAGGTTTTCACAAATTTTAATAAAACTCACAACTTTCTTTGGGAGCCAATTGGTAGGCCTCATTAACCTCAGTCTCTCAGGTGCACGAACATCTTACAAGCTAAGATATTAACTATTCATATTTATTGTACAAAAATAAATATACAAATTGAGAATTTTATTATTAAATTAAAATCGAACAAAATAAATCTTGCCTATAAGCTTTACATAAGGATTTTTAAATGATACTTAAGTATGGCGTACAGACAGTATGGACAGAAAAAAGTATCAAGTTTAAGGAAGAAATAAAAAGATCGAAAACTTGGTACAGACAGAAAAGTAAAAAAAATGACAGGTAGAGACAAAAAGAGACAACAATATTAAAAAATGATAATAACGAAATAATTATGGGTACAAAAGACAAACTAGAGAGATGGAAAAAATACGTACAAACTATTTTTGACGACGATAGACCTTGTTCTCCACCATCCAAAGATAATCGAATAAATGAAAAAGGTCCAAAAATAACCAAAGAAGAAGTGATCCACGCAGTAAAATCTCAGATAGATGGAAAAGCCACCGGTCCAGACAATATCAATGTCGAAATACTAAAACTAATTGCAGATAACGAAAGTAAAAGCCTAGATTTAATAACAGCACTATTCAATAGGATATATGACACAGGTAAAATCCCAACAGACTGGCTAAAGTCAACATTAGTAGCATTACCAAAAAAAATCGAATTCTTCACAATGCGATGATTATCGAATATTAAGCTTGATGTCTCATGTCCTTAAAACTTTTCTCAGAATTATGCATACACGAATTTACAAGAAGTGCTAGTTCCAGATGATTGACACTCAATACGGATTTCGAATCGGATTGGGAACACGAGAGGCTCTTTTTGCTTTAAACGTATTAACGCAACGATGCAGAGACATGAATGTAAATGTATATGCATGTTTTATTGACTACCGAAAAGCATTTGACTGCGTTAACTATCAAAAGATGATGAAATTCTAAGAACAACTGGAGTTGACGAACAAGACTTGCGAATTATCTCAGAACTATACTGGCACCAAACGGCAACAATTGAAATAGAGCACAAAACATCCGAACATATGCAAATCCAACGAGGAGTTAGACAGGGTTACGTCTTATCACCGCTACTGTTTAATTTGCATTCGGAGTCTATATTCAGAGAAGCATTAGGCGAGATCCAAGGCGGATTTAAGATTAACAGAATCAGCATAGACAATATCAGATATGCTGATGATACCGTCTTAATAGCAAGCAACGCACAAGAACTACAAAAAAAATATAATAAATGCGGTAGTTCACCACAGCGAAATGTTCGGTTTACATCTAAACATTTTCAAAACTAAAACTTTAGTATTTTCAAAGACACCAATAAACGTACATGTGTATGCCAAGGGTCAAATAATAGAACAGATAAATTCCATAAAATATTTGGGAGCAAATATCAAGTCAGTCTAATCCAAAAAAAGAAATCCTATCAAGAATCGAACAAGCAAGGAAAGCATTCATGAGCATGAAAACCTTTTTTACAAGATCAGACCTTAATCTGTAGCTTAGAATCCGAATGATCAGATGTTACGTTTTTTCTGTCTTACTGTATGGCTATGAAAGTTGGACAATGGACTCTGAAATAGAAAAAAGAATAGATGCCTTTGAGATGTATGTATACAGACGAATGTTGAGAATTCCATGGGTACAAAGAGTTACTAATGTTGAGGTACTTCGTCGCATGTGTAAACAAAAAGAATTACTAAGAATAATCAAAGACAGAAAATAATACTTGGGTCATGTGTTGAGAGGCGAAAGATACGAATTACTTTAAGTTATACTGGAAGAAAAAGTACAGGGCAAAAGATCAGTAGGAAGACGCCAGAACTCGTGACTGAAAGACCTGAGGAGATGGTTCGACCGCTCATCCGCAGAAATCTTTCGCGCAGCAGTTTCCAAAACTACAATTGCCATTTGGATCGCCAACCTTCGAAAGGAGACGGCGCCATGAGAAGAAGATGTATGGCTTTAGATGTTGTCTTCAAGTAGCTGAACAGTATTGCAGTACAATGTAGTGGTGAGATGTGGATGTACTTGAATGTACTAGTTGAATCTCGATACCTTGAGGTAGCCATTAGATTCTAAATATTAGCTGCAGTTATTTCTGTATGGTGGACCATGTACTGCGGAATTATCCACATAAAAAGATGGACAAAAATTAGGCAAAAAAAACTGGAAAAAGTTACCTTGTGTTAGCACACTGTATATGTTTTAAAATTATACCGTTTTGTGATACTGGCGATCATCATTGCCCAGTTTACTCTGTCTGCAGCCGTTCTGAAGTAGTATTGTGGTTTTTCCACTCCACTGCTTTAAATTTTTTATCCACGACGTGCGTTGTCTCCCCGGTCCTCTTTTTCCTTCCACTTTCCCTTGTATAACCAATCTCATCAAATCATATTTTTCATTTCTTTGTATGAGACCAAAGCAGCTCATTTTTCTTTCCTTTATAGTGTTGAGTATTTAATTTTTTATCTTTCAGAAGGAAAACGAGGACCAGGAAGGCGAAGGATTTCCTGACTGAAAAATCTACGTACGTGGTTCAACATAACAACCACAAATCTTTTCAGAGCAGCAGTGTGCAAAGTTCAGATTGCCATGATGGTCGCCAACATCCGAAACGGATAGGAACTACACGAAGAAGATATAACTGTCTTATCAGTATCACATATTCGAGACGGTTGAATATTGTCAGGGCCAGCGGCCCTCCTTGCTTAAATCATTTGATTATTGAAAAGTTCTCAGTGATCTCATTTTATTAGTCGGATATATCTTTGGAGAATCTTAAAGCTATGCAATATTTTTGATATAAATTGTGTCTATTAATTGAGTTGTAGCCTTTTTGAAATCTATTAATGTGTTGTGGACGCCAGTGTCGTATTCTCACCATTTGTTTAGAATTTGTTTCACTGTCAATAACTGATCAGTTGTACAGCTTTCTTATCGGAAACCGGTTTGACATTTCCCGATAATATTTTCATTTAATTGTTGGAGTTCTTTGTTGAGTATGTATGCAAAACAGCTTTTTTGTAACAGTTAATCTCTTTTTTTTTTAACTCTCTGTTCGAAGAAATAAAGTCTATCAAATATCGTCAAAAGTATTTTTGTATTGTTTTTTTTTTAATTATTCATAATACGTATTTCATTTGTGATACAGCAATTATTTTTTCATTCTATACGGTATTCTGCATATATACAATGAGTATTTCTTATTTTATTAAAAAACTCTATTTAAAAATTCTAAATAACTGAATACATAATAATTATTTTTATGCATGTACAGGCACAAACAATTCTCTAAGCTGCGTTTCTAATGTACCAAACAATACAAGAATCCAATAAATTCTTGCTTCTTCACTGGTTATAGTTCGCCCCGAGATTAAAATTGTTCAAAGTTGGGGTCCCGAAACGTGGACTAATTTAAGTTTTCCAATTTAAAGCTCGCAGCATACAAGGGGATTACCGTTTTGTGGAGGTTTTCTATTGATATCTTGGCAATGTGTATTTAAACAAAATCTCAATATAAAAGAAAATGTAAATAAAATGAAATGAAAACATGTGGAACGTGCTAAAAAATCCGTAATAAAGTAATGTAGTCAAATTACCAAGATAATCACACAAGAATAGGAGAAACACTTTTATTAATATTAGCTTTTGAAAACTATCAAGAAGGACAAAAAGAACAATGCGAAAATATAGACATTACTGTACAAAATAAGATATTGGGGTTAAAAAAATTTATATTAACACATTCGCTGCTCCTTGTCGGCAAATGGCGTTTTGCGTGCGAGAAACAGGTGCCACTGTCACCAAAAGGCGTTTTGCCTTACTTCAGCGAGGAGCCACTGCGCCTTCTGGCGTTCACAAATTGTGAAAATAAATAGGTTCTTTTGTCAGTCAGCTCTACGCATAATTACTTCTTGTTTTTCAGGCATCTAGATAAACGTTCGATTCATATATTTCTGACTCTGTTTATTTATCTGAAGTCTTTCATTTCCTATTTAAATATTTTTCCTATTATTATTATCACGATTTAGCCATACGGCTCACACTCTGTTTAATGTTACAATTGACTGATCCCAGATACCTACGGTATCAAAAGGATTGAGCTCTGGTGGGACTCTTTCCCTGTTATTGATCCCTAGGTGACTTGGTACGCTGGAGTATCTCCCAAAAATTTTAGTACACATCTGGACGTTGAGAGTATTATAGTTTTCTGCATGGTCTTGTAGAGATGTTCATTCAGACCTAGCTTTTTATGTTTTCTAAGAGCTTCTTCGGAATGACTCCAATAGTAGAGAGAATAATAGGTATTGTTTGGGACTTTCCATTCTCCACTGTCTTCATATTTGAATTTCCAGATCCCCGTACTTGGCGATCTTTTCGTTATGTTTAGCACGAAGATTATTGTTGTTGGGTATCGCCACATCAACTAGTGCTGTTTGTCTCTTATTCATCAAGTCATTTTTATATATTAAGTTTATTAACGGGTATGAGATCTGGTCTATTATGTGCTACTGTATGATCTGTGAGCACAGTACGGTCCCAGTATAGCTTGTAGTTGTCATTCTTAATTATACTTTTAGGAACGTATTGATAATATGGGAGATGCTTTGTTTGGAGAAGTCCCAGTTTGATGGCTTTCTCTTGATGAAGGATCTTTTCTACTGAGTCGTGCCCTTCCTTATATTCAGTTGCAGCAAATGCCTGGCAGCCCCCGGTAAGATGTTGGATGGTTTCTTGTGCTTGACATCCATATCGGCATTTGTCATTTTGGACATGAGGGTCTTTGACGATATATTTCAGGTAATTTTTGGTTGGTATAGCCTGATCCTTAATGGCGAGTAATGAACCTTCTGTTTCAGGGAGCATCTTTCCTGATGTCAGCCAATAGTTCGACTCTATATTGTCGACATGGTCTTGACTGACCTGCCTGACATGCTGTTTACATGAACAATTTCTACAATTCTTATCCATAAAATGAAACCAGAGCCGATAGTCAAAATACACACATCTTGTACAAAAAATAATCCGGAAAACGAATAAGCTTATATGACTTTTGTATGTCGGTCATTAGAGATATGTTGACTTCAGAACTAACTGGAGAGCCGTCAATTGTAAAGCAACATATTGTAACAAAGCGTCAAAAAAGAGTGAAAAAGGAAGAGTTATGCGAAAACGATGTGCAAAATGTGCTGAGAAGGGATCACGTGTAGAAACAGTGTATGAATGTAAACTCTGTCCTAACGCTTCCCGCTTTTGTTTGGACTGTTTCATAATAGCTCGTAAGTAACAACTTGAATTTAGTTTGTAAGAATATTTATTTTTTGTGTTCAGATAAAAAGTTTTTGTCTAATTGTTAAGTTTTTTACGTTTCTTTGTGAAGGTCATTGTAAGTTCAGTTTCTTAAGATTTTTGACTCCTTTCAGCATCAGGTGGCATATAGGAATTATCAGAGTAGACAGATGTCAGTGACGCCTTTAGGTGTTTAATTTTTTTCTCCAACCTCAACCCTAAATTTTATGATTTTAAATATGATGAAGTTGAATATTACTTCAAGATAATTGAAGTAATACTAAGATGAAAGTGATATGAAGTCTTTAAATTTCGTATTGGGTTTCTACTAATGTTACTGAATATAGATGTGGCACCAACAGTGAGTAACAAATAAATAGGTGGCAGCGAATGTGTTCAGTAAAATATCTGCAGAATAATGATAATACAACGATAGCACATTTTATAAAAAAAATTAAGACAGTTAATCATATAATCTGCTTGGATAACTAAAAGGCTCAAGAGCCGCTACACGAAAGAATCGAGTTTCCACTGTTAATCTGGGAAAAACTTTGGGTTAACCTAGGGTGTTAACCGAAGGCCAACTACTTCTGCTAGAGTGTTGATCTAGTACCAGCTCCTTATCGGTCTTAGGGTGCGTTCATTACGGAGACCATGGCATGGTATCCTCGCCTAGAGCATAGCACTGACAGTGAACGCTCGCATTTAAAAAATTGCATTTATTTTACGTGGCGATGATAATATAATACCATCCTATGGACCGACCGAGGGTCGGCGCCTTGTTATAAACGCACACTTAGAGTGATGATCTGAGACAGGCTTGTTTCATTACTAAGTGTTGATTAGTAACTTCCCGCTCCTTGCCGGATCGAGTATTGATCGATCCGTCCATCTTATCCATCATTCCTTCTCTTCAGCGTGTGTGTATTAATACACCGTATTTTCGTTTCGATTTTTATGACATTAATTATATTTTATTTTTCTCAGATATTAAACAGTGGGTCATCGATCCCTACGTTGATACCGTCGTCGCTAGGATTGACAATTAAATTTTGTACATTATTTAGGATATAATTTTATTTTGTTATTTATTTATTTTCAGATAAGTTTTACTGAGTCTGCCGTCCAAAACAACTACCGTCACAAACTGAGATCTTTTCCATATTAGTCTGTGCGCAGAAGATAATTAATAGCATTTGTCTGACAATTAGCTAACTGTAAAAGTCTTGAAAGCACTCAAGAGCTACATCCAAGATGATTTTAGGATGCAAAAGAGTTGTCAATATTCTTTTTTAATAATGTACCATGCATTAAAGGTACCAGGTAGCATATGTATCATGCTATACAGATCGTCATCTCAGCACACAACAAATTTAATGATACAGTCAGTGATAAAACACAACAGGTTCTGACTGCCGTTACAGAATCAACTTCAAATGTAGGGATTAACATCAGCCCCCAAAAATCCAAATCCATGAATATACCAGAAAGACGAATATAGAGGGATTAGATCCTGGATAGTGCAAATCTAAATCTGTTGAGGAAAGTAAAGTATGAGGTTAGGAAAAACCAGCAAAAAAGAAAAGTAGAACAACTGAATATTTCACTAATGCTATAAAAAATACAAAATATAAACCGCAATCAAAAATCAACAAATATACATATATATATACATATATATATATATATATATATATATATATATATATATATATATATATATATATATTGTTATGATATGTGAATTCGATGCAAGAAAACTACAAGTTGCTCTTATTTACCGGCTAGCTTTATGAAGATAAAAATAAATTTTTTTAAGTTGATTAATTTGTAATATTGTTAAATTTAGAAATGCTTTTAATAAAATTTATTGAACGCCTGAAAATAAAAAAAAATTTGACAAACATTTATTCTACTCACCTTGTATTCTCTAAATCTGTATTTTGAATTTAAATTTTTTTTTACTTATTTGTCTTAGAACATGCAGACTCTTAACTCAAGCGAGTTCTGTGACCTGTACTGCTTGATAAAGCTATATAAAATTATATAAAGCAAAAATCACCACACAAGAAGTTTTATTTTTAATGTACTGTGCAATTATTCACAAGTGATCAATTAAATATTACACAACGATATCTTGTATAATATATAAAAAAAATTATTTAAGATTCTTCCAATAAATAAGCCAATACTTAACCGTTTAATACTAATATGAATGGATTTAGATTTATGACGTAATACAATATTGAAGTAAGTATATGAAATTAGTGTTTTGTGAAGTTGCAACAAGAAATACTTGATCTAAGATCTAATACGTGTTTGGTGTTTGTTTGTCAAAGTATTTATAACCTCACTTACTATCTTTTTAGAGCGAAAACAAAGGTTTATAATCCTTCAAATTTTTTAGTTTAACTGTTTTGTTTAATGATTTTAGTAAGCAAAA
The DNA here is from genome assembly GCF_040954645.1 of Diabrotica undecimpunctata. NCBI lineage: Eukaryota > Metazoa > Arthropoda > Insecta > Coleoptera > Chrysomelidae > Diabrotica > Diabrotica undecimpunctata. The sequence continues at coordinate 124,034,174 of NC_092809.1, read as the reverse complement.
GAAACGGTGAATTATATTTGGTTAATATTACAAAAGCGATAATAAAATTTTTTTGAACTTGACTTCAAATTATTTTGTTTTTTAACACAAAGATGATTTAGAATGATATAGGCTGTTTAAAAAAAAGGTAAGATTATTTCTAAAGAAATTTCAAAACTTGCGTTTAACTTTATTAAAGTTCACTTTCGTCTTTCAGATAATCCCTTCTCTAAAAATTTTATGGAAATCTTCAATAACAAAGATTGCATCTTTCAGTGACGTCTTCTAATGGATTAGGGCCGCAAAACTATCAGAATTATCTCTCCAATGGTTGAGAAATATTTATAAGTACCCAAAATGAATTTTAAATGATCTTCAGTCAAAAATAAACACCAAACGGTCTCTTTATTCAGCGAGAATTCAAATGAGTGGAAAAACTCACCTTTCTGGTAGCTGTGGACCTCTTTATGATGACTGCTAACAATTCCCTTATCGGAAAATATACTGTTAATCTGCAGGCTTTGCTAAAATTTAATCAGAAACGATGGTTTCTTATCGGCAAGGTAATTTGAATATACTTTGTTATAATTCAGGACTTTTTTAAGGTTTTTTAAAATACTTTTGAAAAATTGTGACTGCTGAAAAATAATCAAAAATTTTCTGCCCCTTCGTAACTATTGATTTTCTATCTTTTATTTTTCATTGCTTACCAGATCTCCAAGCATTTTGACAATGTTTTTTAAGATCTGACAGGATTTTTGTATATTTTTGACATTTATGATTAAAATAAAAATATTTTAAATTTTCATAAATTGTTAAATCTTGAGAATTATATTGACTTTTGAAATGAATTGAAACAAATACTAGAGAATTTAAGCATTCTTTTGACATATAATTTCTACAACAAATGATAATTTAAATATTAAAATTTTTACTAACAAATTTGACATACACCAATTTTAACATGAATTAGTTGCTTTTATTTTGCTTTTATTTAATTTTAAAGCTATCTGAAAGCATTTTTGATATTGAATCACTGAGAATTGTCTTCAGATTACCTGTCCATTAAAAATTATATCATTCTGAACTCTTATTTATGAGATATATCCTATTTCACCTCCTAACACGTTTTATTTTCCGAGCTCTATCCATGTTAACTGTATGTTTACTAACAAATTGAAACTTCTTACTTTGTGAATAAATGACTTAAATATTTTATCTGTTTTAGGACTGTTGAAGATTCTATTGACTTGTATATATTAGAATTTGGATTATAATAAAAATTGTAATTAATTAATAAATACAAATTTATGGTTTTTATTTCCACTCGATCCGAAGTGGTTTGATATTTGCTTTTTGTATCTTTATGTTGTGGCTATATTGGCTTATTCTGTAAGTATCTCTTACATAAATAATATAATATATATATAACGAACAATAACTTAAGTTTAAATCATAATCAATTTCATGATCAACAATTGTTTTTGGTTTAATTTTTTTTTTTATATATTTTTTTTTTTTTATTGAAAAGTGTTTATCAACCAACTATAACTCAGTGGCTATAATAACTCACATATTAAAAGAATCTTATTTCTATTATGCTGAATTTGTTTATAATAAACCAACTGGTTTTAATTATAATAATAATAAAATTATTTTGAAAACATTAATTAAATCTGGTGATACAATATAGTCCTTATTGGTTTGTTACATGTCTGTGAATTCTGCTTATTTTTGCTTTTAGTTTCTTTCTTATTGTTGAATCTAGTTTCAACTATTAAATTAACAACAATAATACAATTGTTTGAGTTAAATATATATGTGGTATATTCAATATTGTCATTTTGTTTTATGTTCATACTATTCATATAAAAAAAAACTGTTTAGGAGCTTTAATTTCATAACAATATATATATATATATATATATATATATATATATATATATATATATATATATATATATATATATATATATATATATATATATATAGTGCTTTTCAGATAAAATTATCCACCTTAAATAACTTTTCAACTGAAATCGTAGGCTTCCACGGCCAGAGTCAGAATTATAGTTTATTCGTCTTCCGGGTTTGGACCGTGTCATTTGTGAGTGACCCAAAAGTGGGTTCATCTCGACGTTTCGCTACAATTGTATGTAGCTTCTTCAGGAGAACAAAAAAGGAAACAAAAGACAGGAAGATGGGTAGTTAGCAACGGTAACTCAGTTACTCAACGCAACCAGAGGCGAATACTAACTACCAAGATGGGCAATTGGTCACAGTAACTCAACTACTTAACGCAGCCAAAGGTGAAAACCAAATGCCAGGACAGGGATTCACGTCCAACAGCTCAGAACACTAACGCGTCGAGAGGCGAGGAGTGAATCCGACGATTACTCCGCTACCGCTCTATTTATAGTCGCGGTGACCTGTCGTGTCGGGACGTATCGGCACACTCCGTGGCGCGAACGTCAAGAAGCGCGCGCTGGCCAATCATGTGGCTGCATCGTGGTAGCGGGACCGGATGGTGGCTCTAGACTGAGATTCCAGATGGGAGACAAGTAGTATCCTTCCTCTCGATTGATATTATGTGGATTTTTTGGATCTCTAGAGATTCGCGGATTTTCCTGGAATAAAAGAAGGGGCTCTTAGAAATAATATGGGTTTTTTCGAACTATAAATAGAGCGGTAGCGGAGTAATCGTCGGATTCACTCCTCGCCTCTCGACGCGTTAGTGTTCTGAGCTGTTGGACGTGAATCCCTGTCCTGGCATTTGGTTTTCACCTCTGGTTGCGTTAAGTAGTTGAGTTACTGTGACCAATTGCCCATCTTGGTAGTTAGTATTCGCCTCTGGTTGCGTTGAGTAACTGAGTTACCGTTGCTAACTACCCATCTTCCTGTCTTTTGTTTCCTTTTTCCTTTTTTGTTCTCCTGAAGAAGCTACATACAATTGTAGCGAAACGTCGAGATGAACCCACTTTTGGGTCACTCACAAATGACACGGTCCAAACCCGGAAGACGAATAAACTATAACTTTTCAACTTATAATTTTTAGGAAAAGCGCAAAAACACGTCAATTAATATTTAAAGAGGGAGACATTATGTCATATTTAAACTTGCTGAAAAAAGCTCCCCTTCACCCCCCATATCAGCCCTTAATTTTTTTTAATTACTTCACCTTTTTTTATTTTATATTTGGATTCTAGTTTTTGTACTGATTTCAAAAATGTATAATATATTCGGCTTGAAGTGATTGATTTATGAGATAGACAATTTTTTTTGTTTACACTTTGCAAAATAAGAATCTATATTGTAGGTTTATACTACAAAAATATTAATTGAACAAGAGCTGCTGCTAGAGTTTTTAATGAAACACACCACAATATACCAGTAACTCGTAAGTATGTGATTGAACTGATGCAGAAATGTAGAGCAACAGGGCCATTTTGCAATAAAAAATATAACCGACAGGGACTCGCATTGCTCCTGTAGTGATCCTTTCACAAGTTAACATGCTCCTTTTCTAACTTAACTGCAAGTTACTGATGATGACTTTACGGTTGTCTTCCATCGATATACCTTTTTTGTTTGTCTGTTTTGATAACAATGCTGCCATTGAAGACATGCCATTATATATATATATATATATATATATATATATATATATATATATATATATATATATATATATATATATATATATTGGATGAATAAAGTTATTGAATGACGTTATGATTAAATGGTGAAACGGAGGTTCGAAAACTCACCTACCTCTGTGCAATACTTTAATATAAGATAACAAGCAATATCGAGCTTAGCTAAATAATGATAATATGTACCTACTGAATTCCTTTAAATCTCTTTGATTTTGTTAATCTGTTAAAACGAAACATCCGGTAGTTTTCGGTAAATGTACAGTCTGCAGTAGAGTCTACAGAGGAGGTTTGATTATTTTTCCAGTCTATTGAGAACTCGTTCAGTCAATTAAACTGATGTTCCCCCTTTGCAAAGAGCTCCCTTTCCCTTACCGTTTCGGAAAAACATATTTGAAACGCTTGAGGATTGCGTAGATGTGTGTTTGCTTGCGCTGTATTGAATAGCGATGGATGATAATGTAAAGAATGTTTGAGTTACACGCAGAAAAATATAATGGAAAACTTTATAATAATTTAGTTTTAGCTTTAGTCAGTCATATTAATTTTAATTACAATATTTGAAGTAAATTTAAACTATTATCTTACAGCACTGTGTAAAAGAACTGTTAGTTCAAGAAATTATGTTTCAATAATACGCTTTTTTTCTGTATATTGAATTATTAAAAACCTATAACGTTATATATACTTTTCTTTAAGTGTCATCTCCATTACACACGTTGAAAATCCTTATGTCCACTCTAACTTTCGAAGCAACTATTCTGAAGGGATGTTTTGGGTTGCAATCATACCTTTCTCTAAGGTGTTTATTCCGTATTATATTCGTCTTACGCCGACAATATTTTGCCATCTATTCTGTCTTGGAATACGAGCCGCAAAACCCTATTGAATAATCTTTTAGCTTTTAATTTTCTTGCTTCTTTCAAAATTATATCCATAGTGTTTTCAGAAAAATAAACAATTATATGAGAGTGGTTAAACTTTTGTCTGAAATTTATCTTGAGTTATAATATATCTGAAACATCAAGTGAGGCCACACAATAACCTATTTTGATAAAGAAGAGCAAAAAGTAGACAAAATTCGGATTGATCCCTCGCAAAAAACGGACATGGGCGGTATTTACTCTTGCTCAAGAGTATCAGACATGCATGTGAACAGGATGTTCCAATAGGTACTTTCAAACATTACCAGTTGATAGCAGCCATATTTTTTAAGCTTCTTCTTCTTCACGTGCCATAATAGAATTATTCGACGTTGGCGTTACCCATTGCGAAGCTTCTCGATTTTCTGCCACGAGGAATAATTGTACTGCATTTGATATCTGAGTCCATCCACGAATGTTTTTTAACCAAGAATCCTGTTTTCTTCCTACACTTCCAAGTCCTTCTATTGTGGATTTAAGGATCAGCTGATAGTTTCTATATCGATTTTACCTCGCTTATATGTCCCAGATGAGACACATTCTTTAGTTTTAAGTATTGATTTGCTGTTTTAATTATTGCTTGTTTGATATTCTCCCATTTTAGATTAATGTTTTACTACTTTTATTCAGTTCTTAGGCATTATGTAAACTTTTAATAAGAGTTTTTACAGTTTGTCGCTTTGTTTGTGTTTCCCTTAATCTCTTAATATCAATTCTACTGTGTGTGGGCTTTTTCATCATCAATCAGCCAATCCCGTCCACTGCTGGACATAGGCCTCCCTCAGTTCTTTCCAGTGTTCTCTACACTGGGCCGCTTGTAGCCAGTTTCCCGCTACTCTTTTTATGTCGTCGGTCCATCTAGTCGGTGGTCGTCCTCGGCTTCTTTTATAATTTCTGGGCCTCCATTCCATAATTCGTCTTGTCCATCGTCCATCTTGTGTTCTGGCTAAGTGTCCTGCCCAGTTCCACTTAAGTCTCGTGGTTCTTTCGATGACGTCTTGAACTCCTGATCTTTGCCTGATTTGTCGGTTTGTTATGTGGTCTCGGAGGCTCACATTCAGCATTGCACGTTCCATGGCTCGTTGTGTAACTCTTAGTTTATTCGCAGATTTCTGCGTGAGTGTTAAAGTCTCTGCTCCATAAGTTTGTACAGGCAAAACACATTGGTTATAAACTTTTCGCTTGAGACACATGGGAATTGAACTTTTTAGAATATGGCTTAGTTTGCCAAATGCTGCCCATGTCAGGCCTATTCGCCTCTGTATTTCATTTGTTTGATTGTCTCTGTTTATTTTGATCTCGTGTCCCAGATATTTGTAAGTGTCTGTTTGTTGTATGGTATTATTGTCGATAGTTATATTTCCACTCATTACGAGATTTGTCATAAGTTTAGTTTTCTCAAAGTTTATCTTTAATCCTGCTCTTTCAGACAGACTTTTAAGCGAATGTAGCATAGAAACTGTATCCTGTAAGTTATATGCGATTAATACGACATCATCTGCAAACCTCAGATGATTTAATCTTTCTCCATCTATATTGATGCCCATATCTTGCCATTGGGTGTTCTTAAATATTGACTCTAGAGCTGCCGTGAACAATTTTGGTGAAATATTGTCTCCTTGTCTTACTCCTCGACCTAAGCTGAATTTTTCTGTGTCTTCGTGTAGTCGTATACTTGATGTAGCGTTCTGGTAGATGTTTTTGATTAGTGACGTGTACCTGTAATCTATTCGGCTTTGATTTAGGGCTTCCAGTACGGTTTCAAACTCTACAGTATCAAAAGCCTTCTCGTAATCGACAAATGCAAGAACCAGTGGTATGTTGTACTCGATGCATTTTTCAATTAAGATCTTTATGGTGTGCAAATGGTCATTTGTGCCATATCCTCTCCTAAAGCCTGCCTGTTCTTTGGGCTGATAGAAATCAAGTTTAGGTGTTAGTCTCTTTGTTAAGATTTTCATAAAGAGTTTATACATATGTGTCAAGAGGCTGATGGGTCTATAATTTTCTAATTTAGTAATATCACCTTTTTTGTGTAACAAGACTATCACTGCATTGTTCCAGTCTTTGGGAATCGTACCCGCATGTAAGCATTTATTAAACAGTTCGCTTACTGATTTTAATAGAATTTCTCCTCCTGCTTTTATTGCCTCAATAACGAGTCCATCGTCACCAGGCGATCGATGGTTCTTCATTTCCTTTAAAGCTGATCTTACTTCTGACACAGTAATGGGTAAAAGTATTTCCGATCCCTGATTTATGAGAGTCTTTACTCGTGTCGGTAAATTTTCTTGTGATCTTTGGCTGGTATAGAGGTCTTTATAAAACTCTCTAGTTATTTTCAGAATGTTTTGTTTATCTGTTGTTGCCTTTCCGTCTTTATCTTCTAGCTTGTATATTTCTTTTTTACTTTGTGTGAGTTCTCTTTTCATTATCTTTAAACCTTTGTTCTTTTCTACTGTTTGAGTAATTACATTAGTATTATATCTTCTTATATCTTTTCTAATATCCGCTGAAATTCTTTTATTTAGTTTTCTATATTCTTCTTTGTTTCCCTTTTCTTTCTCGCTTAGGTTTCGTCGTATTTCCATGAGAGCTTTTGTGTCTTTGCTAATCTTTTCACTTTTGGTGTAATTTTTCTTGCAAAATTTGAGTTGTGCGTTTCTAACCGAGTCTGTAATTAATTTATTATGATCGTCGATACTTAGAGGTTTGGGATTATTACTCTGTAAAGTTTCTGCTATATTTTTTATGTACGCTTCTGGCTGATTTGGTGAATTCCAAACTATGCGTTTGCCACTGTTTATCATCTTTGCTCTTTCTTTTTGTAGGTTTATCGTTATTCTAGCTCTTACTGGTCTGTGGTCGCTTCCTACTGATAGTTTATTAAGTACAGTGACATCTTGAATAATTTGCTTTTTGTCTGTTATTATATAATCATATTCGCTCTTAGTTCTTCCATCTGGACTAACCCACATCCATTTTCTACTCTGTTTCTTCTTAAAAAAGGTGTTCATTGCATACAGTTTGTGTTGCAGTAGAAAGTTGGTAAGTATTTCGCCTCTTTCGTTTCTTACTCCGATTCCAAAATCTCCGATTGCTACTTCTTGTTCGTCCTTTTTCCTTCCGAGTTTCCCGTTAAAATCTCCCATTATCAGATTGTAATGGGCCGGTTCCTGCTTTTTTGCTCTTTCGATTTCCTCATAGAAGGCTTCAACAATCTCATCTTCGTAATCGCTGGTGGGGGCGTATACCTGGATTATTTTCAGATTGTATCTCTTATTTAGTCTTAGATTTATATACATAACTCTTGGGGAAATGCAGCCAATGCTCTGTATCATTTTCTGTAATTTTTTGTGTACTAATAAACCTACTCCTCCAGTTGTCGATTCTGTTTCCCCATTATAGTGGAATAATGTTGCCTGATTTTAGTTTGACCTGATCTTCACCTCTTCTTTTGACTTCGCTAATTCCTATAATATCCTATTTCACATGTCTGAGTTCTTCCTCCAGTTCCGTCATTTTTTCATCTTTGGATAAGGTTCTTACATTATACGTAATTATGTGCAGCGTTCGTCGTTCTTGGTAGCCTCTTACATCCCGGAGATTCTTTGCACCCTCTGCCCGCTGTCCGTGAATCCTACCGCTACCTTGGTTGGGAACTAGCGAGCTGCCGGGGACTGAGGGCCCTTTTCTTGAATGTCTATTCATGCTGAGGGGTTTTGGCATTTAAACACCACGCTTGCCAGGCGGGTTGGTGAGTTGGTTTGGGAAATTGGTAGGATAGTAGGTATTGGGTAGGAATGGGTTTAGGACATGATTTCTCTCCATAGGAGTTGAGAGACAATCAAGGCTCGCGTAGGGCAGGGTCGCATCCCTGAAGTAAGTCTATCCTCCACTGGGATTGTGGAGGAGTACTTACCCGCTACACCGTGGGCTTTTTAATCAGCTTCAATTTGGTTTATAATGTGACTACTATGAAGTTATGGTCTGATCCGATATCTGCTCCAGGGTAAGTTATGACAGAACATATAGAATTACGAAATCTTTTTCTAATAAGAACAGAAGTCAATTTAAATTCGAATTATTTTATTTGTTGTATTCCTAGGAGATTTCCATGTATACAATCTTCTTTTTGGTAGTTTAAAAAGTGTATAGCTATGACAAATTCATCCATCTGGCAGAATTGTATTAAACAGTTCATTTTTATTTCCTAGACCATATTCACCCACATATTCATCCACTCTTAGTATGGTACAACTGCTCCAAAACAAGCCTAACCCCGACATCCAAAGTAGACGTTTTCCTCTAATACCAAATTGTTCTATATGGTCTATATATTGTTCAGTAAAAAGTTATATCATTGTGAGCGTCGGGTTTGAGGGGCGGGAGAACGAAGTCCATGAATTAGTAGTTTTACTTAAAGCCTATTGCAATTGCAAAGCAACCTATATATTTTTTGCCCAAGTTAGCTGCACTACCCCCTACTTCAGGAGCTTTCAGACAGAATTTGTTTAGAAGCTACCACCAGGTACAGAAGATGAATCCGCTCGACTGACGTTGGAAGAAGATTAACGAATACCTGACACCAATTACAACAGTACGTGCTGCAGCTCCAGAGGAGTTACTTTCCCTCATAGTGTGTACTTGCAAAGATGAATGCATCTGTAACTGTGAGAGTAGAAAGAGTGGTCTAAACTGCTCAATCATATGCAGCAATTGCTCAACCATAAGATGAGAGAATAGGACACAACCATCATATACGAAGATGTAGAAGAGAAGGATGTTGTATTTAAAGAGGACTGGAACTAATGAATAAGTTTACTTAAAACTCATTACATTATATTCATTATTACTATGCAAGAAATATTTTGAGTATTTAAAATTATTTTGTTGGGATTTACTGTTGGAAAAATATTCATGGGACATTGTCAATAGAATGTTTACAGTAAGTTTCTCCGTACCACAGGTTTATATAGGTTTATATGGCTTAGGCCTGTGGAAGCCTCTTTACCCTTAAAAAGTAGCGCCTTTTGAGAAAGTGGTGAGGTTAACGTTTCTTCAAGGGCTTATCACCAACATATCACTGGCTACTGAAATTGCAAATTACATTTACAAAACACTATCTTCCCTGGCCAACTTTGGCATTGAAATCATCCATTACTATTGTAGTGTGATGTTTCTTCGTTGAATGTAAGACTTGTCCCAAATCATAGTAAAATAGTTCGATTTCGTCTTTATCTTTATCTGCCGTCGAAGCATAAGCATGAATAAAATTCACTTGAATAAAAAAAACTTGAATACAAGTGGTTTTAATCATTGCTATTCTGCGTTTTATTTTTATGTCTGGATGTAGTTGGTCCGTTATGACAGTTTTCAAATAATGTAATTTTGGACTGTAGTGACTGCATAAGACTAAACATTGGGTTTTGTTTGAGTTTATTTTAATGCCCATTTTCTTTTCTACTTCATAATGACAATTGAGCAGAATTTGGAGACCTTCAATAGTTTCTGACAGAATTACTGTATCGTCCGCGTATATAATTGCATTAAGCAGTTCACGTTTGATTTTTATTTCATATGGCCATTAAGGTGCCTTTTTAAATAGCTGGTCTGAGTAAACATGAATTAATGTTGGGTACAAAATGGCACCTTGTCTGACTCCTCGTTATTTGGAGATTTCGCCAATCTAGTTGTCTCCAATTTTTACGAAAGCAGTTTGATTCCAGTACAGATTTTTAATGACACGAATATCTTTGTCATATATGCCTATATTTTTTACCATCCTCATTAATTTTAGATGCTGTACTTTATCGAATGCCTTTTCGATGCTCATGAAGCATGCAAATACAACTTTTTCTTGATCACTGCATTTTTTTAATAGGATATTTAGCAAAAAAAGTGCCTCCCTAGTTCCCATAGTATTTCTAATTCGAGATCTTCTTCGCATTTGCCTCTATTTCTGTTGTGGAGTAATCTTAGCAAAATCTTAAGAGTGTGGCTCATTAAAGCAATTAATTTATAATCTGAGCAATTTCTAGCATTGTGTTTTTTAGGTATTGCGACAAAGATGGACTTGAATCAGTCTGTGTTTATCACTCCAGAGATATTACATTAAAAATTTTTACTACTACTTTAACGTCATCTTCATCTAACTGAGTTGGTATCATCTAAATCACAAGTTTTTCTAATTTTAGCTTATTACTGTTATCTTCAAAAAACTCTAATATATGTATAAAGTTGCCATTCTCTTCTTATTTTGTTTTAATTTATAATAATTTTGTTGTTATTGTCAAGTAATAAAGAGGGAACTCTTTTTTAAATATGTTGCTTATTTATTTACATCACAATAAATAAGTCTTGCCGAGATACTTATCACATCCTCCATTTTGTCGCAACTTTCTATCATCCATTTTTTTGGCTAATTTTATTTCCCTTTTAATTCTTCTCTGTAGATGTCTATAATCTGTTTTATTCGATTTTATAAGTCGACGTTTTTCCAGGAATTTCAAGATGTCTTCTGTGATCCATTTATTTTTCTTGCCATGGATAAGTAAGTAAATAGGCAGAGAAAACTAGTAAGCTGAAGAAGAGAGACAACCTACAGATAATTACTGTTTTTACATAAGAAAAAATGAAGAAACTATTTGCATAAACAAGCAATTGATTTAAAACATTTCATGCATTGAAATTGTATGCCTCTTGTAGAGATGAGGTGACTGACATTTTGGAAAAAAAATCTAAGACACATCTAAGATCATAAAACAGCTTAAGTTGAATATACGAGAGATTGGAATTTCAGAGAAACCACAAAACCAGAGATAAAGGCTCTCTTAGGGGCGTTATATCTAATAGGTATAAATAAAGAAAGTTAGATAAATTCCTGTGAATTGTAGAATCCAAATTGCAGAGGAATGAACATTTTACGAGGGCTGATCAGTTAGAAGTGCTTCAGTTTTTTTTTATTTGATGAACTAATTAAGCAAAAGTGAAAAACAAATTGATGCACTTATACTATTCGAGACTTTTATCAAGAGTTTGTCAATAACTATTTCACTTGCTACAATATCAGTCTTAATAAGACGTAATAATACTTTAAGAGAGTATTGCGGTTTTTTAGTACATTTAATAAACCTGTAAAATATAAGGGAAAAATGTTATATTTATTGATTGCTTTTAATAAATTTGTGTTTCTATATTTAATAAAACATCCAAATTACTGGTGACCTATCATAAAATGTCAGATTTTTAAATAAATCTTAAAATGTATTATAACACTAAAATTAAAAACTGTTGAAAGTGAATGATGAATTTGACCCTCAAAGCAAAACATACTTAGGTGTTAGCTTTGGTGATAATGAAAATGACGTTAACATGAAAGCTTATACAGTGTTGCGAAAAAGTCTGGCAAAATGGTGCTATGTTTGAAATAAATAAACCTATAATTATTTATAACTTTTGGTTCATTTAAGTTGGACAACTAAAACTTCTCGCAAAACTTTTCTAAATACGTAGAAATTTCAATTAGTTTTAACATAGAAATGGTTAAAAAGGGAGATTTAAAAAAATGTAAGAAAAATGTTCCACGAGTAGCATACGATTTTTTTAAAAACATTGCTATTTTGCTTGTAACTAAAATTAAGAGTTTTGGAAGTGTCAAAATAAGAAATCCAAATATCTAAACCGAGCCGATATATCGCGAGTTATGCAGATTTTTAATAAGAATATTTTGGTACCAAATTTGCTCGGTGCTAACGAGTTGTCGGTCTTAGACATCTTTTTGGGAGTTTGCCACTCGTCGAAAAACTCAATGTCATTTCGTAACCTGCAATTTTATAGTAATACCTAAAAATAGTCAGATACGAAAATGCCACTAAACCCCTATAGATGCCACTGAATCGTTAAAACAAGCTGAATTTTAATAAAAATGAAGGAAAGAATTTTGATACCTTAAAATAGATGCAAAAAGTTTGCCATTCCTATTCCGATGTTTCCCCCTAAACCATTCCTCGGAGGGGTGTGGGAACAGAAAACATCGATTTACCAAGAATCTGTACTCCATAGAAAAAAATATTTTTAACAAGAAATGTAGCTGAAATAATTTTGAACCAAAATTATTATCAGCACTTTTTGTGTAGAATGAACCGTTCTCTCAGAAACAACGCTTCAAGCGACCGGCCGTTTTGAATGTAAGTTACACGCGCGAAATCAGTTTTTTAAATGAAATTTGTATTAACGACGCTAAAAATTCGATATCTTTTGATAGGAGTCCTATCAACAAAAATCAAAATGCGTTTTAAAGATGAAGAGAGCAGCTTTCATATGCAATTTTTGTATGTTGCCGCAAATGAAGTCAGTTTCTATGAAGCTGTTAAATAAATAAAGGTTGCGCGATTTCTTGACATTTTTTATGATTCTTGTCAGATCAATAAAATGTATTACTTCCATTGAGCGGTTGCTATGAAATTTCCATTGCTAGAGCCTAGTCTTCAAAACCTATAACATGAAATTTCAATTTTAAGGTTTGGCAACAAATATGAGACATTTTAAATATCTCTAAAAACACTGAATTTAATTTTTCACATTAAAAACGATCTCATCAACTAGCCTCTAACGTCCACTGCACTGAACTGTCCACTGAACATAGCCCCCTCGCATGCTTTTCCACTTAGTCCGATTTTGCGCCATCTGAATCCAATTTGTAGTTACTCTTTTTATGTCATCTGTTCATCTCGTAGGGGGTCGACCTCTATTTCTGTTAGCTTGTATTCGGGGTCTCCATTACAAAATTCTTTTTGTCCACCGGTCATAAACTGATCTTTCTACATGACCTGCCCAGTTCCACTTTAGTGTTGTTATCCTTTCAATAACGTCTGCTACTCCCGATCTTTTGCGTATAGTAGCATTGGGTATTCTATCACGTAGAGAAATCCCTAACATTATTCTCTCCGTTGTCCTTTCCGCAGCTTGTAGTTTACTCACTGTTCTTGTGAGTGTTAGGGTATCTGCGCCGTAGGTCATCTTTGGCAAAATACACTGATTAAATACTTTTCTTCTCAGACACACTGGAATCTTAGACCTAAAAATATCCTTCATCTTTCCAAATGCAGCCCAAGCGAGGTTTATTCTTCTTTTCAGCTCGATTGTTTGGTTGTCTCAACTTATTCTGATCTCATGGCCCAAGTATTTATAGAAAACTTGTTTATATATATATAAAAAACGATCTCACGTCACGGAAAATGCCTCCACGAAGACGGCATTGAGTGGAATTGCAGCTGAAGTCGTGCAATCGAAAATAAGCAGTTTTAAATATTTTAGATCGTTTAAAACGTTTCAGATCATAATGTAAAAGTTTAAATTCAGCATTTGTTAGACACGTTTTAAATGCCTCATATTTTATGTTATAAGTTTTGGAGAATTAGCTCTATCAATGGAAATTCCACAGCAACCGGTAAATGGAAATCATAAATTTTATTGATCCCATGAGAATCGTAAAAAATGGCAAAAACTTATTTATTTATTTAACAAAAATTTATTTATTTAACAACTTTATACAAACTGACTTCATTTGCGGCAAAAGACAAAAAATGCACACGAAATCTGCCCTCTTCATCTTTAAAACGCATTTTGATTTTTACCGATACGCGACACTCTGATCAAAAGATATCGAATTTTTACCGTCCAGTTGATACAAAACTTGATTAAAAAAATTGAAATGTAATGATGTAATTGACATTCAAAACCGCCGGTTGCTTCAAGCGTTGTTTCTAAGAAAACCGTTCATTCTACACAACAAGTACTAATAATTTTTTTTAAATATTATCACAGAAATATACATTTCTTATTTAAAACATTTTTTTCTAGGGTGTATAAGTTCTTGGTAAATTAATGTTTTCCAGGTAGTAGCATGTGCAACTTTTTTGTACAATTTTTGGGGTCCCAAAATTGACATTCTCAGCAACATTGAGCTTGTTCGTCTCGTTTTTAGAGTTCAAATCTCTGACGACGACTATAACTTTATTCGCTTCAAAGATAATACCTTATTGCCAGACTTTTTGCAACGCCGTATATATACACGACTTTAAATCGAGTGAAGTTAGTAAAACCATGTACATAAAGCAGACAACAATAAATCATTTTTCTCACTTAATTTAGAATATTTGCGCTGCTTGTTGAAGTGCTTGATGTTAAGTCTCTTTAATTTAAACTGGTTAAAATGGTAAACTGTTCTGGGAGTATCTGAAATAAAATGTTTTATTTTAAATAGTTATCTAAATTTTTAAACGCGGTTTAATTGCTTATAAATATACAAAAATTTAATTACATCTAGTTTAAACGCTTCTGTTTCTACAACGCCATATTTGGTTGATTTAGATTTGGAAATACATGTCAACATAGTTTTACTGCAGAAAATTACAACGGCCATTATATAAGAATGTTCAAACCAGAAAAACTATGAAATTCTTGTCTCAGTTTTGCACAAGAATTATAAAAATAATGTGACCATCCTAACAAACTTTAAACAAAATAAAATATAAAATCCAAATAAGGTGTCATCATCATCATTGGTGCCACAGCCCTATAAAAAAGCCTTGGCCTTCCCAAATTTATTACGCCAGTCAGTTCTATCCATTGCCAACTGTTGCCAGTTTGCTGCGCCTATTTGTCTACCATCCTCATCTACACCATCCCTCCATCTGAGTTTTGGCCTACCCCTACTTCTACTTCTCACAGGTTGTGACATAAGGATTCTTCTAGAAGGGTTGTTCTGCTGTGATCTTGCCAGATGTCCTGCCCATCTTAGTCTTCCTATTTTTGTAAAGGATACTACGTCTTTACCACCAAATATATGTTTATATCTGTGATATATCTCGTAGTTGTACCTCCTTCTCCAAACACCATTTTCACAGATGCTACCGAATATTCTTCTCAGGATCCTTCGTTTAAATATAAGCAGGAGATTTTCATCTGCCTTGAAAATGGTCCATGTTTCCGACCCATATGTCAACACTGGTTGTATAAGGGTTTTGTATATGGTTATTTTTGTTTTTTGGCGTAAGTTTCTGCTTCTCATATGTCTACTCAGTCCAAAATAGCATTTGTTTGCTAGGATTATTCTTCGCTTGATTTCTTCCGTCATGACGTTCCCCTTGTTGATCAGGGAGCCTAAGTATGTGAATTTCACCACTTCAAAGGTAGAATTATCAACCGTGAATTGGTGGCCGATGTTTCTGGCGCTATTTTTGGGTGTTGATGCCATTATCTTAGTTTTATCTTCATTTACTTGCAGGCCCATATTTTTTGAGCCGTTTGACAAGGTGGTATACATTTCTTCTAGCTTGCGTGTTGTGCTGGCAACTAGGTCAACATCATCTGCATATGCCAAAATTTCTGATGATTTATTAAAAATGTTTCCTCTGTTGTCTATTTGGGCATCCCTGACCGCCTTTTCCAAAGCTATGTTGAAAAGGAGACACGCCAGCGCATCTCCCTGTCGCAACCCAACATGCGTTTCAAATGCCCGTGATTGTTCGCCCTGTATTTCGGCTTTGCAAACAACTTTACGCATTGTAGCCTTAACCAATCTTATCAGTTTATCGGGGATGTGGAATTCATTCATGGCTTCATACAATTTATTTCTTAAGACACTATCATAGGCCAATAAGGTGTCATAAAATTTGTTTTGTTAGTAAGTTTCAACCGGAGTATATAGTCCGTTATAAGATAATCTTCAAAGCGCAAAGATCTAGCAACCTCGAAAATTTCATACATTTCAAGAAAATTATAAAAAAATTAATAAGATTACCATTACGTTTTAAAAATATTAATATGAAATATATGTTTATAAAAAAATATTATAACTATAATATACATATATATATATATATATATATATACATATATATATATATATATATATATATATATATATATATATATATATATATATATATATATATATATATATATATATATATATAACAATTAAATAAATATATATACGATACTAAATAATGTCCACCATATCCACGTGGTTCATATTCTGAACATCACTCTCATCAATATTTCATTTATACCAGTTCACGAGACGAGCCAAATCTAGTGTAATTACTCTATACCAGTTTGTATAATGATTTCTATCAGTTCTTTCTTGTTATTTGGGTTTCATCGTGATACTAACACTTTCTCAACCTTGACCATAGATTTTCTATTGGGTTTAGATCGGGACTATTTCTAGGCCAAGGCAGAACAGTAACATCATGGTTTCTCAACCATTCGATGAAAATCTTGGCTATATTACAGGGCGCTTTATCCTGCTGTAAGATGTATTGTTGAGCATCCCTTCAAATCAATCACTGATAGTCGGCAGCTGTCTGGCTATTAGTATTTCTTCCTAATATTTTTTTTGCATTTATATTGTCCTCTTTTAATGCCAAACGTCCAACTCCGTTAGTGCTCATACCAGCCCATATCATGACACTCACAGGGTATTTCATCCATCGCTCCCACAGATCGAGATTATGGTTTCATCACTGGAAATAACATTATTACACCGTTTTTTTGTCGTCTATCCGTGTGTCAAAGCCCAATCGATATATTTTTTCTTCTCTTTTTTGTTCAGGGATGGTTTTTTTCTAGGGTTTTATGTACGCCATTTATTTTCACACAACTTCAATAGTGCAGGATTCGTTGTTCGTACTCCCGGCGATAGTTCCCGAGGTACTTTAAGATGTCCTCTCGTGCCGAGTCTACGCCGAACGCTTACCTGTTAAACTCAGGCTTCCTGTCTCGTTCCAGGTAGCGCGTAAAAGACCCTCATCTCTCTTAGTACGGCATCACTCCCAGAGGGGCATTTTCTCCTTCTCCACAGTCTGACTCACACAGTCTAACTAATACAGTCTGACCCACTTTTCTAGTTTCAACTTTCAGCATCTTTCCTTCTTACCTTTGCCGTTGGTCCAGCTGTCTTTCTTCCTCTTCTTTTTCCTTGATCACTGGATGGATATAATTGTGTACACTAGTCCAACCTGCTTCATTTTCTATCATACTCTTAATAATTTCTCTCACTGTAACAAAATTCACACCTGTCTCTCTTTCCATTCTGTTCCTTTCTACTATCCATCTGTTGCACTCTGACATCGTATGTGTCATAGTTTCCAGAGTGTCCACAGTATAGGTATTCATCTGTGTCAGCCTTTCCGAACCTAGAGAGGTAGGCCCTAAAACACCCGAGCAACTGCGTCAGGAAATAATCCAGTCGTCTGTGACCACATTCCACCCAATCCTCCGTTTTGTTCCATTCTTGTTGACATCCTTCAATTGACCTTTACCTTTCCTGTTTTCTCTCGGCCATAGTAAGGTTTGGGTCTCTTCTCTCATAGAGCTCTTTTCATTCCAGCGCCAAAAAATGTAACTGAACACATCCAGTGATGGTCCACAAGGCTGCCGCAGACACAATCCTGTAGGCGCATGCCACTGGCAACAGATTTGTTCTGCCCACTCGTGTCATGAGCCTCCTATATGCCGTTATCTATACCGCTCCGCTCCAGACTGGTGCCGCGTAGAGCACGATCGACTGCACAACCCCGCGTAAGACCCTCTTCCTTTCGGATTTAGGTCCCGCAATGTTGGGCATCACCCTCCTTAACGTAGCCGCACTCTTCGCAGCCTTTCGGACCACCTCCCGCACGTGCTCCCCCGTTTTACATTCTGGTGCAACGTCACTCCTAGGTACTTTACGTGTTTCTTTGGTGTTGTACATGCCCCCGCACCTTGTAATTTCACACTTTGCCTGTTCCTTTTCGTCTTCAGAGTGATGGCTTTGATCTTTTGTAGATCTGCGACAATCTTCTAAAGACAGGCGGCATATTCTGCGCTCATGTTATTTACTATCTTTCGGTTGTCTGCCTATTATTTTTGCTGATTTTGTCGTTTTAGAGTTCTGGTAACGTTTTCAAACTTTCACTACACCTGATTTTGTGGCGCCACCATCTAATTTGTTTGCTATTTCTTGATATGTACCCTTCTCACGAAGGGTAATTGCTTTGGTTTTCTTTCCAGGCGACCAGTAAACAAGTTTTGCGTTTCTTGGAGCCATTTTTATTCAGTCGACACTGATAAGTTTATCTGGATTTTACAGACAACACTTAAAGTCGCATAAAACTATACTAAATTCTTCCAATTGGACGACTAAACGGCGCCACTCGTCTTTAAGTGACTAGCGAAATTCTCACGCGATGCAGTATTGTCAGTGTTGCCAGTCGCAAATCTTGAATCCGTTTATATATTTTATTAAATAATTATGTAAGTAAATATAAAGTAAAAAATGCATAAAATATTAAGCAAAAATAAAAAACAATAAAAGGCCACTAGTGTAGAATGGATAAACGTAAAACTTTAAATAGGTACATGATTTATGGATGATGTTGTATGTAGCAAAAAGTTTTAAATTGACTAAAAAGGTTCTGAAACTGTTTTCTTGGGGAATGTTTAAATTAAATATTATTTTATATGTAATAAAGTAATAAAGTAAGTCACAATTGATTGTAAAAAGAATTCCATTTTACCTTGATTTAAAATTAAAACGGTTTTAAACGACCTCAAAATGATTTCCGGAGAGTAGTGAACACTAAAAAGCGTTGTATAGATAGTTAAACCAGAAGGAAAATATATGGTGTAGTTAAGAGAATGAGATTTAGTGGTAGTGGAAATCGACTAAAAAAGTAATGGCAAATATGTTTATTATAAAATTTAGATGATATTAAGTTAGAACTCTTTCAACAATACTCAATATTAATTAATATTAAAGTATTTTTCAGTTTCATTTAGTAAAACTGGTTAAAAACTAAGTAGTGTGTGAACTTCGGCAGTAAAAAGGTAGTAAACTTATTGGAGAAAATCTTTATAGTGCTACCTTCAAGTCAACCGAGTAAACGTTACGTGAGTACCAAAAATCGCTTCATAGTATTTATATATACATTTCCAGAATTGCCTCATGTCTTGAGTTTTAGAAGGCAAATATTTATTACACCTTTAGACAATATATCTATTCCTGATTCTTTCATTATCTCTTATGATAATACCAATTATCGTTTATACCTTTCTATAGAAGGATTTAACTGTGCAAAATGCAAGACTATTGGTCATCAGGAAGCTGAATGCTCTAACCAAGCAAACCCCACTACTTCTAATGTATACTCAGAAACTTCTCAAAACATATTACCTACAGTAAATACATCTAATAACCAAACAGAACTACAAAGTTCTGACAAAGCTAATTCATCCACTGCTAGTGCACACCCAGAAACTTTTCAAAACACATTAATTACAATAAAATCCTTTAATAACCAAACGGAACAAATTATGGAAACTGACAATAACCTGACAGGATCCATAAGTAATAGAAGTGAAACATTTTCCTTAAAAACTCCAGTAGAAATAACACCAAATCCAATTAATACAAATTATAATGAAATATGTGACTTTCTAGAAAATACAATATATGCCAAACACCCTGAAATAATTTTAAAAGATTACTCGAATGAAACTACCGAGCTAATTGAGATCCTTAATTTTGTTCACACTTATACCCACAATTCAAAATTAATAAATAATATAACTAGATTAAAAAAGAAACTAAAGCCCAATAACATCTCTTCCACAGAAGAAACAGATGAACAATTATCTCAGGCAGAATTCTAACATGTCCAATTCCTTTATTTTACAGTGGAATCTTAATGGGTTTTATACCCATTTGGAACAGTTAAAACTATTAATAAATGAATTATGCCCAAAGATCTTATGTCTTCAAGAAACTCATTTTAAACAAGTTAATATAAATCTTCGAAATTATCAATGTTTTCCAAAGAACAGAGTAGCACAACAGGCCAGTGGCGGAGTAGCTATCTTCATACTCTAACCCACTGACTGTGAAACACATCATGCTTGATTGTCCTCAATTCAAGGAAAAAAGAAGATCCCACCGATTCACAGATGATGATCTCAAGACAGTTCTCACAAACAAAATTTCGACTGTGTTAAGCTATTTAAAAGACATCAAGTTATTCAATTTTATTTAATGTAATATTTCATGTATTTGTTATATCCACTAATAACCCTGCGCGGTTGATGTGGTTTTGTGTTAAAAAAAAAAATTTAGATATAAGTTGCTGATTTATATCATAACTTTGTACAAGAAACGTCATAACAAAACTTACATTATTTTTGGAGAAAAACAAAGGTGTCTTTCGAACATAGGTGAATATTTTTCTTCGTGTATTTAAGATGATATATCAGAGAAGAAATACAACTAGAAAACCATATTTCATTCTTTCAATGAATCGAAATTTATATAAATGTATCAAACTTTCATGTCAGCGGAAAGGGAATATCCCCTACGCTCAAAATTTTTTTGACAAAAACTTATGTATTGTTGACACGTCTCTAGTTGAATGAAAATGCTTTTAGGGAAACGCTTTAGTTTTGCAGAGAGAGAGAAATAAAAAATATGGTAATATTGTTTTGTTCAATATTAAATCTTTTTTGTTACTTTTTTTTTCAGAATACAAAATTTAAAAACCTACTATACAGTGTGTAAAAGCCAAATGGAATAAATTCAGTATTTAGGTTACTGTACATATTTATAAAAAATCCCGAAACACGTCAAATTTAAATTATAACTTGACATTCTTTAACGTGAAAATGCAACCATTACCTTCAACCCCCTTAGAATGACAGGTACAACCCCCAATTTTTAAAATAGGAAGTATAGGCTTGTGATATATCGTTTGAAAGGTCTTTTCATTCTCCATTCAAAAATGTTGTCGCTTTCAAGTTTATTAAGATTAATTAAGATAAAATAAATTAAAATCATGTGGTTACCGAAATTCGCCAAAATATACTCAAAACTTATTTCCTGTTTAGGTCTTGATAATGAGAAAGTGAACAAAAACCATAGCAATGTGGTTTTTAGATGGTAACCATTAAAAAACTTTAAAGAATTTCCGTAGCAACGTTATTTTAACACGCATTAGTAAATTGTTTTATTTAAGTTGTCAGTATTTTAATTTAAGTAAAAAGTTCGTTCAATTCAATTCTGAAAAATGGTTAGATTACCGGAAATGCATAAAATAACAGTTTTACAAATGATTGGTTACGGAGATAATACCCGAACACAACAGGAGGTAACTCGCCTATTTCATGAGAAATTTTCTAATTTACCGCCTATATCCCAAGGAACAATAAGTAAAATAAAGAAGCAGTTTCGCGAGGTTGGTCATGTAAGGCAGATAAAAAAAGCAGCTGCCAATGCACTGAGTGATGAACTCAAATTAGATGTGCTTGAGTTTCAGGAAAATCCACATACATCGAGTAGACAGGCATCCACTACATTCAATGCTAGCCATACATCGATAGTAAACATATTAAAAAAAATAAATTGCATCCCTATAAGATGATACCTACTCAGGAGCTCATGGAAGACGATTTTGATAGGAGAACTTTTTTTTGTGAGTAAATGATGGACATGTTGGATAACAATATTATCCAATTAGAAGACGTTATGTTTTCTGATGAGTGTACTTTTTCACTTAACGGTCATGCTAATCGGCAAAATTGCCGCTACTGGGCCACGGAAAATCCTCACTGGATGAGAGAAGAACACACTCAATACCCTCAAAAGGTTAATGTTTGGGCAGGGATTGTAGGAAACAATATCATTGGTCCCTTTTTCATTGAGGGCAACTTGAATGGCAACAATTATTTGGCACTACTTCAAAATTATGTCATCCCAACGTTGGCAAATTTATATCCTGATCCAGGAAACCCTCAAGTTCCAGCGAATACGATATGGTTTCAGCAGGATGGAGCACCACCACATTACCAACTTAATGTCCGGCAGTACCTCGATACAATATTTCCCAATGGATAGGGAGGCGAGGATCGATTGAATGGCCAGCGCAATCATATGATCTTACATTATTAGATTTCTTTTTATGGGGATATGTGAAGAGCCATGTGTACAAAACTAAACCTTCTGATTTAAATGACTTAAAAGAACAAATACCGCTTGCGATTAGGTCGATCACGCCTATTATGTTAAATAATGTTAGAAGACAGTTTTATTTGAGATTAGGATGTTGCCAAGACGTTCGCGGTGAACATTTTGAACATCTACTTCATTAACATTCATAGTTCTTTTTCGTGTTCTACATTTTATTACGTTTTGCATTACATTTTAGTTTTTGATTGTATTGTAGCGAATTTCGGTAACCACATGATTTTAATTTATTTTATCTTAATTAATCTTAATAAACTTGAAAGCGACAACATTTTTGAATGGAGAATGAAAAGACCTTTCAAACGATATATCACAAGCCTATACTTCCTATTTTAAAAATTGGTGGTTGTACCTGTCATTCTAAGGGGGTTGAAGGTAGGGGTTGCATTTTCACGTTAAATAATGTCAAGTTATAATTTAAATTTGACTTGTTTTGGGATTTTTTATAAATATGTACAGTAACCTAAATAATGAATTTATTCCATTTGGCTTTTACACACTGTATATACTACTACACTTACAGATAATCGGGGTATACTAGGTGAATAGAAAAATTGGCTCAGTTTTCTATTACGATTCTAATCCCGCAAAGGATATTTTTCTTATTTTCGTCTTAATCCAACACAACTTACAAAAGACGAATCATTTGTAAAAAATGGATGCATAGTCTAGCTAAATACTCCGGTGTAAGTTTCAGAATGCCAATATGCTCTGACCAGCTCAACATGTTAAACAGCTTAGTTTTAGGACTCTAGCGACGGCTTCGGTATCTGATAGGTGTTCTGCTCCACTTATTATAAACTTCTTCAATCGCAACTGTCGATAAAGAGTCCTCTTATCTACGTGCTTATTTATACTCTTCCTGGATGGTCTAGCACTGGTAATAGGAAGGAAAGTAGAAAAGAGATCCTGGAGAAATTGTGTGGGCGTTAGCCACATGTGACGTAGTAGCTATTGAAATATTGATTCGTTACTAGGCACTGTTAATTTGGTTCACATCTTCTATAACTTCTTACATGATCGTATAGAGCTTGCTGTTGTATTACGCATACAATATAGAATATACTAATTGATAAAAAAACAAAATATTTACTAAAAAAGATGAAAGACTAATGGCAAAATATGGTGATGCATTAGAAAACGGTTCGCAATATTATTCATAATATTGCGGACCGTTATATTATAAATTATTCTTTTAAAATTGTTATTAAGTTCTTAAAAAGTCGATTACGATAAAAACTTATGTAAAACGGTTTATATTTAATACAACAGACTTAATAATTTCATGACAGATACGTACGTCCTGTCAGACTCGAAAGGGTTACTGGCAAGTTACGTCTTGTCCGAGTTGATAGCTACACACTCAAGCCTTTTACGGAAGGTATGAATTTGTTCAAGAAATTTCTAATTAAAGTTTGCAGAAATAGTTTGTCCTGAAAATTCGAAAGCTTTTCAAACAATTTCTTTGTCTCGAAATACAGTTGAGGAAAGAAGACCTGCCAGCCAATTTAAATGGTCAGATCAAATCAAAATCGTCTAGTTTTCCTATCATGTGTGATGAGAGTATGGACATTGGTATGTGTTCTTCATACTTGCGGCAAGGATTTAACAGGATAAAATACATTTAATAGTGTTCACAATCTACTTCTGCTAAAATTAAATCCTGTAGCTACAAATGGTGTGCTTCTATGAACCAAAAAAACAACGGCTTTGTAGTATTACCACAACATAAACTTCATGAAATTCATGGTTCAAAAAATTCATCATACTCATTTCATTATATATCAAGAAGTTCTATGTACGACAGTAATCAAAGAAGGATATTTTTTCATATATAAAAAAGTTCTCTTATAAGCAGTTCTCTCCTGCTTTTAAAGAGGAATAAGAAAAAAAAAGAGGAAGAAAAAAATTAAAAAATTTGATAAGATCTTGAGGCTTAAATCGTGATTTGTTACGTGAATTAGATAGTACATATTAAGCTTTATCCTACTACAGCAAGATACGTTGGTTATCTTGCTGCAAGGTTCTTAAACTGTTGGAAAACCAACTCTAAACTTGCAAATGTGTATAATTTCAAATTAAATTACCGCCACTCCTAAAACTTGTTAGATGTCCGAATACCTTATGTGGTTAAATCCCACTCCTCCTTGACAGTCAGATAGCTTTCGCTTCCTCACAGAAAATCACTTCTGGCTTCCGTCTCTTCGCTCTAACAGTCTCATCACATAACTTAAAGAAGAAGTTCTCTCTTTCTCTCTCTCTCTCTCTCTCTCTCTCTCTCTCTCTCTCTCTCTCTCGCTCACACGTTCCGTATAAGAGCAAAGTATTTAATTTATTAAGTGTTTATTTCTTTATTAGTTATATATTGGTTATGGTTTAATAAATCAGTGAAGAAAATGATTAATTTCACTCCACAAGAGGCAAAATAAAGAATCAGCAACCTACAACCATTAAAATCTTGTAAGCCAATACGATAGGTCAGCACAAACGTTTGACACCTAACAGAAAATTCATGGCTGTACACCCACTTTTCCTTCACAAAAAATTCTTGAATTTGAAAGAAGAAATATGTAAGTTTTTACAAACTAAAAGTCAAGATACTTTTGTTCTTCAATTAAATATGGTTGCAAGATTTATCTTTTATGGTTGATGTGAGCAAACATTTATTTTAAATTTATTATTACAAGGCAAGGATCAGATTATTACGAACATGCTTGGCATAATTAAAGAATTCAAATGTAAACTATTTCTTTAGAAAAATAAACTGAAAAATTTAGATTTAACGCACTTCACAACGTGCAACAAGAACAAATCTAATTTAGATGACACTGCAACGTATCATCATCACAGTCATCATTAAAACCATGGAAAAGGAAATGTGAAGGGATGGGAATACCAATCCGGGACAACTACTTGTACACATTAAGCTTTGCAGATGACCAAGTGGTAACGGCTCAAGATAAAGAAGATCTGTGCTATATGCTCCGAAAATTAAAAAAGGAATACACAAAAAATGGACTGGAAATAAATCTAGAAAAGACCGAATATTTAACAACAGAGCAAGAACCAGTGAGAAACTTAGAAATGGACGATAATAGGGAAATTAACGGCACTGACAAATTCAAATATTTAGGATTTATACTCTCAAAAAATGGAACCACCGAGCAAGAGATAACCAGCAGATTAGCACAGACAAGAACATGTACTAAACAAATGAACGGGGTACTGTTGGATAGACAGATTACCAGAAATACAAAGAAGAGAATTTATAACACCTTAGTACTCAGTATAATGACCTATGGAGCAGAGAATTGGGTAATAAATAGACGAAATAGGTCCAAAATTACAGCAACTGAAATGGAGTTCATGAGAAGAAGCTGCAGAGTGCCAAAAATGAATCGCATCAGAAATGAGGAGATAAAACGAAGAATGGCAGTAGAACAAGACATACTTAGCTTTGAACAGCAACATTGAAGAAAAACGTTTAATTTGGTATGTGAGAAGAACAGATGATACAAGGTGGATAGCAAAGATTTCGGATTGGAGCCCAATAGGACGTAGGAAAAGAGGTAGACCCCGAAGATCATGGAGGGATGAAGTGGACGAGGCCATGGAAAGACTAGACCTCAGAGATGGAGAATGGCAGAACAGAAAGGACTGGAAACGTTGGCTGAAAGAAGGAAGGCGGCGACAGCTGTAAAAATCCTTATATAGATAGATAGATGCAACGTATCAACTGCAGCGCAAAAAATTTCAAATCTTAGAATTGAACTCAAGACAATAAACTTTGACTTAAGTTTAATTCTAAGATTTGTAAAAGATTTTAATTGTTTGGAAGACAAATTTTGTTTGTTTTCTTCGGTTTTTCTAATAAATATAGACTCTGTACCCAATAATATGGGTACAGAGTCTGGGCAGGGTTCCTGAGCAAATGGAAGTCATTGAGATCCAGTACGATTCAAATTTAAAGTCAAAATTCATTGAACTGGGTGTGCCTGAATTTTACAAATATTTATCGGCAAGATTTACAAATTCGCATATGAAATTATTTCCACATTTGGAAGCACTTATCCGTGCGAGCAATCATTTTCTGTTATCAATAGAAATAAATCTCCTGTTCGAAACAGTAATGACGCTCACCTTGGGTCAATTTTGAAACAACTCTTGGCCAATAAAATTTCTGCCGAAATAAGAGAGTGATAGTAGCAAAGAAGAGATGTCCAGTATCAGGACGTAAACAATAATTAACTTTATATAATATATGTTTATTAAAATGTACTATAGAAAACAAATATATTTGTTTCTATAAACATTGATGTTTTAACGGATCACCTAATGTCAAGCATTGTATATTTGGCTTAAGTTAGCTTTTGAGTTTGACACTCCTGGTGTGCAGTCATCATTAAAATATGAATCTAAAAAGTATTCGAAAAGTATTCTTGTGCTTCCATTTATTCTGCAATGCTTTGAGGAGTCCCTAGACTATCAAAAACTTCAGTATATAATTTTAAGAAAATTTTATTTTTACTTATTTTATTTTTTTTAACTTTTAAGTACATGTCTAAAAATGATTCTCTCTATCACAAGCCTACAAGTTTTTCACTCTCCTTCCAAATTGCATCACAAAACTGTTTATCTTCCAAAACTTGAGGCTCTCTGTGAACTTGGTAATCACAAAAATACCTCCCGGTTACATTTTTAACTTTGTCGGAATACGCTAAGAAAGCTACAGCATTTACACACTGGCTTGCATCCCTAGTGATACTTTTTACAATAAACTTTGCAGCCGATTCCTCAATATTTGAGAAAAAGTCTCCTTTTCCTTGATGACTTGCCGTTAAAAGAGTAGTATTCATCATTCGTGGATGTACACAATTACTCATAATATTGGATTTTCGTAATTTTTCTGCAAAACCTTTAGAAGCTATCATGTTGCAAAGTTTGGTGTTATAGTAATGAATAGCACCTGAAATGAAATGAGGGGTAAAGTAGTCAGGAGTCTTCAACTTTTCAACTGTAAGATTATGGAAGAAAGAACCATTAGAGGTAACGAATATTATCCTTGGGTTTTGAGATGTCTTTAACATATCCACCATTAAATGAGTTAATAAAAATGGACCTAAATGATTTACCTGCATCACACCATCTAAGCAGTCAGTAGTTTTGCACTTTTTCATACAAAATATACCAGCGTTATTAATCAGAACATCAAGATAACTTACTTTTTCTAAGAGTTTTTTATTGAAACATCTAACTGATTCAAACGAGGAGAGATCCAAAAAATAATCGTAAACATCTTCGTTACCAGACATGCAGATAATTTTGTTTCTGGACTCATATTGTTTATCTTTATCTGCCATGATAACTTTGAAGTTTTTTTGCGATAATTTTAGAGCTATCTCGAAACCAAGGCCCTTGTTGGCACCTGTTATAAGGACTATTTTTTTAAGTGAATTTGTACAACTCATTGTCAACGATTACTCACAGAGACTTGTCATGTCTGTCAGATTAATTTAAACAATTTTTGACAAGAGGCTGCGTATTTGTTTTAATATAATTAATAGGTTAAGCGCCATCATATTGAAAATTTTAATGTCTTCACTGGCCGATCCCTTTTTTTAAAGTGTTTCTATTACTATCTTTAACTTTCAAATCAAAATCTAACACTCTAAAATGCGAATTTTGGTTACAATTTCATTTTTCAAAATCAAATTGTACCAAACGAGCCCACGTTGGAGTTCCGCAGCCACTAGCAGAATTTGTATCACAAAATGCCTCTGAGAGTCCAACGTAACATTGTAGCATTTGTATTTTCTTTCGTATGTATTAAAAATCACCCTGTATCTACTAAAAGAAAGAAAAACTTGGATCCGCAACAAAACCAAAGTGACCGATGTATTAACGCAGATAGCAAAACTTAAGTGGAAGTTCGCTGGACATACCATAAGACAGAAAGACGACAGATGATATAAGATGATTATACACTGGAGACCATATAGTTACAAACGGAAAAGAGGAAGGCCACAAATGCGATGGTCAGATGACTTGAAGAAACACGCAGGCCCGAATTGGATACAAACTGCCTGTTGCGTTCTGCACATACGATGACCTCAATATAACAATTGGGCCATCAGAAAGAGAGAGAAGATATTCTGTTCAATCCAGAACTCGCTGGTTTCCCCCTTTTGGATTGGGTATGTATATTCAAATAAAGAAAAGAAATGAAAGTCAGTGGACGAGCTACAAATTAATTGCGACGTGACAAATATGTTAAAATCAATATTTATTTGTAACCAAGAATATATTTACATAAGAAAAGTGTACAGGCGACAATCACTCAAAAGACTAAAATCTCAGAACTGGTAAAATAAAAACATCGATACATATCAATAATCGGTGGTAAAATGAATCAGCCTTGTTAATAAAGACACACAAAATGCAATCCAAAACAATTCAATGGTATATATAATAACGTAATACAAATATTAATACAATAAACTCAAAAATATACTCGGTAATTCAAAAGTATACTCGGTAACAAAATACATATTAAATTAATAATAAAATTAAAATGCAATTAATAAACTCATCACGTAAAAGCTCTGATATACATACAAAACAAAAGAATGAAATTATTACAATATGAAAAATATACAAATCTACATAAAGGTAATGAAATGTTCTCAATAAAGTTCAATCGCGATCGCGGCACAACTGATAAAAAGTTCGAAGCAAATATGACATCTATATACCAAGTAAACGTACTTGATATATGCAGCAACAAAATTATGGTGTATTGTAGCTTACCCCATAAATCATAGCACCAACCGCTATTACCAACGACGTCTTCATCGACGTACACCAGGAACCACAAAATTCATATTGCAACTTTTCTGCATCAAACCGAGTTCCTCGGTCAAAGGACCGATGCCAAGTGTTTTAGGTACCTTTTACCCAAACGCCCATACACATGTGTGTGGTTTGAGAGATAAAACTCGACTCTTCCTATTCTTATCTCAAATGTGTGTCATTTTGCAGATGGCCCGTCTCGCAATATGTAGTTTTTAACACAGATGCACCCTTGTACATGGAATCTTGATATACGGGGAGAATCAAAACTACCACAAAGTCTGTTAATTATATATAAATGTTTATATATCGTTGCGAAACTGCAACACTGCCTACAATAGAGAGACGTGGAAGAAGGAAGAGGAGGCCTATGTCCAAAATTGGACAGCAAGGGCTGTATAGATAGATAGATAGATGTACTAAAACACCGAAGAATATTTTCAATGTATTTCTATTTCCTATCGTATATTATGTTAAAACACCGAAAAAGTATTTTCATTCTTGCATCACTGTAGTTGATAATAAACACATTTTAAAGTTTGTTTATATAACACAGATGGGTACTTCTTCGATATTCCTTTGATCGAGACGCCGTTTTAGGATAATTTGCGCGTCAAATAAACAGGAATATTTCCGTTTATGCTTTGTTTATACCGAGTTGGGTGAACCATTTTTAAAGATAATGAGATCACTCTCGGTGAAGCCGCTGTTAAAAGCGTTTAGTTTTATTGGAGTCCGAATTTTTCTTCTAATTTATAATCTTTTTTCGTTTTTCGTCTTTTGTCATGGGAAAATGTGTAGTGTGGTGGCAGTTAAATGTGGAATTTAAGAGAGGTTGGATTTAAAACTTGAAAAGGTAAAGACCACGGGTGTGTAATCTTCAAAAACAACCGGCATATTTCTTATTGTGGAGGGGTGAATTTTATACTCAAATGTAATGTGTCAGTTTTTTCTGAGTTAATCACCTGAGTGTTTTGTTCTGTGTTTTACCTGAGGGATTTGTAAGACGGCGTTTCGAACAGTTTAAAAGATGTACACATGGTTTCAAGCAGGAGCTTGAGTTTTTGAAAAGCCAAGCTTTGAAGATTGCATAATCCAATACCCAGCTTCCATCGTCTATTTGTTGGCCTTGGTCATTTCAGACCATTTTGCAGCTTGTGAGACGCATTTGTGACATTTTGCAAAGTTTTTAATCCAGTTCTAGCCCCAAAACTTTTAGAGGAAATACAATAGCCAGTGATATCAGGTACTTTTTTTTATTTTTTCAAAGTAAAAATGCTTTCATGTTAAATTAAAAAATTGTAATAAATAAAATTATAAATTTTAGGGATTGGCTAACTGTAATATTAATTATTCTCATACAATTTTAAAATTTAATCTTGACATATGACATTTTCTTCTGACATTTGGGACATACATAACCATAAATTTTGAATTTGGTTTGTTCTGTTTTTTAAAAAAGGTTAACCTTAGTAAGTAAGCTCCATTTAAAAAAATATTTTGATTTATGATAAGTATTTAAATAGTTACAAATAGTTGTTGGAACCGCTACAAAATGTCGCCCAAATAGTGTCCCCAACTTCTAGAGATTTTGTAAACCGATAGCACCATTGTAAGTCGTTTTTGTATTTTGTTATTATTATTTGTATTAACTGTATATGGTGAAGTAATAAAGAATATGTGATGTTTCTCCCTAAACCAAGTATAGTATTATTTTCCTTAAAAAGATTCTAACTCTTTTAATGTAGTTTTTAGGAAAGAAAAGACTATCTTTCTATTCAGCAGGAAGATTCTTGTAAGCAGCGTCTAATTTAAATAGCTTAGGAACCTTATTGTGTTGTTTTGTCCAGGAAATCCATGTAAGTACCTTTTGATTTCTATTTTTGTAGTTACCCCTTTCCAGTCCCTCTTTTTTTATTATTCACTTACTCACGCCCAGCTCTCCCATCAAACCAAGAGTAGCCGTTTGCAAACGTTCCGGTTTGTTTTGCTTACCCTATCTTCAGCCCAGTAATTTCTGTCCCCAATTTTCAACGCCCTATAAGTAATACCCTATGTGGTAGGCAATATAGAACCGTTACAACATCACGCCGTGACTTGTTTGTTTCTGTTGATAACGTGTCGGCGAATCTAACAAGAAAAGGCGCCGTCTCCATGGCTTGCGTTTTTCTTGTCAGTATTTAGATTAGAGCGGTACAATGGAGTTTGACAAGAACGAGCAACAAAAACTTGAAAATTATTGGCAAGAAATTATGTCAGATGAAAAATCGGATGAGTTTGGCGACACTTTTCATTCGGACGACTACCAACCAACTGATTCTAGTGACAGTGAAAATGAATAGAGTACTCCGGAACAGAATAAAAAAAGAAAACGTGTGGCCTGAAATACCAAACCTTTGGGAGAAGATGTATCGGCGTCCACCAAAAAAGAATATAGGAATTTCGGAGAACATGTTAATGCTGCTATAGAATGTGTCATTGCCCAACATTCTGAAGTCTCCGAAAAGGAAATTTTAGAAGAACCAATAGTATCCAATGCAATAAATGAAGCTATTATCTGCGGGCCGGTCAACACCGAAAATTTACAAAAATTTATATTTGAGGACTATCATTTTGCAGGTTTTCATACACAATTATACGAAAACTTCTACAACAAATCTCCCCCTTTTCAATTCTACGAATATTGTATAGACGATTGGACCATGATGGTCAATATCTAAATAATTTTGTTTAACTGATTTTGATTTTTTTAAATTTTTAGGTCGAAGAAACAAATCGTTATGCTCTGCAGTATCAAAAAAGAAATCAGAAAAAAAGCGCAGTACAACACTGATGTCGCCCAAAATAAAATGATTTCTGAGTATATTTATATGGATGGGATTATGTCATTTCCCATCTTTTTATTCGTACTGACCAAAGAATGATCTTTATGTGAATAATATCAAAGAAGTAATGTCAAGGAATTGCTTCTAGTTATTGTGGAAAACTCTGCATTTCAACAATAATTCAGTAACAACAGATGGCCGTTTGCAGAAGATCGTTCTGTTGGCTAGCGGACTGAAGGATAAATTCAAGGCTGCCATCGTTCTAAAGGAAAACGTGCTCATTGACGAAACTTTATTGCCTTTTCAAGGGCGACTTAACTTCGAGCAGTATATTGCCAACAAGAGACACAACTTTGAGATAAAATTATTCAAACTTTGTCTGGAAGGTGGTTATACCTACGATTTTAACGTATATTGTGGAAAAAGAACATGCTGCAGGTAGAACAGTACCAACAAATGTAGTGATGAAACTTATGGATGGACTGCTTGACAAAGGACGAACACTTGCGATTGATAGCTAGGTACTTCAGTTCTGTTACACTTGCACATGAACCGAAAAACTTATATGATTGGTACGCTACGTGCAAACCGTAAATATAATCTCAAAAACGTCATTTCTAAAAAAATAAAAGTAGGCAACATGTAGCTGAACAAAGTAATTCGGGCATCGCTCAATAATCTAACACTTGCATGTGAAGCTTTAGGTTTGGAAATAAATATCAAGAAGACAAATGCATTGATTAAAGGTAGAAATATATAACTCAAACCCAAAGATATATGTAGTAGAAAATCGAGCACATCAAGCAGTTTAAATACTTGGGTTGTCTGCTAAACGATAATTGGGACCCTGAAACTGAAATAAAGAGCAGAGTAGAACAAGCCAGAAATGCTTCTTTCGAATTTGCACTGACTGATCGCAAGTTGGACTTCAACCTGAGATACAAGATGTTAAAATGTTACGTTTGGCCTGTTCTCTTGTAGGCAATGGAATCGTGAACGTTAAAATAATTTTTTTGAAATGTAGTCCCTTCTTCTTCCTCAACCATTTTCCATTCATCCTCTTGCGTCATCTAATTTACTATTTGCCTGCCACTGCTCTTATGTCATCTCTTTTGAGGTCTTTCATGCTTGTTGTCCTTGAAGTGTAGTACCTGTGCCGAATGCTTAAAATACCATGAAAGGACAGAGTCAGAAGTGAGAAAGTATTAGGAAGAGCTGACCTCCAGGATAGGAAACTTTTTGATTAAATAAGAAGTAAGATTTTAGGACACATAAGCATTTAGGGCACATATTACGAGGAAAACGATAAACTTTTCAGCAACTAGTACTTGCAAGAGAGGTCTAGGACGTAAAAAACACTCATGGCTGTGTAATATTTGGCAATGGACAGGAATCCACACTCATGAAATCCTTCGTAATGCTGTTAAAAATAGAATAATTTAATTCTAACTATTTAAAATCTTACCTGACAAGAAAATGTACGGTAGACTCCTACGCAGAAATGCAGGGAACCTTAAGAAGAAGACGACAATTTTGATCACGAGGCCGGGTTCAATGAGAAGAGCAACATTAATTTTCATTTTTTAACAGAAATATAACCAAATCATATTGTGTGTTAGTTATTGAGTTTTTAACGATAAAGGTTCTAATTTATACAGGGTTCAATTTTAAATTCGTACTTTTGTCTGAATAATTTGTGTAGTTTGTTTTTTTAGTTCTTTGTTTTCAGTCCAGCTGTCAGAGAGTTGACCCCTAATAATCGTACAAACAAGCTAAATTTTGTTGAGAAAAAGATGCAAAAAAGTTTGCCACTTTTACCCCCTGGCCTAACAGCCCCCTCGGAGGGGGGTAAAAACGCAAAAAAATCGATTTACCAAGAATCTGTAGAACTTAGAAAAAAATGTTTCAAATAAAAAATGTAGTTGAGATAATTTTAAACAAAAACATCAATTGGCATTTTTTGTGTAGAATGAACCGTTCTCTCAGAAAGAACGCTTGAAGCGACCGTCGATTTTCAATGTCAGTTACTCGCACGAAATAAAAATTCAATCAAATTTGTAACAGCTCGACGGTGAAAATTCGATAGCTTCTGATCCAAGTGTCCTATCGACAACAATCAAGGTGCGTTTTAAAGGTAGAGAGTGGAGCTTTTATATGCAGTTTTTGTACTTTGTTGCAAATAAACTCAATTTTTATAAATGTGTTAAATAAACAAACGTGGCGCGATCTTTGCCATTTTTTACGATTCTCGTAAGATGAATAGAATTGATCTCTTTCATTGACCAGTCGTAGTAAAATTTCCATTTCTAGAGGTCAATCTTTAATATTTATGACAAAATTTCAATTTTGATTTGGGGCAACAAATATGATGCGGAAATGCCTCTAAGAAGACGGGTTTGGGAGTAGTTTATAGTAGAAGTTTGGATCTTAAAAAAAACATACTAGTATAATTAAAAAAAAAAGTTTTTAAACGTTTTACATCGTTTGTTATGTAAAAGTTTAAATCCAGCGTTTTTTAAGCATATTTCAAATACCTCACATATGTTGCCAAAACTCGAAACTAAAATTTAATGCTATAAGTTTAGAAGATTAGGCTCTAGTAATCGAAACTTTATAGAGGCCCGTCAATGAAATGAATAGATTATATTGATCTTATGAGAATCATAAAAAATGGAAAAATCGCGCCATGCCATCGCATAAAATTTCAGTCTATTTGCGGCAAAATACAAAAATTGGATACGAAAGCTGAACTCTTTACCTTTAAAACGCATCTTGATTTTTGCCTATAGATCACTTAAATCAAAAGATATCGAATTTTTACCGTCAAGCTGATACAAATTTTATTGAACGTTGATTTCGCGTGCGTAACTGACATTCAAAATCCACGGCCTCTTGAAGCGTTTAATGGTTAAATGGAAAACGGAAAATAATAAACATTTTTGTTTAAAATTATCTCAGCTACATTTGTTATTAAAAATATTTGTTTCTACGGCATACAGATTCTTCTTCTTCTCATGGCGCCGTCTCCTTTCGAAGGTAGGCGATCCAAATGGCAATTGTAGTTTTGGAAACTGCTACGCGAAAGATTTCTGCGGATGAGCGGTCGAACCATCTCCTCAGGTCTTTCAGCCACGAGTTCTGGCGTCTTCCTACTGATCTTTTGCCCTCTACTTTTCCTTCCAGTATAACTTGAAGTAATTCATATCTTTCGCCTCTCAACACATGACTCAAGCATTGCATTTTCCTCTCTTTGATTATTCTTAGTAATTCTTTTTGTTTACACGTGCGACGAAGTACCTCAACATTAGTAACTCTTTGTACCCATGGAATTCTCAACATTCGTCTGTATATATACATCTCAAAGGCATCTATTCTTTTTTCTATTTTAGAGTCCATTGTCCAGCTTTCACAGCCATACAGTAAGACAGAAAAAACATAACATGTGATCATTCGGATTCTAAGCTGTAGACTAGGGTCTGATCTTGTAAAAAATGTTTTTATACTCATGAGTGTTTTCCTTGCTTGTTCGATTCTTGATAGGATTTCTTTTTTTGGATTACACTGACTATTGATGTTTGCTCCCAAATATTTTATGGAATTTACCTGTTCTATTATTTGACCATTGGCATACACCTGTACGTTTATTGGTGTCTTTGAAAATAGTAAAGTTTTAGTTTTGGAAACGTTTAGATGTAAACCAAACATTTCGCTGTGGTAAACTATCGTATTTATTATATTTTGTAGTTCTTGTGCGTTGCTTGCTATTAAGACGGTATCATCAGCATATCAGATGTTGTCTATGCTGATTCCGTTAATCTTAATTCCGCCTTGGCCCTCGTCTAATGTTTCTTTGAATATAGACCCCGAATACAAATTAAACAGTAGCGGTGATAAGACGCAACCCTGTCTCACTTCTCGTCGGATTTGTATGTCTTCGGATGTTTTGTGCTCTATTTCAATTGTTGCCGTTTTGTGCCAGTATAGTTCTGAGATAATTCGCAAATCTTGTTCGTCAACTCCAGTTGTTCTCAGAATTTCGATCACCTTTTGATCGTTAACGCAGTCAAATGCTTTTCGATAGTAAATAAAACATGCATATACATCTACATTCATGTCTCTGCATCGTTGCGTCAACACATTTAAAGCAAAAAGAGCCTCTCGTGTTCCCAATCCGTTTCGAAATCCGAATTGAGTGCCACTCATCTGGAACTCGCACTTCTTGTAAATTCGTGTATGGATAATTCTGAGAAAAGTTTTAAGGACATGAGACATCAAGCTTAATATTCGATAATAATCGCATTATGAGGAATTCGATTTTTTTGGTAATGCTACGAATGTTGATTTTTTTACCTGTGTCATATATCTTATTGAATAGTGCTGTTATTAAATTTAGGGTTTTAATTTCGTTATCTGCAATTAGTTTTAGTATTTCGACATTGATATTGTGTGGACCGGTGGCTTTTCCATCTTTCTGAGATTTTACTGCGTGACTCACTTCTTCTTTGGTTATTTCTGGGTCTTTTTCGTTTATTCGATTATCTGTGGATGGTGGAGAACAAGGTCTATCGTCGTCAAAAAGAGTTTGTATGTATTCTTTCCATCTC
This sequence comes from Diabrotica undecimpunctata, assembly GCF_040954645.1. Lineage (NCBI taxonomy): Eukaryota > Metazoa > Arthropoda > Insecta > Coleoptera > Chrysomelidae > Diabrotica > Diabrotica undecimpunctata. Next base: position 123,997,283 of record NC_092809.1, on the reverse strand, counting down.
TCTAGTTTGTCTTCTGTACCCATAATTATTTCGTTATTATCATTTTTTAATATTGTTGCTTGTCTCTTTTTATGTCTACCTGTCATTTCTTTACTTTTTTATGAATATTTGTCGTATTTTTCCTGAAGTTGTTCGATTTCTAGGCATTTTTTTGACATCCAGTTTTCTTTCGCCTCCCTGCACTTTTTTCTAATGATTTTGTTGACTCACTTGTATTCTATTGGGCTTGTTTTATGTTTTCGTCTTCAGATCTATGATCGTCCATCAGATCTATGATCTCTTGCGTTAACCATTATTATTTTTTGTTGTGTTTTATGATCCCGATGTCTTCTTCTTGTATCTTTGTTATTTTTGTTTTTAGAGCAGTCCATGTTACTTCAATGTCTGTCTGTACCAAGTTTTCGATCGTTTTTATTTCTTCCTCAAGCTTGATACTTATTTCTTTTTTCTGTTCAGGGTTCTTCAATTGTGAGATGTCTATTTTTCTTGTCACTGTTTTCTTTTTGAATTTAAGAAATCTTTTTAATCTAAAATCCATTATAACTGAATTGTCATCGCAATGTATATCAGCTCCTACAGTATACAGATTCTTGGTAAATCGATTTTTTTGCCCCGGGAAGATTTTTCTGGGAGAAGCCCGGAGGTAAAAGCGGTAAACTTTTTTGCATCTTTTTTGGAGTCCCAAAATTAATATTCTCGGCAAAATTCAGCTTGTTCGTATGATTTTTAGAGGTTCAGTGGCATTTTCGTCTCTGACGACTGGAGTATTTTCCGATTATTGATGTTACAACTAGTTTATAATCCCGTTTGAATGTTCCTATGAACGAAATAAATTTTCCTAAAGTTTAAAAAACAAAAAAGAAATCATTTTATTTAATAAAATAGCAACTTTAACTCAAGCTAACTAGTTTTTTTGTCAACTAGTCAGTCACGACTATTTTTTTCCTGTCTTGTACGTTTTGGGTATAAATATCTATTATTTTTACGTGTTTATAATTCAGTTGTGATTTATTAATTTTAATTTAGAAAATATATTTCTCTTTACTATTGGTAATTCGATTGACAGTTTTCAATATCAAATATCAAATATCAAGTGGTTTTCAATATCAAATCCACCAAAAAGGGTAAAACGGACCAATATGCTCTATGAACACAGTGAACCTACAAAAAAATTCAATTGATCATTTTTGTTAAATCTTAATAAAAAATTCTTAAACCGTTGTCCGGACTAGAATACCGCAATCGTGACACAAAAGTGTGACTATATATTTATCTGCCGTTAAATATTTTTTATGTGCTTGTTCCGTATATTTATTCTTAATATTCCTTTGGTTAACTAAGCAAACAACTTAATATTAGTAAATATTAACTTACCTCCTGGCTTGGAAGTATCCGGATAATCGTCGTAGCCCTCATTATCTTCTTCGGTAGCCATCATCTGAACTACAGGAATTTCTGTAATAATAATAAAAATAAATCTCTTTTGTTCCAGAATAAGAAATATAATAAAAAGGAAAGAAGATTATGAATGTATGAACTTTATATATCGAGAAAAAATATTTCGTGATATTATCGTGAGTATAATAGTTTTTATAAAAAAATATTTGTTTAAACAAACTCTTATCATCATCAATTAGCCTATATTTGTCCACTGCTGAACGTAGGTCTCCTGTAAAATTTTCCACACATTTATATCTTAAGCTTCTTGCACTTAATTTATGGTGATGCGCTTTATATCATCTGTCCATCTAGTCGGTGATCACCCTCTACCTCGATATACCTCTTGCCTTGGTCGCTATTCCAGAATATTTCTTGGCCATCTATTATCCATCAATTTGGCAACATGTTCGCACCAAGCCCATTTAGCCATGGCTATTCTTTTAACTATATCTATGACTCCTGTTCTTCTTCTTATTTCTAGGTTTGGTAATTTATCTCGAATGGTAATACCTAACGTTGATCTTTTCGAAGCATGTTGTGTAATTCTTATTGTATTTATTATTTCTTTTGTCAGATTTAGTGTTTCTGCACCATATGTAAGAACGGGTAAAACACATTGGTTGAAAACCTTTCTTTTTTTAAGCGAACTGGAATATTAGACTTAAAAATGTTCAGTCTACCAATATGTGACATATCCTTCGTTAGATTTCAGTTATGTGATTATCTCGGCCTAAGGGAATGTCATGCCCTAGATATTTGTAAGCTATTACTTCGAAACGATAAATATTCTCTTCTGCGCGTCATCATGCAAGGAAGAGTAGAGGGAAGAAAAAACTTTTGAATAAAGAAGAAATCTAGGCTAAGGAATATCAGAGATTGGACTTACCTCAGTGTTGAACAGATATTTTACGTTGTAAAAGATATGGAAGATATGGACAGCACAATAAAAAGGAGAATAATTACTTGTTCGATGCCATGACTTTCAATCTGAATTTTATGACTACAACGTTGGTCATAAATTTTGTCTTTAAGATTTTAATAATAATTGTTTTTCACGTTTCATAGAGCGTTTTTGTAGATTTATTAACTCTTATCAAATATTAAAACGATGTCATCGAAAAGTCTTAGGTGGTTCAGATCCGCTCCATTTATATTAATTCTCATATTATCCTCTCGTTTCATTCGCTTAAACGTAAATTCGAGTACAGCTGTAAACTATTTGGAACTTTTTGGTATCTTCATGAAGTCGGACACAAGCTGTAACAGTTTAATAGATACTTTTAATCATGGCAATATATTGGTAGTCAGCCAATGCTCGAAGCATTTTATGATGATCTATAGGATTAATCATTTGTTTCGAATCTGAAGCGAAACCCAGCCTGTGGATTGGTAACTATTTAGTTCACAAGCCGTTTTGTTATTATCTTCATGAATAATTACTATTTTAATGGGAATCAGCCACAATTAAAATAGTAATTGCTTTAAGATGCCACAAGAAAATAGCTTCAGAACAATATCTTTATGAATAGTTTGTATATATGGGGGAGCAAACTAATAGGCATGTAGTTCTTTAGGTCTGAAATGTCACCTTTTTGTATTATGGTTATTATTGCATTATGTCATTGGGAGGAGGTTACGTTTCTTGTCAAACAAACATTCAACATCTTTTTTACCATATTTATTAACGTTTCCCCTCCTTCTTTGATTTGTTCTATGACTATTCCATCTTCTCCAGGTGATTTATTGTTTTTTTTTAATCTTCGAGAGAACTCTTTATAGTTCCTGTGTTATGATATCTGAGATATCTTTTGAGCTTACATTTTGGACTTTTGTTATTTGACTTTGATTGGGATTTTCTCGCTTAGACAATTCTGAGTAAAAAAGCAAACACTATTTTGCAATAAATATGATTTTTGAAAAAAATATAAGATCCACTGTATAATCCACTGTTTCATCGACTTCGAGAATGCATTCGACAGGGTCCGACATGAAAAACTAATAGAAGTACTGAGAAACAAAGATATAGACAGACGAGACTTCTTCTTCTTCTTCAAGTGCCGTCTCCATCAATGGAGGTTAGCGGTTATGGTGGCAAACGTTTGTCTATCTTCAGCTGTTCTTAAGAGTTCCTCAAATCCAAGTCCAGTCCAGTTTCTGATATTACGTAACCAGGACAATTTTTTTCTTCCAATTCCTCGCTTTCCTTCTATTTTGCCTTTTATTATCAACTGAGGGATGTAGTATTTCTCGTTGCGCAAAAAATGCCCTAAATAACTGGTTTTTCTTCTTTTGACTGTTCTCAATAGTTCTTTTTCTAAATTGAGTCTCGCTAGTACTTCTTCATTTGTTTTTCGTGCTGTCCAAGGAATTTTTAAAATTCTACGGTACACCCACATTTCAAATGCCTCGATTCTATTCAGGCTCTTTATTTTTAAAGTCCATGTTTCGACTCCGTAGAGAAGAACAGACCAGATAAAACATTTTACAAGTTTTAATCTCAATTTAATATTTATATGTGTATCGCAGAATAGAACGCGCATCTTAAAGAAACTATCCCTAGCTTGAGCAATTCTCGCTTTAATTTCTTGTTCTGGGTCCAGCTTGCAATTAATCCAACAGCCAAGGTATTTGTATTGGTTTACCTGTTCTAAAATATTCCCATTTATTTTTATAGGTAAGGGGATATTCTGTTTTCTTTGGATCACCATTACTTTTGTTTTTTTTTTCGTTGATCTTCATTCCAAACTCTCGACAAGCATCCTTAAGGTGGTCTATAACCCTCTGTAAGTTTGTGTCTGTATCAGCCAGTAGGACAGTGTCATCTGCATATCTTATGCTAGATATTGGTTCTCCATTAATTTTTATTCCTGTGGAAAGGTTTTCCAAGGCTTGCTTGAATAGTAGTTCCGAGTAAAGATTGAACAGCATAGGGGACAGTATGCATCCTTGCCTTACTCCTTTATTTATACTAATATTTCTAGATGTATGATCGTCGATCCTAATCTTGGCACTCTGCCTCCAATACAAGTTCTTAATTAGTCGGAGATCTTTGCTATCCAAGTTGATGCTCTGCAAGGAATTTAACATTTTATTATGGTTTACGCGATCAAATGCCTTTTCAAAGTCTACAAAACATAGAAAGACATCCTTTTGTTGGTCGTAACACTTCTGTAGCAGTACTTGTAATGAAAACAAGGCCTCTCTGGTCCCCATTCCGGCTCTGAATCCAAATTGATCGTATCCAACTTCTTTTTCACACCTTTTGTATACCCTATTGTGAAGTATTTTTAATAGAATTTTAAGCATTTGGCTCATAAGACTTATTAATCTAAAATCTGCGCATCGCCTGGAGTTAGCTTGTTTTGGAATGGGAATAAAAATAGATTCTAACCATTCCTCTGGTATTTCCCCAGTATCGTAGATTGTATTAAACAAAATTACTAACAAATCAATGTTATTACTTTCGATCAATTTAAGTATTTCAGGATAAACTTCATCAGGTCCAGGGCTTTTATTGGTCTTTAATTGTTTAATGGCATATTCCACTTCGACTTTTAGAATTGGTGGGCTTTCAGTGACATTATTTATTGTAATGTCTATTCTTTCATCTCGGAACAGCTGTTGTATAAATTTTTCCCATTCTTCTATTTTATCTTTGGTGTTATGAATTAACTCTCCGTTGTTATTTACCAGTGGGCAATGTTGTTTTTTGTGGATGAATGAAAATTCTTTCACCTTCTTGTACATAAGACGTAAGACGAGACTTACGAATCATTATCAATCTGTATTGGAATCAAAAGGCCAATATAAAGATAGAAGAACAAAAGTCCGAAAATATAGATATAAAGAGAGGAGTAAGACAGGGCTGAGTTCTGTCACCATTACTGTTTAACGTGTACAGTGAAACCATATTCCAGGAAGCGATAGCGGATCTGGGTGATGGAATCTCTGTAAACGGAAGAATAGTACATAACATAAGATTCGCTGATGACACCGTTATAATGGCAGACACCCTGGAATCGCTACAAGAATTGGCAAATAGAATTAACGATTATTGCATTAGATACGGACTAAAAATAAATAAGAGAAAAACTAAATTTATGATTGTCTCAAAAACGCAACATGGAAATGAAAGATTAATGATAGAGCAAACCCAAATAGAAAATGTAGAGACATACAAATATCTGGGAACCTGGGTTGATGACAAAAATGACCAAAGCAGAGAAATCAAAGTCCGAATTGAAACTGAAAGCCAAGCATTTGTAAAAATGAAGACAATGCTTACCAACAGAGACCTTCAGTTGCATCTCAGATTGAGGGCTCTAAGATGTTACATATTTTCTATCTTACTATACGGAATGGAAGCTTGAACATTGAAGAAACAACACATAAGAAAAATAGAAGCGTTCGAAATGTGGTGTTACAGAAGAATATTAAAAATTCAGTGGGTTCAAAGGATTACCAATGCTGAGTTAATACGATGTCTAAATAAGGAGTTAGAAATTATGAACAGCATAAAAAGAAGAAAACTAGAGTATTTGGGTCACATAACCAGAGAAGAAAAATATGAGCTGCTGAGAATTATTATGCAAGGAAGGATCCAAGGAAGAAGAAGCATAGGAAGAAGACGCATCTCCTGGCTGAGGAACCTTAGAGAATGGTTTAACTGTAGTTCACTACAACTTTTCAGAGCAGCAGCCAACAAAGTGACCATAGCCGTTATGATATCCAACCTCCGATAGGAGATGGAACTTAAAGAAGAAGTATAATGAATATAGTCAGACGTTAGCTATCAGCATGTCAACAATATCATCGAACTTTTATCTATCCACTGGACACACAACGTCTACCTGATTACCAGTCCATTGCCATATGATACTTAACCAACATATTTTCGTAGTACATCAAATACATCGTCTTCATAAATATTCAAAACATCGAGAAGATGAATATAAAAAAGTATAATTAAATGAAAATAATACTTACTTATACAGGGAGCAATATGTGATCGACTTTGCTGATAACCTTTAGCGCATCGATTACAAGTGATTCCCACAACTCCATCCTTGCAAGGACATTGTCCGGTAGCTTGATTGCACGTTTTTCCTGAAGCACCAATTGGATGGCAATCGCAGGCTGTAACAAAACAGAGAATTAATAAAATATTATTCGCAACCGTACATACTTATAATATTATGTTTTTACGCCATAAAACTATGTATTAATTATAAAAAGTCGTAAATAATAGAAAAATAGCGGTAGGGAAAGAAAGAAAAGATAGCGTATTTTAAATATAAATGTTTTTTTATAATTTTCTTCCAGAAATGTATGGTATGTAATATAATGACACCTTAATTAGTTTAAACCATAATACAAATAGTGTATTTTGCACTAGTTTTTATATAAATTAATGAAAAATAAAAAAAATCTGTTTAAAATGAACCAACATCTATTAATAAACAGTCAATTTTTAAAATAATCATAGAAAAATGTATTAGCGCAGAACAAGATGCTGATAGAAATGGCTCCGGACCGTAATAATGAGAAGACCTTTAAGTTAGATATAACAGTGTCGTCTAGTCAGAAAAACTCGTCAGAGAAAGGGATCGAACCGCCTTTATGTCCACTTACGTTCTGCAGAGGGCTTCGATCGTCCCTAGCTATTTTTTACATAACAAAACACCAATAAGTAGTTGAAGTAAAATAGACGCAGAGTCTTGAGGTTGACAAGAGAAGCAGAGCTCCAGCAAAAGGGCCCCTAGAGTGCAGGTGACCTTAGGAGAGCTCGTGAAGGACTGACTTTCTGACCTAAAATTGAATACTTTTATATAAGCGTATTGTAGCGATTTAAGGGATATCCAGGACAATTGACCGATGGGAAGGATTTGAGGTTAAGCGATGCACATCGAAGTGCGCACTAGTCCACAGACTAAAGCAGGTGATGACAACAGGTTAGTAAAATCAGGCTAGGGTCTTGGAATTTTGGAAGTCTTACAGGTAAGAGAGTGGAGTTGGTAGATGCACTTAAATGAAGAAGAGAACATGTTGTTAGCATTTAAGAGTCGAGGTGGAAAGGACAAAGGCGAATGAAGTGGAAAGGGCGAGTGAAGGATTTAAATTATAATCTGTAGAGAAAAGTAATACAAGGAATGGAGTTGGTATAATTTCTGACAGAGAAATGAAAGATAACGTAGTAGATATTGTAAAAACGGACGTAATTAAGATAGAAGTGTAGGATTTTTCCATAAGAACTAAATAATATTATGAAAATAACTTTATACTCCTTTCTTGAAAAAAAATATAACTGAGAACATCTTTAACATACACATTTCTCAAAATTTAATTAGTTTTGAACGAACTTATAAAAGAAATATCAAGTGGTGAGACCTGCAGTTTCTGCGGTAAGATTAATCATTCTCTGCTTATCTATCTTTAGACTATCGATAAAAGAAGTATTTTTCTTCACTAGGGTCCTTCTCTGGAGCCGATAAAGGTCTTTAACCTTTTTATTGTTTGTTTTATTAACAAAGGCAATATACCGTTACCTTAATTACTTTTAATGGCCAAATATATGGCATAAGAGGACAAATTTGTTAAACTTCCCGTGCTCAAATCGGTATCAATAGAGTATTATGACTAATTTTAGCATTCCTGCTCCATCAGATACTCGGGTTAATACAAATTTGGCACGGAAAGTTTACCGAATGTGTCCTCCTAGGCCATATATTTAGCCATTTAATTTAACAATGAGATAGCAGCTTTTGCTAAAAGATTTAATCTTTTACACATTTCGTATAGCCCAGAGGACACAAAACGATATTATTAAATCGTTTTCGTTCATGGCCACCAAAGTAGGTGGTACCTCTGTGCGCTAACCACTGCACTGGTCAAGTTTTAGGAGAAAGTCGTTGGACTTTCCGAGTTTGATATACCATACTTAATAACAATAAATATTAAATTATTTTATGTATGATTTTGATGTCACAGTTAAAATGATGCAGATAAGATGAAGCATTACAGAACTTATTAATTTGAAATTTGCGAAGTTGGCGTTAAACTAAATTTATATTGCAGTTATTTTTATGTTTAATTTGACATTTCAAAGTATTTAATCAGCAAATAACAAAATTATTTAAGAATGGTTCGCGGAACTACGATTAGAGAAAGAAATTTAATTAATACTCATCATAAAAAAGGGTATAGCCAAAAAAACACATCCAAAATGGTAGATTAATGTTCATCAACAGTTCAACACATTATTAAATATTACCAAAATGAAAATATAGTTGAAAATAAATCAAGGTTAGCTCCAAATAAGATTTTTACCGAACATGAGGAAAGCTGGATTGTCAGATAAATAGCAAATAATCCTACAAAAAGTACTCCAAAAATGAGTTGAAAAGGCGGTTTAGAAAACAATGTTTTCCCGACAGATATTACGAAAGAATAACGTACATGGTCGAACTGCTAGAAATAAACCTTTTATTAGCCATAGAAATAGGCGTATTAGATTGGTGTTCGCTAGGGATAATATTAACTAAGAACTTTTGAAATTCAGTTTTATTTGAGGATGAAACCAAAATAAACTTGTTTGGGTCCGATGGAAAAATATCGGTGTGGAGAAAGCCGAATGAAGAACTAAAATTAAAAAATATGAAAGCTACGGTAAAGCACGGTGTAGGTGGAGTGATGATGTGGGAGTGTATGTCATCTGCAAGAGTAGGTAACATGCATTGTATTGAAGAGAATATGAACCAATACATGTACTTGGATATACAAAATTAGGTATTAATAACCACGGTTTTATCAGGAAAACAATCCAAAACACACGTGTTGCAGTTTCGCAACTGTGTCTAAACATTTGTAATGTATTAACAGACTTTTTGATAGTTTTGATTCTCCCCGTATATTTAAACGAGATTGCGTGTACAAGGGCATAGCGGTTTTAAGGGCTAAACATTGCAAGACGAGCCATCTGCGAGATAACAAAGACGTAAGTTTGAGATAAGGGACGAGTTCCATATGCCGTATGAGACAGACGTGTTTTGAAGTTAAGAGCAGCGCGTAATAGACACTTCGCTGCGGTCTTGTGGGATAGTCGAGTTTTGTCTCCCAAACGACGCACACGTGGGTTTCGGTTGAGGGTGGTGCATCCTATCATACACACTTCGTTTCGCTCTTGTGAAAAAGACAGTTCCTGGCGTAGGAATGGGCGAGTTTTGATTCCTGAATTTCACCGAACTAGAGGGTTCGCAATCCATTCGTGGCTGAAGCCGTTTCACGGGGCAAAGTACAACTTATATAAACCATTACTTTGAGACTGATACACACGTACGTTTACTGTGTAGAATCGTTACATTATTATTCAATTATTTGGCAAGTTGAAATTGTTTGTACTAAACTATATTTCACATTATATCGCGTGTTGAACATTTTAACCGTTTGAGAACATTTTACGTTTGATTAAACGTTATTACCTTTATCGTAGATTTGTATATTTATTATGTTGTAATAATTGCACTATTTTTTTTTGTATGTATATCACAGCGTGTACGTGATGAGTTTACTAATTGTATTAATTTCATTATTAATTTAATGTGTAGGTATTTTATTACCGATTAGAGTTTTGAATTGAGTTTGTTAATATTTATATTACGTTCAATATATTTCATATATTTTATATCTGATTGCATTGTGTGTACCTTTTATCAACAAGGTTTGTTCATTTTACCACATATTAATTATATTATTATATGTGCGCATATTTTTTACTCTTTACCGTTTAATATCCATTTATGCGTTATTTCTAATCATACTCAACCGTAGCAGCAATCGAAATCTCAAATTCCTTTGTTGTTAATGTGTTTTTAAAACCTGTTCATCGACATCCTGCATCCAGATATTCTTGTTTAGTTATAATTGTATGTTTGTTTATGTATATGTATGTTTGATCTTACTTCGTTTTTTAAATGCACTTTCTACAGTCTACTCGTTTATTATTTTTCTATAGGAATATACATACCCAGTGAGAAAGGGGAAAACCATCGAGTTCTAGATTGAACATAATATATTCTCTCCCCTTTCTGATAGCCCTAATTATTATATTGAGGTCATCGTATGTGCAGAACGCAACAACACGTCATATCACACAAACTCTGCAGATAATAATGTTCATATTCGGCGATACGAAGATTTAAAAATTTGAACAGATATTTGGCTTCATTTACAGATGGTTCTCCAATGAAGACAAACAAAGCACTCACTCAGTGAGTGTGTGTGTGTGTGTTTTTTTTTGTTAAGTTAGTTTTAAATGTTCAGTAAAGTTTACACTACAAATATAACATCAATAATATACTACATATTGAGTTAGAAGTGATGAAGCTTTAGAAATATAAAGCGAAACGTCTTCGATAAACTAATGAAGTAGTTGACTTCTTGTTTTATTTGCTAACCTGAATGACCGATTAAACCTCTGAATTCACTAGTTGAATACCTTGGATATATATATATATATATATATATATATATATATATATATATATATATATATATATATATATATATAGATATATATATATATATATATATATATATATATATATATATATATATATATATATATATATATATATATATTGGATTTTGTTTATTTGTAGTTATATTAGTTAATAAAATATTTAAAAATCTAGTATTTACAGTTACACAAAATGTGGTTTTAGTGCCAAAAGAATTTACAGATTTAAACGCACTATACAATTATTATGCAAAACCATTGAATAAATTTTAAATTCATTTAAATAAATTTAAATCAATACATTACAATAAACATGCTACTTATTACATCTTTGACAAACTTAAACTTCACTTCTTGTTAAGAAAACCAAATTCCAATGTGGGTAAGTTAGATTTATGTAATGCATTCTATTCTGTGAGACGTAAATTAAAACATTTTACGTCCGTAGAAAAATCGAATTGAACATATATCAACCGAGGAGGAAGAAAGCATTTAGATAAATCTAATGAAACTTTGAAGTCGTATCGTTAACACCTCTAATGACCGGCAAACTATCATTAAATTATGCCAGTTATCAAATTTATTTACATAATGGTCAATTTGAGTTGTATAAAATGTTACTCCCATTGAAGTTTGAGACATTATCTATTGTATTTAATCAGAAATCTTTGAAATTAATTTTTCTGAGTAGGAGTTTGGAAGGTATCTGGTAGTTTATTGAAGATATAAGCTACAATGATATATTGTCTGCTTCTTATTGCAACATTCGAAAGCATTTATTATGTTTTTTAATTCTTACATATAGTGTAATATGTGTATTAGTAGTGTATATAGATGAGTAATTGCCGTTGTGAAACGGGCTTACATTGTTAAGATTTATGTCTTTTGATTTTATGTAGGATGGATGCACTGTTACCATTGAATTTGATACAGTGTGATATGTCCGAAACTAAGAAAAATATTGAATATGTTGCTGTAAGAACACAAATCTTACATTTATGTAAACTAAGACCCCATGTATCATAAGGAAATGATCAAAAATACAGTGTTTTTTATAGTCACTGTTGTAAAGTATACAAGTACCTTTTTTTATCGAGAACAGGGAATTTTAAACAATTTCCTTGTTATAAAAATAAGTGTTTCTTTATTAACAAACGCATGATACTTGTTTTCACAATCATCTGATGATTAGACAGAAATATATAACCGAGTTATCAGATATAAATTGGAATTCGCATGTGAAACATTTATTTATTGTTGCTGTGTTTATCGTTGATCAATCGTTGGGTTTCAATCCTACATCAAGAATTATGTAATGAGTAATGTAGTTTAAATTAACAATAAATGTATTTCTTTGTTTCAGCGATCTGTAAAATCTGCTTATGAATAAATTAAAGAAGTTCTCTCATCACAATGCCCTTAAGACGTCTCAATCACTCTAGTACCAACTTGGTGATTGGCGATGCTGCTACTAAAAAAGTAAATCTTCTGATCTCAAGAAAATAAATGGAAATGGAAAAACGGAGTACAGTATCCACCCTTGAAAATTTGATGGCTTTTTACTAGCTACTGGATGGAGATCCGCCAAACTCATGGAAGGTGGAAGTGAATGGACAAAGAATCTATATAAAAGGGTATGATGACAAGTCACACCGTTTGTCCAGTAAACTAACGACGCCATCTAGGAAAGAAATCTGAACTACCACCATTTGACATATCAATCATATTTGTTCTTGAAACGATACGTTTGATTAATAATACTGTATTAATTACATATTAATATAATTAATAATTAATTTTATTAATATTTTTAAGGTAGAATGTAATACAAAATAATTTAAAGCTTTATATTAGCTTAGATTTAAAATACTAACGCCATCTGAACAAGCGATATTTCAACCTAGGAATCAAAACGCCACGAATAATTCGTCCGCCATCTTTCAAAACAAGTGCTGCCACCTATAGACATTTGAGAACGCGGATTGATTTGCAAATTAGTTTTATATGACAGTTTTTTGACATTTATAACATAAATGTTAGGGTAACGGGTACAGTTGTTGGCAGGTCACTAGTGATTGGCCACTTTCACAAAAATCCGAAATATTAAGATTTTCAGAAAATATAAGGAAATAAATTTACTTTCATTAAAATCTGGCAACATTGCTGTATATTTGGTCTAGCTATCATCTCTCTCAGTTAAAATTATCTAGTTGTTACGGCGTGTGTTGTTTGAAGCTTAACAGGTGCATCCAGATTTAAGAGTTTTTTAAAGAATTTGTTAAGGAAGGCTATTCACGAGGTGAGTTTATTGGCTAATAGTATTATGTGCGTAGTTAATATTTTATGGCGATTTAGTGGGGTACATCTTACATTATCAGTGGTTTTAATATTTAAGTTATGCATTTTTGGCGGTAAATTTGAGTGGCCATGCACTGTATCTTAAATATGTCCGTGTTATAATGATTGGCCTGCCGGCCAATTACTGTACCTACTTCGAATTAAAATATTTATTATAATTTAGACTTTTTCAGCCTAGTTTGGCCAAAAATAAGATATTTTAAACATTTTTTCTTATTTTTTAAGGCAATAACCAGTGGTTGGCCGACTGCCAATCAATAAACCACAGGGTGGCCAATAACTGTAATGTGTAATAAGAATATATTTTTTGTCCGGATTTGTATTTATAAAATTACAATCTTTTTAGTTGTTATAAAATTAATGCTAATGTGGGCATATTGAATCAAATTTGAAGCGTCCGTATTGTAGCTAACATTATTACTAATAAATGATTTTTATTTTTAGAATAAAAAATGCCAAATATCCGCAAAGATAAAACGTATCACAAACAATATACAGAACAAGATCTTCAGTCTGCTTTTCAGGCCATCGAAAATGGCATGAGCCAACGAAAAGCCGCTGAACAATTTAATGTGCCAAGAGCAACATTGCAGTTTAGAGCAAGTGAAAAATTTAATGAAAAAACTACCCTTAGTCCCAATCTTATTCTTAGTTTGGAGGAAGAGAATCGTTTAAAGCATTGGATCATAACATGCCAAGACAAAGATTTTCCGGTAAGTGTGGAAGATATACAAGACTCGGTTCAAGGTTTTCTTGACGCAAATCCACGTGCAAATCCTTTTACTGACAATCGGCCCGGAAAAGGTTGGTATAGATCCTTTTTAAAGCGACACCCAGATTTAAGTGAGAGGACTCCAGAAGTAGTAACGGCAGCAAGTTCAGTTGTGTCTGAAAAAGATGTAAAAAAATGGTTCACCGGTGTTCAAGAATACTTGCATCGTAAAGGTTATATTGATATTCTTCAAGACCCTTCACGTATTTTAAATGGCGATGAAACCTGCTTCCCCTTATGTCCCAAAAATAAACGAGTGTTGGCTGTAAAGGGAAGCAAAAATGTATATCAAATAGAGCATCACTCTAAAGTTAATTTGACGGTTATGTTTACCTTTACAGCATGTGGAGAAATAACAGCACCAATGATTATTTACCCTTATAAACGAATTCGTAGCAATATTTTAAATACCGTTCCACGAGAATGGGGCATAAGATGTAGCGATACGGGATGGATGAAGAATAAAAACTTCTATGAATACATAGGAAACGTCTTATATAAGTACCTAGTTGCGAAAAACACTAATTTTCCAGTTATTTTGTTCGTTGATGGACATAAAACTCACTTAACCATTCAAACTAGTGAATTATGTTCAAAGTTACAAATTATTTTAGTGACCTTATATCCAATGCAACCAGAATTATACAACCTGCAGATATTGCTGCATTTAAACCATTAAAGGCAAATTGGAACCGGGCAGTATTAAAGTTTAGACGCGAAAACCCGAATTCAGTAGTTACCAAAGAGAATTTTGCATTGGTACTAAATACAGCCATTAGTCAATTTAAATCAGATTCCATAATTAATGGCTTTAAAGCATCTAGATTGTATCCAGGGAACCCTGAAGCAATAGACTACTCCAAATGTTTAGGGAAGATCAAAAACCCGCATAAAGGTATTAATCACACTATTTCTAGGACAAAATCAATAACATATGAAGATTTTGTAGACACAGTTGGAGCCGCAAAAATATTAGAATTTCAAAGTTTGGATAATTGCGAAGAACTAAGTGGAGATTCAAAATTGCTCTTTAATATATTTAATTTATTTCAAAATACCATAGATCTACCCACGATTCAGACCACAGAGACAAGTGGAATCACAAATGATATACAAGATACCTCTATCATCACAGAAACCCATATATCTCCAGATATTACACTTAACCCTGTAGGTGGCAATGAAATCATATGCAACTTACAGGATATTCCTGTTATTACAGAAGAAAATCTACTTTCGGATTTTCGAATTCAACTTCCAGAAAACGTTGATATTACATATAATATAAAAGATGTCACAGAAGATACAATGACAGAAGATATTCAATCGACATCCAATAATAATCTGCCTTTAGTTAATCAAGACAACTCATTATCTAAAGAAATTGACACCTCAATCAACAAAATATTTTTTTGGCCAAAAACCCCAGAAAGAAAGGGCAAAAAGCAAACAGAAAGGTTGCCTTTCGTGCTCACTTCTTCAAATCGTCAAAATGTAGAAAGGCGTAAAATTGAAAAACAAGCAGAACAAGAGAAAATAAAATTAGAACGAAAACAAAAGCGAATTGACGCAAAAGCAAACAATAAAGGTAAAAAAAAAACAGGGAAATCTAGATGAAAGTAATAAAAAAAATTGCCACAGGAGTCAATTCCGGGAGCAAAAAATGTCAAAATGTTACAGTAAATACAGTTGATATTGCAGATACAAATATTTTGAAAGCAGATACACTTATTGATCATACAATTAAAAGCACTACTTTGAAAAGTGGAGTTAGAGTACATATACAAGATGTTGTTGTCCTCAAAGAAAACAAGAATTGTCACGAAACCAATTTACTGATTCTGTAGAGGAAAACGTTAATCTGCCCACAATTGATAACATATTTTTTGATGCCTGCAACAATGTGAATTCATCAAATTTGAAGACTATATCCCAAAGCAAATGTACAAATTTGGAAACCAGCCAAGAAAAACGTGCTGGTGAGTCGGCTAAAAGAAAGTTATTTTTTGAAACTGAGGGATATCCAGAACATGAAAAAATACAAATTCTCTCAGATATAACGGTGAAACAATCAGACGACACCAACCCACCTGTAAATAACCTTTTGTATACAGAATTGTGTTATTCTTGTTCCTATAATATATCTAAATCAAAAGTTGGAATAAAATGTCTATTTTGTGTTAGAGGCTACCATATTGGTACTTGTGCAAAGAAACAACAAGAAATTGAAAACTTAAATAGTTTTGTGTGCCTTACCTACACGAACAAAAAAAGAAAATTAGGAATTTTATGAATGGCCAATGACTGTAATTCTATATGCCAATAACTATATTTGTATGGCCAATAACTGTGTAGTTCTTTAAGTTTTCAAATTTGTGTTTATTTTTAATATAAATTATTATTTCTGATTAAAATAACCTGAGTTTTTATGAAATCTGATGTTTCATTACTATTAAAAAACCCTTACAAAATATTTCACTTTAAAAGATAGAAATTTACAATTTTAATTCAATCGGCAATTCCTTAAGTGGCCAATCACTCTACCCGTTACCCTATATCATTAATTTACATTTATAAAAAGGAGTAGAAACCAAAAATGTATAGGTACCTAACCAAAATTGTTCATTATGAGGTCCTTTTCATCTCATTGTTTTTCTTTTTGTATTTTCATAATTTTATTTCGTTTTATCTTGTGAAAAACCACTTTTCTGTTATACATACAACACACACAAAATTTATTAATTGAAACATACTTGTGGTATAATATTTCAATAATAAAGATTTGATATTTAGTGTAAATTCGAAGACATTAGCTAAACGTATTGATCGTTCCTAGCCAAGTTTTGAATAGACTGGACTAACTTGACCGAGATATATCCACACACTTAATATATCCCGTTGACAGATTGATATGGAAAGCGTGAATGAGCAAACGGGCCTTAGATTAGTGGCCCAGGTGTTAACTCGAGAAAGAAGTGAGCACACAAACGTGCTTTATAAACGCACCATCGCCTTGAATAAATAAAATCAAGAGGGCCAGTATATGTTTAATTTAGGAAACTAATCCCGCTTTTAACACACTGCCGTATTGTCAACACTCACCCACTCATTCAAGGAAGTGACATTTTAGTTTATTATCATATTAAAATAATAGGTGGAATGTGGATACCAATAACTTTTAATACATAAAAAATGGTGAATTTACAGACCAATAATCGAAAAGATTATTATTGATATGAAACATTTATCATTCAGAGGTTTTTGTTATTTTTACAGAAAATAAAATACAAGTAAACACACCTAATTTTTATATTTAGGTATTTCTAGTTCTAGTGTATAGCGATGCTAAGAAGGAAATTCATTGCCTTGGACCATAATATGATCACTAATATACAATGGGGTGCACTATTAGCCGAACACTCAGATTTTTTTGTTTTTTGTTGGTGTTTAGATCAAAACTTGTTTAATTTGTTTAAATTATATTTTATGCCTTATTAGTAAAGCTCGGATTATAGGCAAAATGCCTTTTTTGCCTATTTTGCCTATTATAATTGTTTTTTGCACTTTTTGCCTTTTTTCGTAAATTCCGCCTATTTGTGCCTTTTTTAAAATTTCATGGTACTACCCATGATATTATTCTATTACTAAACCATTCTATAATAAAATTTTGGGTCAATAATAAAATATCAATGTTTTGTTTATACAGTGTGACCCATTTAGATTGGAAACACCTCTATAAAATTTGAAGTCGTTAGCCGATTTTAACCAATTTTTTTTTAATGTCATGTAATAAAAGGTCCGTTGTGGGACAAAATATGAAATATTTAGTTAAATTTTCAGGGCATTCTACGATACTTTTTCTTCGTCGAAAATGGAGAATTTGTATTAGCAATTTTTTTAATAAAAAAATTTCTACGCCACTGGATTTAGAGTGGCTTCAAATAGCTATGAAAAAAATTTCATTAAGATATATTTATTAATAACAAACTTATGACAAATTAAAATTTTAAAACTCACTAAGAAAAAAACACTCTGTATTAACGTTAAAAAAACACTCTGTATTAACAGAAACATGGAAACATAATTTTAGTTTAAATCCTAGTTGTCTCTACCAATCCACCATCTAATTGGATACATTTGTCGTAGCGTTTATGAATATTTCTAATTACATTTCTTAGTTGTTGGGGAGTAATTTCTGCACATGCCTGTCGAATTCTTGCACGAAGTTCGTTTACGTCTCTTGCACGGGTTTGGTAAACTTTTTGTTTGATAACTCCCCAGAGAAAGAACTCTAAAATTGTGAGATCTGGAGATCTGGGTGGCCAATCTATCAACGGACTACCCCAACCTATCCAACGGTTCGGAAAATTTTCATTTAGCCATTGCTTCACGGTTCTGGCGTAATGAACAGAACACTCATCTAACTGGATATACAAATTTAATCGTTCATTAATTGGGAGCTCATAAATAGCATCCCACAAGTCGGTGTTTAAAAATTCTAAAAAGTTCTGTGAGTTCAAGTTTTCTTCAAAAAAGAAAGGACCAATCACTCGCTCGTTCAGTATACCACACCAGACATTGATTTTTTGAGAATACTGGCTTTTACAGTTTATTACCCAATGGGGATTATCTGCTGTCCAATAGCGACAATTCTGTGATGATACTACTACATTTGTAGTGAAAGTGGCTTTGTCGGTAAACAACACGTTTTTTAGAAAATTTATTTTGTTTAAATATTCCCCTTGGGCCCATAAACAATATTCTAAACGTTTTGCTTCGTCGCCTTCTTGTAATGTGTGTCAGCATTTTGGTTTGAAAGGTTTAATATTATTTACCCTAAGACATCGCCAAATACTCTCTCGAGGCACATTCAAATATAAACTGGCATTCCTTAAACTGGCATTAGGGTTATTTATTATCTAAAATGATTTAATCATTTGATCATCTCTACTTTTTTGTAACGGGTTATTTTTTAAAATTAGTTTTGATATTGCACCATATTCATTAAATATTCTATTTATTTTGTTTACCGTACCGCAGCTAATATTAGGACGATCCACATGTCTGTCATTAAATATTATACAAACTTCCCTGGCCCTTCTATCTTCTTCTTCTTGCAGTACCGTCTCCTATCGGAGGTTGGCTACCATCACAGCAATCTTCACTTTGTTGGCTGCAGCTCTGAACAACTGTATTGAACTGCACCCATACCACTCCCTTAAATTTCGCAACCAGGAAATCCTCCTACGTTCACATTTCTCTTTCCCGAGATTTTTTCTTGGATTATGAGTCTAAGCAGAGAGTACTTTTCTCCTCTCATTATGTGGCCCAGATATTCCAGTTTTTTCGTTTGTGTGGTTTTTATAACTTCGCATTCCTTCCCCATCTTCAGCAAAACATCTTGATTTGTTACTCTTTCTGTCCCTGGTATTTTTCACATTCTCCTGTAACACCAGCCCAAAAGACGTAAAATTTCAATTTTCTCTCTCAAACTTAATCTTGCAGCCATGACACAAAATATTATTAAAAGAATTTGAAGTAAATATTGTTGCAGATATTATGCATAAAATGCTAGCACTGAAATTTGTATGCCACAAATAATGTCAAACAGTAATATCGTTGTCATGGCAACTGAGATTTAAGTTGTAGCATGTAAAGTTAATAATAATGTAAGTGCATTACTTGCATTAAATTTTTATGCTATTTTAAAAAATTTTTGTCTAGTAGTGGTTTATTATTAAAATTATTTGAAAAATAATTAGTTTTATGGTTATCTGTTGATACAGGGTGTTCTTTTTTGACTCGTAGCTTAGTGAGTTTTAAAATTTTAAGTTGTCATAACTTCGTTATTAATAAATATATCTTAATGAAATTTTTGTCATAGCTATTTGAAGCTACTCTAAATCCAGTGGCGTAGAAATTTTTTTAATAAAAAAATCGCTAATACAAATTCTCCATTTTCGACGAAGAAAAAGTATCGTAGATTGCCCTGAAAATTTAAATAAATATTTCATATTTTGTCCCGCAATAGACCTTTTATTACATGACATTAAAAAAAAAATTTGGTTAAAATCGGTTAACAACTTCAAATTTTATAGAGGTGTTTCCTATCTAAATGGGTCACACTGTATAACAGATTTCTAGGAAAATGTACCTGATCGAGACTTATTTGGAAATCCCTAAGCTTTATTAGTTTATTATCAGTTGTACAGTCGGTTACTGTTTCAGAGTTTAGTCACAAATTGCTATATCCTAGTTTAGTTTTGTTGCGTATACCGAAAAGCTAAGAACACGTTTTAAAACGTTTAAGACATTTTTGTGAAAAGATGACATCTAAATTAAGGCTATGGATCGCACCTTATTCGGAACTTTCTCTAGAAGGAGATGGAGCATTTTGTAAAAAATGCGGCAAATCGGTAAGTTTTATTTTTTTTCTTTTTTTCTCGTCCCACAACATAACTAAATTCTAAAGCGGTTTTAGAATTCTAATTATTTTTTTTTAAATTCTCAGATTTCAAGTAGAAAAAAGTACTTTATTGACCAGCATTGTGGAACACCACTTCATAAACGTAATTTGGAAAAATTAAATTCCTCTAAGTTAGCCCAAATATCTCTGCGGGATAGTTTAAGCAGTTCAAAAAAAAGGAGGAAGACGCATTTAAATTTGATTTATGCCAGATGATGGCATCCAACATTCCTCTATATAAAGTTAATAACCCTAGTTTTAAATGCTTTTTCGAAAAATATCTTAATAAATCCTTACCGGACGAGAGTACATTGAGAAAACATACTGTGGAAAAATGTTATGTGAAATGTATTTCAAAAATTAAGCGGGAGTTAGAGGGCAATTGTTTGTATATTATCGTGGATGAAACGACAGATGTATGCGCCAGGTATATAGCTAATTTAATTTAAAACCTTATTTAGTTGCCGTTAAAGAATTGGAAAAAAGAAACAATTTAACAATAAGTCGGTTTATACAAGATAGTTTAACAAACCTCTTTTTACCCAACGCTATACCAGTAAATAAAATAGTTTTAATGCTTTCAGATGCTGCGGCATATATGTTAAAAGCTGCTGTTAATTTAAAGTTTTGCTGTTGATTTTTTATCCTAATTTAATTCATTGTACTTGTGTAGCCCACGGGGTAAATAGAATTGCTGAAGAAATAAGAAATCTGTTTCCGTTGGTAAATAATTTTATAAATTTTATGAAAAAAGTTTTTGTAAAGGCTCCATTGAGGGTGCAAATATATAAAGAAAGACTTCCCGGTGTCCCTTTGCCACCTAAACCAGTAATTACAAGGTGGGGAACCTGGCCCGAAGCAGTTTTTTTTTTACTCTGAACACTGCAATGAAATAGAATTAGTTATGTCAGAATTTGATGATGATATTTCCGAAGCCATTCGAGAAGCAAAAAAAATATTAAAAAATCCCAAATTGAAACAGGAACTCGCTTATATCAATGACAATTATAAATTAATAGTTACCACAATTACCTTATTAGAAAAACAAGAGCTAAATTTATGTGAGTCAGTAAAATTAATAGATAATTTAAAGACGAAAATTAATTCGGCACCTGGAAGTAACGGTCAATTAATTTAAAAAAAAATGAAATATGTTTTTGACAAGAATGAAGGTTTTTCGTTTTTATCTAATGTTGCTAAAGTTTTGAATGGGACATTTTTCGAGGAATTTCAAATTATGCCAGATTTATTTTCCGCTCTGAAATATGCTCCAATTACATCTGTCGATGTCGAACGTTCGTTTTCAATGTACAAATTAATTTTAAGTGATCGAAGACTTAGTTTTAAGACCGAAAATATTGAAAAACATTTAGTTGTTTCTATTAATGATAAAATTTTAAGTCGTTACAATGTTTAATTATTAATTTACAGTTATTTAGTTACTTGTTTATTTATACTAATGTTATGATTATGATGTGTAAATATACCTGCCTTAAGTTAATATTACGTTAATTCACTTTGTACAATAAATAATAAGTTATATTCCTTTATTGCCTATATTTTGCCTAAATGTTAATATTCCTGCCTTTTTAATAAAAATCTTTGCCTATATAGGCGTCTTTTTCTTCAATTTTTGTTGCTTATAAATCCGAGCTTTACTTATTAGCTATAACTTTTTTTCCTTGTTTGAATCTCTTTAGATGTTTTGTGCGAACAACACTTTTGCACATACGTTTTGTTAATAATGTGAAATAGTGAATTAGTATTAATATATGTTTATTGTGGTACTGTACCTGATTATAAGTTCGGCTGTAGGTTTTTGTATTGTCTTCTGTTAAAAACTTGCATTAAAAAAAAATATGTCACCAGAAGAAGTAGCGCAAGCTGTTACTTTACAGGATGATCGGTGAAGCATTCGTTACATCTGAAACGCTTCAGGAATTTCTCGAAGTACAGTGTTTGATGCCAAACAAAGATTTCGGGAAACAGGACAATACAAAAAGAGGCAAGGTCAAGGTAGACAAAGAACCACACGTCCAGTTGACGATCGCTTTCTTAGGTTATAAGCGTTACGCGATAATACATTATCAGCACCAGTACTTGTTCAACGATTAAATGATGTTCATAGCAACACAGTTTCCGTTTATACCGTTCGAAGACACTTAAATGAATATCGATTAAGGTCCAGAATACCTGTCACGGGACCTCTATTAACAGCAGATCATCGGATGCAACGTTGACACTTCGCTCGAGAACATCTTAATTGATGTGTTGACGATTGGAGTGCCGTGATTTTCACGGATAAATCTAGATTTAACAGATACTCATCAGATGGGCAGCCTAGGATATGGAGAAGAGCTGGTGAACGTTATCAGCAATGTTGTTGTTCAGACTTAATCCAAACTGGCAATAGCGCTCCCACGTCTTACCCCTCGCTGCAGCATCGCGCGGTCCAAAATTTGACCCTGCGAAAGATTGCACACTTGCACAGAGAATTTCTTGCTCTTGCGTTTTAACTGTTGACCAAAACAGACACACAGCTTTTTACGTTGTAACTACCGACAAAGCAGCCACCCAGTGAATCATAGAACACGAATTAACTATTGTAAGTTATATTTTTTTTATACAAGCAGAGAGTAAATCAATAGTAATTGTATTATCTATCGAACAATTTAAAGGTATACTATTTATAATTGAAATACATTTCTACTGAGTAAGAAGTACTTTATTTAAATACACACAACAAAAAGAACCACCGCTTAATGGAAATATACCAAAAATCGAAGGAATAATCCGAAGTTATTATACCTAATTACTTGTACCCAGCCGAAATATTTATTCAGCTACGCTTGGATGGTGTTAGAGAAACCATGCCCGTTTTCAGTTGTCTTACTCCGAGAGTTCAATTTGGTGGGGGTGGTATAATGGTGTGGGCAGGTATTTCCCTAGAGGCTCATACAGAACTTGTTATAATTCAAGGGGGCAATTTTACCGCTCAACGGTATATTCAGCAATGTTTGAAAGATCGTGTAGTGCCATTTGCCCCATTTGTTGGAGAAAAGTTTCATCTGATGCAAGATAATGCTCGTCCGCACATCGCAAGAATGACACGGAATTACTTAAATAAAGTTGGGATTCGTTTATTACCATGGCTCCCAAGGAGTGCACAGAGTGCAGACAAATCCAATAGAGCATGTATGGGATATTCTGGGACGACGTATTTGACGTAACCATGGTAAGTTTGAAACCATGAATGATTTGGAGCAAGCAGCTCGTGACGAATGGAATCAAATCCCTTAAGCGGACTCTGCTACCTTAATCCGAAGTATGCCTGATCGAATGAGAGCCGTAATTAGGGCTCGTGAAGGTAATATACTATAATACTATAATAAATATCGTTTTTAACAAAAAAATTTTAAATTAAAAAAAAAAATAATTTTTGTTTCTTTGCTGATTATCAAATTTTTTTAATTGTTTATTGTTTTTCCTGTGTAATATTCTTGAGTTGTAATAAATTTGACTTTTAATTTTTTTTAATTATTAAATACTAAATTGGGAACAACTTTTTTAAACGCCAGTTTTTAGAAAAAATCTGTGTTTGGAGTTTAAGCCGGAGGTAGACAAGGACATGTAGGTGAAGATTTTAATATATGTAGCCCAAACGTGGGAAAAAAACCGCACAGCGTTATGAAGAGCAACCTCCAAGTGCGTGCAACTCCAAATGGTCGGTTATAATTTTTTTATGGTATTTTTAAGGTGGATAAACGATGTTTTTTGATTATTTTGAAAGTACATAAAAAAAGGTTTAATTTGAGCTCTGCCAACTTAAATTTGGCCCAATAGTTTATGTAATAAGTTTTGTAAAAATTTTGTTTTGAACGTTGAAAATATTTGCTCAAAAATTTTTTTAACTCATTATTTATGCTTTTAAGTAGGGGCGACTTTTGCGTTTTAAATTAATTAGGCTACAGCGCTTCCTATACATTATACACATTTTTAACTTAATGATTTTTATAGCCGAAGTCAAGACAAAGATTTAAAAAAGTTTTCTACGACCAAAAGAACTGCAATTAGCTTAATTAGTTTTAAAAATCACAGTAACTTTTTTAATAACAATTAAGAATTAAAATCGGCTCCATTCAATAGGTAAAGACCTATATTTTAAGAGGACATAAGTAATTTTTATTTTTAATAAACCGATATTTATATTCAAAAAACATAAGTAAAGTTGACTGTTTTTTCGAGCAGTGGAATTGGCTCGGTGGCGGGGAAACTTTTCTCCTATCATCCCGGCGAGAAAAAAACTTAATTCGGAACTTCAAATTTCGGCGCTCGGAAAAATTTATCAAATCTCCGTAAATATAAACCAATTTCTCTCTTGGTTTTTATTTGGGGTAGCGAAAAGTTTTTTAAATATCGGCGATATATATTTTTTTCTGCGAATAACACTTTGGTGACTATTAACATTGCTTTTTAAAATACTTTTATTCATCTTTACTTTGCACATAATTAAAGTATTTTATACTTTATCTTTGATACCTCGCGTTTTTAACATAGCTTAGCTTTGTGTCTTCCAATTATAAAAACTGGCAGAACCCTGGTCTACCTGGCCTCGGCATGCGACCGTTAGCTCCTCCACTGCCCCTACGAGTCCGACACCAAAATGAGTGTGGCGCGTTGCATACGCATCGCGGGGCTCCATACTCCCCGTAGTACCTGTGTTGCGATTACCTCACCCATCCGTTATCCCCTTCCACGGGCGGACAGGTGACCCAGGCAGAGGAATTTCCACCTCGCACGTAGACAGGTCGTCGCCGAGGATCTCTCCCCTACCACTCTTAAGTCTCCAGGCGGGTACCTGTCGAGACACCGACGCCCCTATTGGTGGTGTAAGGCCAAAAGAGGTGTGTACGGGCTCAGCTCGTTCAACCTCGCCTGGTTCTCTTGGAAAGAGAATAGAGTGGCCACACGAGAGTCTCGTCTCGGATACTAGGAGTGTAGACCGGTGACCGTGACGCCTCCTCGAGTGCGTTTCTACAGACCCGATACCTCAAGCGACGGCTCTCCACCTCTCGATTCCTACCCATTAGTCGCCTCTTACGACAGGCAGGGCCTTCTGACTTCGGCCGTATTCTTATCTCCGCGAGCCGAACGGAGCGCGTTTTTAACAGCTGGCAACCCTAATTTTCCACCATTTTTTCTCAGACAACCTTATATTGAATTATACAATCAATTAAATTAGAAATATTTGCAGCCACTTTTTGACTGGCAATCTACCATCAATATATTCTCCTAATTTTAAATGCATGTAAAAATGTGAGTTTGATGAACTAGTGATCCTGCAGTGGGATCTTGTACTATGAAAAGATGCTGATAGAGTATTACGAGGCAATATAAATCTTAATATTGAAACATGAGATGTGTGAAAATTTTATTTATCTGTGAATAAAAATCAACAATCATAAAGATGACGTATCGTGAGGAATCCAAAGCACAATCAACAAAGGAGACAGAAAAAAGTGCAGGAGCATAAAGGTCGATTTATACATATCCGTCCCGTGTCAATGCCGAGTCGAAGTATTTTTAATGTTAAGGCCCGTCCTTACTTAGTAAAATAAACGAAACTTGTTGGAAACATGTTTCTAATAACATGTTGATAACTTTTTTGTTGAACGTTGAACGTCCTCATTGGGATTGCAAGCAGTATATAACATTTTAATAGTCCTATTTTAACATGATATATAGTCCGATGAAAATGGTGTACTTCTCGCGGGTGTCGCTTACGTAGTTCTAACGTGTAAGGTTTTTAATTATTTCAATTTTTGAATAAAGAAACAATAAAACCGCCACATACTTATAATTAAATTAAATTTTGTCAGTTGTTACCTTTATCCGAATCTTCAAGAGTGGGTCGCGGCTTGTTCTCACTTTTTAAAAACACCAAACTATTAAATGCGAATCACTTGCTCACATAAACGTCGTCCATTCCGTCTTCTGAATAAGATTTACTTGTCTTAACTTCCCTCTGAAATTCTCCTATTACGCTTTGAATCTTTTTTCTGTTGCATCTTTTCGTATTTCCATTATTGTCGTTATCTGAGTAAATGCATCACCCTTAACATGCCGATTTTTATAAATCTTTGTGACGGCAATCCCACAACACGCTGTTGTCTCTAAATATATCAATTATATGCATAGTTGCATTTTTGACCACTCGACCAGTACCAACATGTAGCACCAACATGTTGCCAACATCCTTTCATCTTTACCGCTCACCGACGGGTAACTAATAACTTGTTGAAATAATACGCGACATGTTGATTTTTAGTAGAATTTCGATAACATGTTGAATAACATTGTTGATAACATGTTATATTACTAAGTGAGGACGCGCCTTTATATTTACATACAACCGCGTTGTAGCAGTGTGCGTACCGGGCCAAATAAAGACGAAAACGTTATTACATATTTCTGTGTAAAAGAAAGTTGAAAATATGGCGGCTTGTATAGAAGACCTCACCATGTTGGCATTATTACTTAATGAAGAGGAAAAGAGGAAGAGCAAGAGCAGAAAAGGCGAAAACAAAGTGTGCATCCTATGTGGAAAAAAGACAAGCCGAAGGAGAATATTTAAAATATACAGAAAATTATTGGACAATTGGACGAATATTTTAGAATGTCGCTGTACAATTTTTTTTCTTTTTTCTTTAATACATAATAATAGTCTCCCGTTTTATACCGCCTCGCGGCTTTGGGAGTATAGCAGGGTAGTCTGCTATATCTAGGGCCTACGGTATACAAGGAAGGTAACATGGCCAGTGCTACGCTTTAACCGCCTATTATTACCCCTGGTTTTACCCAAGGTACTCATTTTATTCAGGCTGAGTCGACCTGGGGCCTATAGACATTTTTAAAAATGTCTAGTTGTTCTTGCCGGAGGTACGTTTCGAACTCCGGACCACCGGCATGCGAGGCAAGAATCCTACCGCTTGCGCTATGCAGGCCCTTTCTTTAATACATATCTTCTTCTTATTGCGCCGTCTCCTTTCGAAGGTTGGCGATCCAAATGGAAATTGTAGCTTTGGAAACTGCTACACGAAAGATTTCTGTGGATAAGCGTTCAAACGATCTCCTCGGGTCTTTCAGCCACGCGTTCTGGAGTCTTTTAACTGATCTTTTGCCCCGCACTTTACCTTCCAATATGAATGTTTAATACATATAAAAAACCATAACATACTAACCGCACACCATCTCCTGCATGTCTGTTTACCAGCACTTGCGTCCACAAAACAATAAAATCATGTTTATACAAGTCCGTGCTGTCCGTTTCTTGTCCGTGCATCGCCAATGCCGAAAACAAAAATATCGTTTGGGATTAAGTTCAGGCCGGGCACGGACGAGCCCCGTCCGGAACACGCCATTGACATGGCACGGATATGTATAAACTGACCTTTAAACAGCATATTAAAATTCAAAGCTGACTAGGAAAAATCAAAGAGGGGCTCTATCTCTATAGAACTGTCATGGAACAGGTAACATTGTACATATGCGAACTGTAGACACTTAACAAGATTTAGAAAAGAAGATCCAATATGGGAGAGAAAATACTACGCAGGCTAAACGAAGTTTAAAGAGGATGGAAGTTGACGAATATGTACAAAGAACGAAATAATGGTCTACTGTAAAAAATTACAGTTTTTCGATAATATCTCAAATTGCATCCCAAAAAATAAGCTGGCTTGGCGATGATCAAAGAATGCATCCCACACGTGTGCCGAAGATGCATGAATGTCTTACATTAGTATAGTATAATATTTAACGTTTGTTAATATTTTTATTAGCATTAAATCTAACAAAAAACACAGAGCAATTAGTTGATTTGTGAGAAATTTAACTCATAGCGACGACCTGAGGAGTTAATACATGTGGGTAGTGTTACTGTATTAAATTTAATTTTATATCTTTTCTTAAAACCGTTAAATATGTCGTTGCGATTTTACGGCAATAATCAAAAAGTGCGTGGGAGTTAGTAATCAACATTTATTTCACGTCTAGTAAAATCTGATCAATATAATCGGTGTTCGAATGTATACTCGAATAATTGGCTTGATAATAAACAGATTCCAGTCACACAATTTATATTTATGAAGAAGTTGGTGCTTATTGAAGTCAGTGCTAATAAAAAGTAGGCCTGTTTAATAAACAGTGAAAAAGTAGACGTTCATATTTTAGTAAATAAACAACATGTCTACTTATTAATTTTGTTTTCATATTTAGCTATAATAACCACAAATATATATATATATATATATATATATATATATATATATATATATATATATATATATATATATTAGTACCTACCCAGATCAATTTTTATCCTTTCAAAGTTTTTTTAAGGCATTTTGTTCGGCTTTGTAGACTTTTTCATTTTGAGATGCCTACAAACATCATACTCATTATCATACTCATTATCAAAAGCCAAACCCATTTTACCATTAATTTCTTAAATCCAAACAATCATTAAAAAATGATTCAGGCTACCTAAGAAGTGTAATATCCATACCATATTGTCATAGACAAAATAATCAGCTAATCTCTGCTATCGACAAAGAAATAATATATGCTGCAGCGACGTCTGTAAATATCATATTACCATCGAATTTTTATTTGTCTTCATATTAAATTTTTGTTCTATATATCTATCTATACAGCCCTTGCTGTCCAATTTTGGACATAGGAATCCTCTTCCTTCTTCCACATTGTAGGCATTCCTCTATTGTAGGCATTTTGTATCCACTTCGGGCCTGCGTGTTTCTTCAAGTCATCTGACCATCGCATTTGTGGCCTTCCTCTTTTTCGTTTGTAACTATATGGTCTCCAGTGTATAATCATCTTATTCCATCTGTCGTCTTTCTGTCTTATGGTATGTCCAGCGAACTTTTACTTAAGTTTTGCTATCGGCGTTAATACATCGGTCACTTTTGTGTTGTTGCGTATCCAAGTATTTCTTTTCTTGTCTGATAGCCTGATGTTCAGCATTTGCCTTTCCATGGCTCTTTGGGTCTTTGCTATTTTTTCTATGTTTTCCTTTGTAAACGTCTAAGTTTGAGAACCGTAGGTGAGAACAGGTAGTATACATTGGTTAAAATCTCTTGTTTTTAAATATTGGGGGTATTTTCTAGTTTTTAGTATATAGGAAAGTTTTCCGAAGGATACCCAAGCCAACCGTATCCTTCTCTTTATTTCTTCGGTCTGATTTTCTTTATTTAATTTAATTAGTTGTCCCAAATATACATATTCTTTTACTTGATCCATAGTTGTTTGTGCAATTGCAATTATTAATTCTTCTGGTTGGTTGGTCATAATTTTCGTTTTATTATAATTCATTTGTAGACCTATTTTTGTTGATTCGCTATTTAATTCATCCATCATATTTTGCAATTCTTCCCTTTTATCTATTATTAATACAATGTCGTCTGCATATCTTAAGTAAATCAAGTATTGGCCATTTATGTTAATACCCCGTTTTTCCCATTGTAATTTCCTCCCTAACGTCTTCCAAAGCTTGATTGAATAGTTTGGGTGATATAGTGTCAGCCTGTCTGACTTCTTGCCGTATCTTAATGGGGCTCCGTTTGTTCAACTATTTTGATGGATGTTGTTGCTTGATCATATATATTGGAAATTAAGTCCGTATATCTATAGTTTATTCTCGATAATTATCTAACTTGTCGTTAACTCTCGGTTGCTCTCTTGACTGGTAATTATCTAACTTAGTTGTTAATCTGTTTGTTGGTAGTTTAGTTAACAGTTTGTACATAACATTCAGTAGCGTTATGGGCCTATAGTCTTTCAGATCTTTTCTATCTCCTTTCTTAAATAGTAATAATGTTATTGTCTCGTTCCATGTGGTGGGTATTTGTTTTGTGTTCAATATTTTATTCATTAGTACATAAAGGACTTCCACTGTAGTTTTCCCCCCATTTTTTAGCATTTCCACAGTTATTGCGTCTTTCCCAGGAGATTTGTTATTCTTCATTTCTTTGAGTGCCTTTTTTTATTTCATTGTTACTGATTTCTGATTGTAGGTCAGAGTTAACGTTCTTTATTTTCAGTTGTAACTGATTACGGATTTCTTGGGTTGGTTTTTGTTCTGCTTTATAGAGATTTGTATAATAATCGTGCGTTATCTGTAAAATTTCTTTTATATTGTTGGTCTCCACTCCTTCTTTGTTCTTTATGTTATTAATTTGTATGTTTCCCAGGTTCTGCTTTAAGCACTTCATGTTTCTATTTTTTTCAATTGTTTTCTCTATCTTTTCTTCCTGTACTTTCCATTTACACTCCTTGATATCTTTTCTAATAGTTTTGTTTATTTCTTTGTATTCCATTTTATTTCTGTCCCCTTGTTCTAGTAATGTTCTTCTTGTGTTCATAAGAATCTTTATTTCCTGGGATATGAAACTTTCTTTTTTTGTTGTTGTCTGTCCTATTTCTATACCCACTTTCATTTTGTTCCCAAATTTTTGTTGATATCTGAAAATTAATAGATATCGTATTATTTAATTATATTTTATTGCGAATTAAATATCGGATAATTGTCCAGCCGGCAACATTGTTATTTGAAACCTGCGGATAGTTTTTGCAACCAGTATTTCATCATCATCATCAACCTGTATGCGTTCACTGCTGGACATAGGTCTCCCTCAGCTCTTTTCATCTGTCTCTGTCTTGTGCCGCTTGCACCCAGTTATTGATAACATGCTTCTGGTCGTCAGTAAATCTAGCTGGTGGGCGTCCTCTGCTCCGTATTGCTTCTTGTCTTGGTCTCCACTCGACAATACGTTTTGTCCATCGGATGTCTGATAATCTGGCGACGTGTCTTGCCCAATTTAATTTTAGGGACACGATTTTTTTGATGACGTCTGTTGTTTTTGTTCTACGACGTATTTCTTCATTAGCGATTCGGTCTCTCAGAGAGACACCCAAAATATGACGCTCCATAGACCTCTGAGTCATGCGAATCTTATTCACTACCTTTTTTGTGAGTGTTAATCTTTCCGCTCCATAAGTGAGTATAGGTAACACACATTGGTCATTGGTTTTTCTTTTGAGGCATATGGGTACATCCGATTTAAATACATAGTTTAATTTACCAAACGCTGCCCAGGATAATCCGATTTAGCATCAAATTAGTCATTAATTCCGTCTTCTTCATATTAAATTGATATAAGGTTGAATGCTCGAATAAATGAACTTTGATCAAATGAAAGGAAGATATCGAGCACAGTTTATTAATTAAATCTTGCCCAAGTACTTTCGCTCCCTAGAGCATCTTCAGGGGCATTTCGTTAAATTTGGCCTATCCAACAATCTGTTAAGAATGTCATAAACATAAAATTGTACATTACACTACACGATACAAGGACAAACAGTTTAAAATTTAAAAAAAAAACGACGAAGCTACATATTGATTGGCATCAGGAGAGAGAATGATTTCTCCCTGATCATTCTGTGTGCCACCTTTAAAAAGTCCAGGAACTCCCTCGGTTACCATAACTTCTTTAAAAACTTGTCTAATACCTCGTCTAGATTGGTCATCAAGGGATGATTGTATTTTACTCTTTACCACATCGACAGGCATGGTTATTATATAGCCCATAGCACCTGCAACACCTCTGGATAGCATAGTTACCAATAGATCCCATCCTGTATGTTGTTTACTCAAAAATTGTCGTCTTATCAGATCGTAACTAAGAAAGTACACTCCAGTTGAAGTTGCATCTCTGAGTATCATGATTGGTAGTCCTCTAAATATACTTGGAATTCCTCCCTTCTGATAAAGTTGAATAGCGCAATTTAAAGATCTTTTACACATTTTGTGTGCCCTTTGAAGTTTTAAAATGCTCTTTATTCTATCTCCTGGAGTAATGACGGGACCGGTATATAGCCCAGCAAACACTCCAGAAGCATATAGGTATCTAAAAAATTACTAATAGACTTCCATCTGCAGGTCCAAATATCTTATTCCCTAGTACGTAACCCATAAAGCATAGAACAGTCATTGTAGTTACTGATAGTAGTGGAGTAGTCATGCCCTTGAACAAAAAGAATATACCTTCATTTTTGGATAAAATACAAAATTTCTGAATATATAGGTGGCTTGCCAGGTTTGGGAACAGACATCGTTTGTAATCGGACTTTAACGGTGTCAGTTGGGTGCGATACAAAAACTGAAAATATCCCTCCAAAGCCACCAGAGACGAAGGGTTCCGCTACATCTCCCCCACTCATTTCTTTACAAGTCTTGTGTACAATAGCATAAGCAATGGCTTGATTTGTGGATACATAGATTTGATATGTTTTATTCCTCTAGAATTTTTAATTTGGATATGTGAGTTACCAAAAAAATTAATAATTTTGTAAATAACTAGCGTCAAAAGATTTTTTTTTTGGCATTTTAACATCTTTTGACACTAGTCATTTACAAAATTATTTAATTTTTGTTTACTCAAACATTTGAATTCAAATTAAAAATTCTAGACGAATAAAACATATCAAATATATGTATCCAAAAATCAAACCATTGCCTATGCTATTATTGTACAACACAAAACTTATATTTATGTATATATATATATATATATATATATATATATATATATATATATATATATATATATATATATATATAATATTTCAATCCAATGCAGACAGATTTTGTTACCCAGTAGCTTCATGCACCGACCTACAGAATTAATATCATTCAAAATTCTGGCAATGCTATAAAACTCCACTCTGAATACCAGATGAATTGTTTCGCGGATTGAGTGCAGTCCTATTTTCTTTATAAAACTATACAAGCGAAGCAATTAACACCCGATCAATATTAACCTAATTTTAGAACCTTGGGCCGAAAATAAGAATACAGTTATATCCTGTTTATATAACAAATTGATTGACCTTATATTAATTGATCTATTATTCTTTTCTGATCAATTGAAATTTTCGTGTCAATCAAAAAGTAAAATTACCTTTATCTTAAAATAAATTAGCTACTTTTCTGTTTCAAAGTAAAAAATATGTTTTATGTAAATATGCCGTCCGGTCAGTTCTAGTACAAGCTAAGAAATATTATTCCGACATGATTCAATACTTTAGCAATATAAACGAAAGAATTTAAAAAGCTGTTGACATTCTTATTGAAAACCAGTTGGTTGGTCACGTCTTCATTGTTTTCTTTTGCAGTTGTAAAAAAACCACTTTGTCTCGATCAAAACGGGGCTATATTCCAAGATCCTGATATTATTCTATTGTTTAGAGTTACCGCATTGCGATTTTTAAGAAATATAAACAATAACTTATTTCTGATATTGGTAAAAATAGGCCACCAGATGTGACGAAAAAGATATAATTAAAAATACCTAAACAATATCGATATTTTAAAGAACTTATGGTAAATATGTAATAGAATAAAAAATTAATTCTAATAAAGAAAACTACTTAATATTTCCTATATTTTAACATTATTTTTGTAACCTTTAATTTTCATATCAACTTGTGGCAAGCTTTACAACAACTCGGCATTAGTCGATACCTTGTAGGAATATTCACAGAAGTATACAGAGATCACACTACCTACTTAAATATCGGAAATAGACTATCAGAGCCAATAAAAGTAACTAAAGGACTAAGACTAAGACCAGGGTTCAGTATATCACCCTTACTGTTTAATTTATATATTGAGACAGCCCTCCAAAATTGGAAAAACCACTGCCAGGGAATGGAAATCCTCATAGGAAATGACGTACTGTTCTCCCTGAACTTTGCGGATGACCAAGTCGTCCTAGCTCAAGATTCTTATGATCTAGAGTTTATGATAAAGCGTCTATACAGAGAATATGTAAAATGGGGCTTACAAGTCAGCATAAAGAAAACAAAATATTTAGTTATCAATTCAGATGCAAGGTTTAAAGTGTTGATAGACGAGAACGTGGAAATCTCAAACAAGTGGACAAATTTAAATTATTTAGGTGCACTGATTGATAAGAACGGCTTGGAAGACACCGAAATTAAACACCGAATTAATCAGAGACGTAAAATTGTAGGATGTCTGAACTCTTTATGGTGGGATCGCAATATTTCCAAAAGGAACAAAAAAAG
Source organism: Diabrotica undecimpunctata (assembly GCF_040954645.1). Classification (NCBI taxonomy): domain Eukaryota; kingdom Metazoa; phylum Arthropoda; class Insecta; order Coleoptera; family Chrysomelidae; genus Diabrotica; species Diabrotica undecimpunctata. The sequence goes on along the minus strand of NC_092809.1, from coordinate 123,962,567 downwards.
AATAGGGCAAACCATGGTTGAATCAGTTCTTTGTTATGGCTCTGAAGCCAACGAATCTATAAGAAATAACATGAATGCTACAATTTTGTTCTCTGCAAATATAGAAGATGAAAAGGAGAAAACCACTTACCATAGACAAAAGCAAAAATCATCCATGCTTTATGGGAGCACACATCGATAACTTAAATTTTGAATAGGTATCCAACAAAAAGGCATGGACGAAAGCAGACATTATGCCAACATGGCTCCACAAATTTGACACAAAGATGAAAAAGCAGGATGGAAAAGTGATAAAGCGATAATGCTGTATCTCACTCCAAGATTGCACTGGATAAGTGTCAATACTTGGCCCAAGGCATTACCCAGAAATTTAAAATAATCTATAAAAGCTACTTTGTTAAGAGGCTTTGAACTTATAAAGACGATGATAGTTATCCTTTGTAATAAATAAAGAAAAACATTACCTTAACCAGTGCCTTGATATGGGTTACAGTGGCTTTGTGTACTTTGTGACAATAAAAAAATATTTTGCTAAAGTCGGATTTATGTGTAATGCAAGAAGATCTGTTGGACAGCCTAGAAAAAGGAGAACAGATGCAGCCAGAGAGGATCTGGAGAAAAATGGGAAATAGTGGCACATGATCGACATGAATGGAAGCCAATAGTAAACGCGGGCGGCAAAGACTCACGAAGAGTTGTAACGAAATTGATGATGATAAGCGGCTGTTATTATCACTTTCGATAGAAACTCAAACTGTTAGTGTTAAAGATTTGATTTACAATGTTTGTCCCAAATAATTTTTATTTGTCAAGTAAATTTCTTAAATATTTTGGTTTAAAATATATATTGACGCACTTTGTAAGTCAAACCAATATCTTAAAGACAAAAGACATGATCTTTCTATGTCGTTATGTCCTCTCTCTACCGTATTAGTGCCTGTACTGCGTGAACCTATATATTAGATGTATAATAATAAAACTTTACTTTATTTTCAAAACTTCCACAAAATTTATTATTATTATCACTACAGCTGTTTCGGCAGATTGCCTTTTTCAAGTGATCTTTTTTTGGTATGTGTTTACCCTTTATAGTCTTTAACTGAATAAGTTGAGAAAGGTAGAACTGTTTGTCTTGAGTTGGTCATTCAGAATGATGCCAGTATTTTGTAATTTGTTGATTTTCATAGAACCTAATAAAGATAGCCTTTATTTTGGATGTAAAGAATTTGAAATTTGTCATTAAAATAATGATTATGATCTAGAAGGTGAAGTACGCATGTAGAATCTGGTTTTCTATTATTGAAAGCCCTTTCATGTCCTGCTACACATTTGTTAAAAGTTCTACCAGTTTGGCCGACGTAAGTTATTGGTTAGTCACCACATTTAAGTTTTTATACACCACTGTGTAAGTGCTTTTTCTTTTGGCTCTTGTTGTTTTTAATATATTTGCCTAAGTTGTTGTTTGTTCTCTGAATGACCAACTTAAGACAAAGAGTTTTTACCTCGTCAACCTATTCGGTTAAAGACTATAAAGTGTAAACACATACAAAAAATAGATTACTTGAGAAAGGCACTTTGTCGAAAAATATTCTAATACATTTTTGTGGAAGTTTTGAAAACAAAGTTTTATTGTTATATAAAACGAATTTCCATCAAGTAAAGGTCGAATCCATCACGTCTTTATTAGACTTCATTATTACTGACGCGTTTTCTCATATTTTTTCCTATTTATATTGTCTGCAAAAGAATATTAGAACGATGTTTTACATCTGCTGGACGTCCCGTAATGGCCACAATATATTTCAAAGAAATTAAATATTATAAAAAAGCTTTCTGAATCACAATACTTCTTCGATATCTAATTTCTTATTGGTGCATCAATTTCTTTGAGCACTCTTTTTAATCCACCCCTGTTTTCCAAAATAATATTCATTAAAAACACTTAATTCTCAGAAGATCGTTTCTCTTTTTTGTCAATATATTACATGTGACTCTTCTTTTTATAATGTGACCGGCATCCGCCACACCGCCGTGATCATAACAAGATAGCAATCTCTGGCTCCCTGTTTATACTATACTACCTCCAGCTAGTTAAACTTAATAATTCCTCTTGTCAATTATGTAAAACAAATTGGCTTATGTGTTGGAAATTATTTTAAGCTGTTGAATCGAGGTGAAGCTCGTCTGAATTATTAATAAAAATTATTTTATTGATACCAGGGTTGCTCTGAAAATTTTTAGTATAAGGAGTGTGTTTACATGCAAAACAAAATAAAACAATCTTGCTTATCAACTTTTTGACATATAAAGGCAATGACTATAGAATTTTTCAACAAAATTTTACTTACCCTAGTTTTTTAGGGTGAATAAAATTCATATCACTATTACAGGTTTTTTCATTGTATTCCTCTAGTTAAACATATATACACAATATGTCAGGAAGCGCTCCTAGAGCAAAACATTGGTATGAACATTAACAGAGAGTTAATTAACAATATACGATACGCTGATGACACGCTAATAGTAACAGATAACCTAGCAAATTTACAGTTTTTGATGGAAAACATAAACACCCATACCAAAAAGTATGGTCTAAAACTGAACATCAAAAAGACTAAATTCATGATTGTAACAAAGAAGTTATACACCAATGTGAATTTAACCATAAATAATCAGCCAGTTGAAAGAGTTACGTCCTACAAATATTTAGGGGTTTGCTTCACTGATACTAATGACCAGACAAGAGAAATCAAGAGGCGAATAGAGATAGCGAGACAATCGTTTGTCAAAATGAAAAAGTTCCTATGCAGCCGGGACATAAATATAAACTTAAGAACGAGAATGTTAAGGTGCTATGTTTTCTCCGTTCTGCTGTACGGCATGGAAGCCTGGACACCGAAAAAGATAAACATCAAAAACATTGAGGCATTCGAGATGTGGTGTTACAGGAGAATGTGGAAAATACCATGGACAGAAAGAGTAACAAATCAAGATGTTCTGCTGAAGATGGGGAAGGAATGCGAAGTCATAAAAACCATACAAACGAAAAAACTGGAATATCTTGGCCACATAATGAGAGGAGAAAAGTACTCTCTGCTTAGACTCACAATCCAAGAAAAAATCTCGGGAAAGAGAAATGTGGGACGTAGGAGGATTTCCTGGTTGCGAAATTTAAGGGAGTGGTATGGGTGCAGTTCAATACAGTTGTTCAGAGCTGCAGCCGACAAAGTAAAGATTGTTGTGATGGTAGCCAACCTCCGATAGGAGACGGTACTGCAAGAAGAAGAAGTTAAACACACCTTTCCATCTGTTTATACCGATTCGTCGCTATATTTCTTGGGATTTTTTTTTTCATTTTTTTAGTAACATTTCTTGAAAACCAATTAGAATGAGCACATTTTCAATGGTAAGAAAGGTAAGAAATAGTACTATTAGGATCGTATTAGAAATACAATGATTAAATAATAGTGACAACCACGTATGAACACTCCACAACTTACTTTGGTAAAAGTTATTTGGTATAAGCCCTTTGCTAATATTCGAGACTTATTTAGTAGTGAAGAGTTCGTAGGAAGTATTACGGTTGTTAACAGTTGTGCATTATTTCTACGATCCATCCATTATTGTTGTTAAAAGTAACTAGTGTTGAAAGTTATTTTTTCAAAATTCTTAAATTTCTTTCTGTTTTTTTTACGTTTATTGGCATTTTCAACAGTAGAATGAGTTTGTTTCTTGTTTTATTGGTATTTCATGCAGTAGAATTGGATTTCCTATAGAAGATCTTCTCTGAATGTTAAAAAAGTGTACTGTTGCATTTCCAGTTGGTCCAAATAGATTTAAAGTTGTTGTTTTTAATGTATTCGGGCATTGTTGAGGAGTATTGTTTGTGGATGATGTTGTAAGTATCTCAAAGTGATCAGAATTATTTCATTATCTATTTCATATGTCATTTATGACATGTCAAAGTAGATCCAATGAAAATTATGTACATTATTATTTTGCTATCCGCTCTCATTTGGTTAGTATTCCAATCTAAATCTCCTACTTTAACTTTTGATATTCTGAAATATCTGATTACTAAAAACATTTGTTGAAAAAAATTTTTTAATCCTTTGCATTTTATTTTCAATAGGACATTGTATTTTTTAAATATTTACACTGTGATATTCTTACTATACTTTTGGTTGCTGATCACGGGTTTGAATATTATTGGCTGTTTCTACGGTATAGGTACACTTTGTATTATTATCAAATGATATGTACAGTTGGTTCCTAAAAAAACTGATACGACTCTTAAAGCGCATTTTGTAGAAAATTGAGCAGTGATTTGATACTGAAACTTACTCTCAGTAAGATTTAATCATTTTGAGCAGTGTATTGGATTGGTCTGACATTATATTTATTACGACAGACAAATAATAAAATAAACAAACAAAATAACAAACAATTGATTACATATGGTAATTCATAAATTGTAATAATTATTAAGGTCTAAATTTTGATATTATTTTGAATTCCTGAATTTTATAAAGAGTATCTTATATACTAAAACGCTAAGCTCTTTTCTTGTCCACCACTTTACTCAAAAACCATATTAGATAATTAAAATATTTTTTCGGAATATCTTATATACTAAAACGCTAAGCCCTTTTCTTGCCCACCACTTTACTCAAAAACCATATTAGATAATTAAAATATTTTTTCGGAATATTATTAGTATTACGTCTGAGATTGTCAAGATATACTTTTGGTACAAAAATTCACTTCCGGTTTTGAGATGACCGAAAGTTAAAATTTACTTTAAGTTTTAGACCCCACAATGTATATATGGATCGAAAGGTCTCGTCGAGACGAATCTAAATATGTACTTCCGGTTGCGATCCGACACCGGAAGTGACCCGAAACGCGCATAAAACGTCAAGATAGAGCAAATCTGACACCGGATTCGTGATCAGCATGCAAAATTAACTGCTAAATGATATCCATGTCGACATTTGATGAACTAAAAATTGCATTTCGGTTTTGAGGTCGACTTCCATAATCACTTTTTTTTACTTGCATTATTATTGATGAATGTTATGTATATTCTTGCTTATATTGTTTGTATTGATCTCTTAATTTTTCTCGCAAAATAAAAATTTCATTTAAAAAACTCGATGTCGAGTTGGTCCGCTAGTATAAATGATATGAGTTTTTACATAAAATAGGGTTGATGATATTATTTTTATTATTATCAAGGAATAAAACAAACGGCTTAACTCAACAATATCTTCGATCCATCTGCGTAAAAGGAACTATGAAATTATCTTCTTCAGAGAGCTCTTTCCAAGCCTGTTGTATACCGTGCCACAGCTCTTCAGCATTTTGAGGTATAATATTACGCCGATACAAACGTTTTATAATTATCTCCCACACATTCTCGATTAGGTTTAAATCTGGAATGTAGCTGGGCCACGGTAAGGTTTCGATGTTGTTATTCTGGAGCCACTGGCTTATTATACTTGCAGTGTGAACAGGACAATTATCTTGGAGGATAAAATTATTTTCTGGATACAACTGTTTTACACTGAAAAACATGATGTTTTCTAGAATATGCAGATAAGTCTGCCCAACAAACCTGCCATCAATACGCCATACCATTCCCATTCCTCTAGATGGAATCCATTTCCATACAGGGGGGCGCTAAAATGACCAGCTGCTCGATATCTATCAACATATAGAGGATTTTTTTTTGTTTGTTTTAATGGCATAGGCAAGTGCCATACAGCCAGTCACAACATGAAAATTTTCTACCCAGAAAGAATAAAAAGATAATATAAATTTCAACTTAAGTAGCATTACAAATTTTAAGCATTAAAATTATTATTAAGGATAAGATAGAGATAAAACATGGACACTCGTTTCTCGTCTAGGGACCCATCAAGACATTGCTTTTAAGACAAACTAGATTGGGTCACGGATAAAAGGTAATAACAAATGGGGTAAAACAGAGGTTACGATTCTAATTACAGTTAAATATTAAGCTTACTTTTGCAAATAAATTCCATCAAACATTCATTTACAACTCTTATATTTAGAGATAGCAGATAGCACATATTGTACGGAGGAAAAATTTTGATGTTGACTAAATTTTTTATTAGATCTTCAGTTTGTTTTGTGTATTTTTTACATTCGAAGAAAATGTGATCTAGAGGACAGTGATAGTATGTAAATAATAAGTATTTATCATTCAAAATGCACTACATTTTCTACAAAATACGCTTTAAGAGTCGTATTAGTTTTTTTAGGAACCAGCTGTAGGTGTTGAATTTGCTGACTTGTTTTTTATTAATTGTGAATACTATTTTGAGAACAACTATACACATATACACACTCAAAAATGTTTTGCATATTATCTGTAACGCCACTGAACGTTTCTCACTTGAAATTTTTTGCGCTGTTTTCTTTTTGTCTACTAAAATAATGTATTTTATTGCTTGTTTTTGTTTCTTAATCGTCGAAAAGATTCTCAGTATTCATATTATCTTCATCAGTTTTCGAAAACCGATATTTGTAAAAATTGGTTTGCGTTTTATTCACTTTGTAGTAAACAATATGAATAGACAAGTGATATCTGAGTTCAACAGAGCTAGAATCGTTACTTTGATTGAAGAAGGCCACACACAAGTCGACGTTGCTGTCCGGGTTGGAGTTAATCAGAGTGATGTGTCTCGGATTGTGAAAAAATATCGAGAGACGAATTCTGTTAGCGATAGTCCAAAAAGCGGAAGATCCAGAATTACTACCAATGTCCAAGAACGCTTTTTAACGTTAACTGCCCGGAGAAACCCCACTATGACTGCCCCAGCTATTAGAAGAGAGCTCCAGCAAGCTCATAATATTGTAATTTGCGATCAGACTATTAGAAACAGGTTACATTCGGCGAATTTATTTACAAGAAGATCATTGTTTGTACCAAAGCTTACGTTAGAGCAGAAAAGGACTCGACTGTAATGGTGCAATGAACATTTACAATGGCATGACAACAAATGGAAAAACGTGTTATTTTCTGATAAAACCAAAATCAGCTTTTTGTCGGATAATCGCCGAATTAGGATTTGGAGGAACCCAAATCGACAGGATAGACTTAACCAAGCTGTACAAAGAGTCCCATATCAAGGTGGCTCCATAATGTTGTGGGGCGGCATCATGCTAAATAATAAAACTCCTTTAATTCCTATTGTTGGTAACATGAATGGACAAATTTATATTAATACCATTCTTAGGCCTGTTGTACGCTTGTGGCGAGGAGCTGTTGGTCCAGAATTTATTTTTATGGACGACAATGCGCCTCCCCATCGTATGAGACATGTGGCAGATTTTTTAGAGACAGAAGATATCGTCAGATTACAATGGTCACCTTGCTCACCTGACCTCAATCCCATTGAGCACGGATGGGATATGCTCAAAAGAAAAATTCAGTCTCGGCAGCCACCCCCAAGGACACTACAAGACCTTAGAATAGCAGCGATTGAAGAATGGGGTACCATGGACCAGAACTACATTAATACACTTATAAGAAGCATGGGACATCGCATTTAGTCTTGCATTGATACAAGAGGTGGAAATACGGTATATTAAGTATTAGTTCCTATATCTGTACAAATTTAAAAAAATATATTTATAATACATATTATAAATAATGATAATAAATTGTTAATCCTTTAAATTTTGTTTATTGTTTTTTTTTTAAACATACAATTTTATCTATATAATAAAGTATTTTGTTAAAAAAAAAATAGATTTTACCAGATTAGGTGGATAATTTTGAAAATATTACATTATGCAAAACATTTTTGAGTGTGGGTATATGTTGAGGTGCTGTATTTTAATGATCTTTCTATGAAGTTCTTTATTGCGCATCTTGTTATTTGTAACAGATTAACCCTTAACTGGAGAGACCCTATTTTAATACACACAGAGAGACATGCCGTCTGACAGACTACAATGTAGGAGAGGGGATAAGAACTAAACTTACAAACTTTTTTAATTTATTTAATAGTACTCTAAAAGCTGTTTGTATTTGCAATTGAACACAGTAAAGAAACTCAAAATATTGTCAGAGTATAAAAAAATAACTACGACTTTCTAACAGCTAATCATTTACAGTTCGTGACAGTCACATTTTTTTATTTTTCATTATAGTGAAAAAATAAATATACATCAAGTAAGTTTTTTATATGAAAGGCACTAACACATACTGGATTACGTAAAAATTAACTCGCAAAATTATTTTGATGTTGAAAAAAATGTCCAGCAACTGTAAAAGTTACATACAATCGGTACAAATTGGTTTCGTACACTGAAGACACGTAGGTTTTCTACATCGGCCACAAAGGTATTTTGTCATACGGTTATTCTTGCGACAAATAACATATTTTTCGCTTCCCTAGTACTAATGGCTCGTTATCATCTACTTGGTTATTCTCAGGAATTCCAAGAATACTCGCTATACTAGCACGAATTAGCCGCGGTACGTGAAAATTACCCATTCTTCGCTTCATATGATCTTCTACTAATTGTTTTGCTAATATTTTAGAAAAAGCAGATTTTTCTTATATTTTAGAATTGTTTTTGTAACTTTGGTGCAGTATGTATGCATTTACGATATCACATGCTATTTATATGGTATCAGATTCCAAATAAACATCATCTTGTACTTGATCAACATCACTAGCGTCACTATCGAATTCGTCAAACCACTTGAAAGCTGTATCTTCAAAATCAGTATCGGTAAAACGGATTTTTTTTTATGAACCGGCCATGATTGTAACAAATACGCGACGTTTTCAATGAAACAAAATGTAACCTGAACCGAGACGTGCCGTCTAACAGACTAAGTAAAACTGATTTTCGGTTATAACTTTTCCAAATATGCGTATTTCTTTACCTAAGTCGGGTCACTAATAGTCAACGAATAATATAACGAATATATGAAGTGATGTGTCAATGGGCGGAGTTATTTGTACAGGGTGTTAAAAATTCTTTATGCTGTAGTCTGTCAGACGGTACGTCTCCAGTTAAGGGTTAAAAGCATTGATAGCTTTTGAAAGTTTATGTTTTGATAACATAGACAGTTACTGAAGAATCTTTTGGCAAATTTGACAGAGACTACAGATTTAGTCACGATCTTTTTGATATTAAAGCGTCACATCGTTCAAAAACTTGGGCTCTTTATGGGACGACTTTCCAAAAGCAGAGCAAAGTATTTTATTAAATTACTAAAACAGTTAACAAATATAGCTATACTATAGCAGTATTCTTGGGAGACAGAAGTTTTTATAAAAAAATGTGGTTTTTCCTTTAATAAAAATTTATAGACCTGTCCTCGTATGTAGGTAACTATCCAAGAGAACCACAATATTTTGCACGGAATCCACTGAAACAGGTTTTCGACAGTAGATTCAATTCAATTTTTGATTGCAAGCGTGCATCATAATTTAGTTTTATTAACATCAAAAATAAAAAAAATACTGGACGTACAGACGGTTCAGAAGCCAATCAGTGAAGTCAATGTTATTAAAGCCACATCTTTAAAATTTCACTGGTTTATTTACTTTTTACAAATGACTTTTTTCATAAACAGTTTTTAAAATATTTCATTTTCTGAGGCTTGCATTCGGATGGTACTTGTCTTATTTTCCTATTACAACTATGACCTATTCATTCTAACATATCATGCTTATCTGCGACATAACGTTATACGTTATCATTTCTAATTATAGACGATTCAGAGACCTTAACAAAATTTATATCTGAAAATTTGGATATGCGGTTTTTCGATATGCCCAATTATTCTAAATTATTAAAAGCCTTCCTCTCCAAACACTTCCAATTACACCGGAAGTTGGCCTCCTTGTTTTAAATAAAAGATCTATTGGACTTCATAAATCCAATATTTTCACCCAAAGCAACCGGAAGTCAATATTTGAACTCTTGGTATAACTTTGTACTGATTAATATACGATTTCACTAATTTTGACTCATGTTTGCCAACCTTTCGGTCATAACTTTTTATTCGGAAATGACATCAAAACCAAAACTCAATATTCAAACTCGACTTTTCAATAAGATCAATCAATGTCGATTAATGTATCATACATATATAACTTTTAACCGGAAGTGATATAAAAACCGGAAGTATATATTTCTTCTTATTTTGCTAAGATGCGTCGAATAATACATCGCTTGTACTATTTTGGAGACTTTAAAACAATACTGCCGGTTTCAACCCTAAAACTGGAAGTTTGAGGTCAAATTTCTCACCTTTAGTGCCATCTTTGAGTTATAAGCTTTCATTTGACACCTCATTTGTCATTCTATCTGTTCTAATAATGGACAATTATTGAGAACTTGTGTTTACGCACAGATAGGCAGAAAAACGACAGTACGTATTCTCGGACGAAGGTAAAAGGTAACGGTTAGATCAGGACATACTCACATCTTAGATGCAGACCTACTAACACCTTAGATTAGAGATACGGCCTTAAGTATATTTCTAGATATTCGCCCCCCGAAAGGGATATAAAAGAGGAAACACTAGATCCAGACTTCAGGTTATATACAGAGGCGTTTAAAACTACAGAAGGATCGGGTAAAGAAATATTCAGTAATGGTGGAAAAGTAAATATTTCTATTCTACTATAGCCTCTATATTTCAGAGATTTTTGCAATATTGCACTGTGCAAGATAAATTAACATGGCGGCTTTCCAACTAAAACCGATCAATATATGCACAGATAGCTAAACCTAAGGTAAAATCTAGGATTAGTAGCAGAACATAACAGTGTCACATCTGGAAAACCCGGCAATGAAATACCTGATGCCCTTGCCAGAAGAGCATCAGCTACAGAGCTGGCTAGTGGGAGTGCCAAAAAGCATCGTCCGAGGCCAGAAAAAAGCCTGTATCCGAAGGCTACATAAGACTCACTGGGAAAATATGCCAGGTTAAACATACAGCAAGATGTATATTGGATGGACATGTACTAATAGGTCTAAAGTACTGGGAAAAACAAGCAGGAATAGGCTTAGATAACAGGTTTCCTTACTGGTTATGCGCCAGTCATGGGACATCTGCTTACAATGTGACTGTTTTATGGAGACAAGCTGCAGACTCTGTAGAAGAGGAATTAAAATAATCAACCATATCTTCCAGGACTGCGGAGCATTAGATTGCAGGACCAAACACTTTTCGTAGAAAAGTGTTTGGTCCTGCAATATAAAAAAAATGAAATGTTATAAAACACTATCGAATGACTCCAAAAACATATAGTACTTTTTTAATTTGTAACTTTTACCTTAAATATATTTAACGACAAAAGTTACTATTCTAATAAAAATTAAAGGATAAACTATGTAAGCCTAAGAGTCTCCAAAAAATGTTAGCTATAGGTATTGATTATAAAAGTGAAAAAGAAATCAGTCCGTCTCCTCCTGGATTGACATTCTTTTTGTGTCATTTAATTATGTGTCAAGATTTGTACCCATCTATCCTACTTTTAAGTCCAACGACTTGTTATACAAGTCAATAATTAAACTAAACTTTTTACCTCTAAAATCTAATATGCAAACTAAGAGATAGCTTAATTGAGATGTTCATCGTTAATTCAAAAAAGAAAAGCTTAACTTTTAATTTATTAAATAAATACATCATTATACAATTAGCAAGCAGTTAACTTCAAGTGTAATAAACGCAGTTCAAGATAGCGTAGGTAGTTATTAAGGAAATATATAATAAATCGTGTCATAAAATTTGCAAATATTATCCACAATTTATAATCTAATCACACCGAATAGTCATAAATATTTTATATGAAGTGAAGTAGCCGTATAAATAAATACGAGTTTTAAGAAAGATGCGCAAAAAGATGAAGAGAAACGGTGTTTATTTAAATATTAATACAAAAATTAGGATAAACATAAATACGGGATCAATATATACGAAGCAGGACGACAAATATGCTAAAAACGTATTAGACGAATATCAAGCGGGCGTACCAGTAAGAGTCCACATTATGTGAGCTGAAGGAAGTACAGACCAGTAGTAATGAATACAAAGTATATTATCTAAAATCTTTGTCATCTTTAAACAAGCATATGTTAAAACTAAATACCGTATATAAAATTCTATCAAAATCCATAAAAGATAAGCTAGAAAAAGAAGTTGACAATATAATAGGCGAATATCAGTGCGGATTTAGATGAGGGAGAAGTACAACGGACCAAGTATTCATAATCAGAGAATTACAAGCAGAAAGCTATGAACACAACTTACCAACGATAGCGCTATTCATCGACTTTCAGCAAGCATACGATAGAATAAAAAGGAAGGAATTAAAAGAGACCCTTGAGGAACTGGGAGTTAGCAGAAAGTTGCGTAACATGATACATCTTACTTTAGAGAATACAGAAAACAGAGTCAAAGTAAACAATCATGCATCGGACAAATTTATAGTAAACGAAGGATTAAGGCAGAGCGATCCTTTGTCATCATTACTCTTCAATTTATGCCTAGAAAAAATAATGCGAGAAGCGAAAATCAATAGAGAAGGACTCCTATATCATAAAAGACACCAAGTTTTGGCATTTGCGGATGATATAGTGTTGCTGGTAAGAGGAAAAAAAGAGCTACAGGAGATAGTACAGAGAATAGTAAAAGCAGCAAAGAAAATGGGGCTTTATATAAATGAAACTAAAACAAAATGTATGCAGTGGACAGATGATCAGTTCAGGGATGGACAAAAGTTTAAAGTAGAAGTAAAAGAAAGATCATCATACGAATTCGAAATGGTAGAAAGATTTACATACCTAACATTAAAGAAGAAATACAAGCTAGAATAATGGCAGGCAATAGAAGTGTACATGCTCTTAGTGGAATGTTGAAAAGCAAGTTTTTATCAAGAAAGGCAAAAATACAGTTATACAAAACAACTATACAACCAATAGTAACATACTGCAGTGAGACATGGACAATGACAGAAAATGAACAAAATTTACTGGAGATATGGGAAAGGAAAATCCTGAGGAAGATATATGGGGGAATAATAAGGGACGGTCTATGGATAAGAAGATCAAATGATGAGTTAAAGAAATTATATAATCAACCTAACATAATAGGAGTCATAAAGGCACAGACACTAAGATGGCGAGGTCACCTAGAAAGGATGCCGAACACGAAGACTCCAAAAAGGGTACCAAACTACACTACAACTTTAAAAAAGAGAAAAGGAAGGCCAAAAAATAGATGGAATCAGGAGGTAGAAAAAGATATGGAAGAAATTGGACTAGAAGGCTAGAAAAGAAAAATGAATAACAAGAAGGAATGAAGAAAAATCACATATCGAGCCAGAGAAGATTTCAGTACATAAAGGAGAGCGAAAAAGAAGAAAGAACAAACTTTTTAAGCCATGGTCCTCTAAGGCCTTTAGTGCTATATAGTATAATATAATAATGTTAAAACTGACCGAAATCAAAAGTGAAGTGGACTCAGGGAGTCAGAAAAACTATACAACATTGTCAATCTTATTTGAACATGTTTAGAAAGATTTGGAATAAACACTTAATAAAATATATTCAAAAACACAACATGAGACCTTTTAGGTTGGGGTTGGGCGTAGAGCTAACCCCCCTACCTTGTAAAAGTCCCAACTATCCTTATGGAAGACCAGCCCCGGTCAAATTAAAGAAAGTTTGGCCAATGATAGTTCTCAGTGTGTAGATTAAAAAGGGCAATAAGACCTATGTCTGAAAAACTATTATTCTGAAGCTAAAGCCTACTGAAATTATTGAATTCGGGTACTCAATGTACGTCAAGTACACTAATTCACTAAGTCAAGTGAACGAAAATATTTATTTTTTAAAGAACAGAGACACTTTTCTTGATGCACATTTGCACGCTGAATATGAATCCGTAATCAAAAATAGATGTATCATATTTTAGTCTTCAGAAAACCGCCGAAAAGTCTTCAAAAATTTAAAGAACAGATATATGCTGTTAGTCCGATATAAAAATTATAATGTTTTTACTAATGCTGCAGACTTATTCAATGCCAGCATAGCCGCAGTTTTGCCTTATCTTCAAGAAACTACTAAAGCGTCTTCAAAAGACTGGGGAACAAGCACAACGACAGGTGCTGCTAGAGCGGCACAATACATTTCACATCTTCACGCATGCAGAATACATATCAGCATGGCAGGACCATTTGATTTTCAAAAAAAAACGCTTAACGATTATTTAAAAAAAAATAAAGAATCGCGACAGTGACACTTGCTGCATCGATAATACCTAAAATATCACGTAGTTATGTATAAAGAATTTCTTAGATTCTTAGATAGAAAATTAAAAAAAATCATCAAATAGTCAGTTAATGCAAGAACCTTCTCAGTCCGACTAGCTAAGATCATTCTATACTAGATTTCAATCATTTATGGCAAATCCGTGTTCAATTATCTTCAGTTATCTGTATGTTAAGATTCTTCTGATTTCGGTTAGATGCATCATAACTCGTGATAAGTAACGACCTATCATGATACTTAACATTGGCTTGATGTCTTGCAAAGCCTTAAAACCATAACACACTTATTATATGAGCACAAGTACCCACAGTTCTCGCACCAGATGAACAGTGACAATAGTATCCGCTAATCGGGTCTGCAGGCTCATCTTTATTATTCCCTTCATCAACCATGTAGGGAATGAATATTTGGTGTTTTGTAGCTTGTCGAAACCTAGAAAATATTCGAACTCTTATGAATCCGGGTTCGTCTATGTTCTCATTAATTTGAAATTCTTTGTCATTGTCTCTAATTATTTTATCTTGTACGTAAGATGGTGTAAGTTTAATCTGATATATCCCAATCTTAATGTCCTTTAGGTATTCTAAATCGAAAACAGAAAAGTTGGCAAAATCATTATTATGAAGCCTTTTTCATTAAATATTTTTTTTATCAGATTGTCAGTCTCAACTCTAGCTTCTATCATATTAGGAATTAATAATTTTGTTAATCGTTGTTGAGCAGCTTCAGCTGTGCCACCTTCCATGTGGATCGGTGGGTGATACTTATTTAATAGTGCACCAACAATATGGTAGAAATCACTTAGTTTTTTAGCATGTTGCATGTTGCATGGTTATAGGATTGGCAAAGAATTTAAAGATAGTGCGTACATGGTCATTTCTTCCTTCTAAAATCCATCGATTTTTCGTGAAAATTCATGAATTATTAGCATCTTCAGCTAAATATTCAAAAATCAATATTTTCGTTCACTTGACTGTAAGTGCTTGACGTACATTGATCACCTGAATCTAATAACTTAAAAAGGCTGTAGCTTCAGTATACTAGTTTTTCAGACCTAGGTCCCATTGACTTTTTTAATCAACGTACTGAGAACTATCGTTGATCGAACTTTCGTTTAATTTGACAGGGGCCGGTTTTCTATAAGGATAGTTGCGGGGCCAACAAAGGACAAAGAAGACGAAGAAAAAGACCAATACTATGATGAATTAGAAAGCACTTATGACAGTTCCTCCAGAAATGATAATAGTTGCAGACCTGAATGCAAAAATCGAAAGGGAAGAAATATATCTACCCCACATTGGCAAGCATATCTCACCCGATGGCTTAAAAAATAACCAAATCCATTATGTGCTTATCGATGCTGGAGACTTCTCCAACCTAATGGACGTACGCACCTACCGGGGCGCCAACATTGAATTAAACCACTTTTTAGTTGGCACAAATATTCGAGCTATAATTTTAAATGCTACGAAGGAGAGAAGAACCAAAACAACCCGCAACAATATTAAACTCCTCAAAATTCCGCAAACACTAGAAATATTTTAAATCCATATCGAAATTATAAACGTAATTAATGAGGCTCTGACAAATAATGAACAGTGGAATCCGTGGAAGAACAACATTAAAGATGCAACAAATAATATTTTAGGACTTGAAAGACCATCACACAATAACTCTAGCTTTGAAGTGGTGGAAAAGTTCACATACTTTCTCCCTGACGACCAATGTCAACTAAATAAGGAAAGAAATCGAATGGAGAATAATTCTAGAAAGCAAGTTCTTTTTTGGGCTGCGTGAACACATGAAAAGTAAAAACCTAAGCCAGAAAACAAACATAACAATATACAAAACCCTCATACTGCCAGTGCTAACATATATACCAAAAACATGGACCATATTAAAGACAGATGAAAATCTTTTGCTTATATTTGAGTGAAGGATCCTGAGAGGAATATTCGGTGGTATCTGTCAAATATGTATTTGCAGGGGAGGTTCAACTATGTGATATAGAACAAATATAAACAGGTTTCTGGTGGTACAGACGTGATATCTCATAAAAATAGTAATATTAAGATGGGCAGAATATCTAGCAGGATCGCACCAAAATAACCCTCATAGATGAATCCTCATGTCACAGACGGTGGGAAATAGATGAAGAGGTAGGCCAAAATTAGATGAAAAGATGGTGTAGATGAAGATGCTAGAAAAATAGACTCTTACTATAAGGCTGTAAACTCAAGCAAAGAAATAATGAAATGAGGCATACGCATGATATCGTAAGTTATCTTTTAATTTAGACGTCCTTAGGAATTTTACTAAAAAGCGTATCAGTATCGGAGAATTTATTTCTTATTTAGCGTATGGTACATTAAGAGTAAAGGCGCAAAATTTCGAAATAATACTTTTTAAATGCATTCATTTTTTTTCGAATCCTGAGAAAAATAAAAAGTATTTTTGAAAAATTTAAACGCAGAATGAAAGATTACATTATTATTGAGGGCCGAAAGTCCCTGAAAACTTCAATAATGTGTATTTTAGTAAGTTACAGGGGTAAAAAAGAAGAGAAAATGAAGTGTGATTTTTAATGTTTGTTTATTGTAAAGGATTTTCGGCCCTTGGTAATAATGTAATCTTTCATTCTGCGTTTACATTTTTTAAAAATATTTATAAGTTTTTTCAGGATTCGAAAAAAATGAATGCATTTAAAAAGCATTGGCTCGAAATTTTGCACCTACGCTCTTAAGAACACATAATTAAAAGCAATATTTTTATAAAAAACGTTAAATGGAGTATTACAAACGAACATCTAATATATGAAATATATTGTATTGTTACAATGTAAAGTGACCAGCACGGAAACATATTTTCTTAAGCGTCTTCAATTATCGAATTCAAAATTCCCGAAAATGCATGATAGACACGTGATTTCGGCTACTTTTGACCACTTACGTGATTTGTGATTTATATTTTCATTTAATATTTGCCAAACAATGGCACCATTGAATTTGTTCTATTTACCGGGAAAATAAATGCAGTAGCCTAGGTACTGTATTAAAAACATATATCCGCTGTTAAAATTCTCACTTGCCTGTATCTAACAGAGATAAACTATAAATGTGCCTCGATTATCATCTGACAAAATCCGTGAAATGAACTATACTATGTAAAAATTCCTGTTTTTATATTAGATATAGTTACCAATTTTTAATTATATAAGATACATAACCTTTCAGATGTTGTCTCAGCCAGCTTTTGCGTTTTTTATTGCCTTATCGAATACAATTTTATTGCAAGAAGATAATTGAATAAAAGCTAATAATATTTATCAATACTATCTATATATCATGATTGACAAATAGGAGTCCTCAGTGTCATTACCACTTGTGTTGCCATTCTGATGAATTGGGTTAATTGCCTTTTGCGGAGGGAATATTGGTTTTTAATTTTATATATGACTGAATGTGACATTGATATTTTGTTCAAAGGCCGAATGAGTTTAATTAAGTTTAATTTATCTATTCCAATTTGAGTTTAATATTTTTCTGGAATTGTTTATTTGTCGAATAAGATATCAAATATCTCAATGAGAATAAATCACATATTATTTTTTTGTGGTTCAGCTTTTACTTTTTTCAGTCTCTTCTACGTTAGAGTCTCTAAAATGTTAACCACAGAATAAAAAAGAAGAGTCTTAAAACGACACGTACTCTTCGATGAAAATAAGTCTTAACATGTTATGGTCAACTTTTGAATCTTGAAAAAAGTATGTAATATATTATTCAGCTGTATTAGAAAGCTAAAAAATATATTTTCTCTTTCATGAACTAAATCGATCTACGGTTCACGGCAATCTGCTATCATTAATATCAATGACATTAATTGAAAATATACAATAAATTGTACTGCCATTTCCTACAGACTATATGCTGCGTTATTATTACATTCCTAGCTATTACTTTACATTATGAGAACTGCTTTTCAGCAATACACATTTTCTATTTCGTACCGTCACGAGCATCTCGCAAAACATGAGAAGCGATCCATGAAAATATGAATTCACATTTGCCCAAGGCACAAGAATATACCTACGTATCGAATTGCCAATCGGGGTATTGTATCGTACAGATTCTCTACGAAAGAAATTTTATGTTTCATGATAGGTCTCATTTCACAATAATCACTGTTATTTGCTTTTAATTTTAAAAGATGAGTTTGAGGAGAAATGGAGAAATGACTACAGGCAAAACTATTACTTTATAGTAAAAAACCATTGGCAATTAGCAATTGGAAAGTGCTTAACGAAAACAAGAAAAATGCTGGAAGACATTTTATTAAATTACTTAATTTTGCACTCCAGTGTACTAGGGTGGTCCGATAAGTATTTAGCCTACAAAAGAAAAACGAAAATTTTAAAGTGGCGGTTTATATCTCAATATAGTCTCTTTTTAGCTCTACATACTTGACCCAGTCATACTCCAACTTAACCAGTCTTAAAATACGTATTCACGAGGTATGCAATGTACCTACGCTTTCGTAGTAATGATGATCCCTCATTCCACCTCAATTTCTGCCCGGCGAGTTACTTTTTCAAGTTTGGAAACAAAACCAATCTTCTGAAAATGAAAAAAAAAAGCGGCGTAGATGTCACATTTGACCTCACTTACGTTTTAATTTAAATAAGTTCCTACCAAAATTTGAATATCGGTACTTCAAAGACTAGTTTGGTATTGAAGGCGTCGCAGAAAAGGTACCCTATTGGCCACGATGTTAAATCTGCCAGCCTTTGCCACGATTTGTCCAGCCTCAATTTTGTGTCTCCAACGGTCGGTTTTGGATTGTCTGAAGTTTGTGGAACAGTGTTTTTTTTTTCAAATGTAAGGTAACGAACTTTTGAAGTTATACTTCTATACGCACGGTCGGCGTTGGAAATTTGCACGGGAGTGAATCTGTGAAACCATTACATATGTAAGATAATGAGTAAGAGAGAGACATAAGATATATGTTCTCTCTCTTCCTCTCTCGAGAATAAAAATGTTCCTTTTGTATATATATTTAATATTATAAATATATTATATTATATATAATATTATATATATATATATATATATATATATATATATATATATATATATATAATATAATATATATTAATATTATTATTTATGTGATATGTTTTGTATTATTTATTAAATGTTCATCATTATTTTAGGCTTTTGTATTTCAAAATAATCACTGTATGACAGACAACTGTCAATTTTGAAATCCGTTAGTATCATGTCTAATTGGCAAATCTTTTACGTGTTTGGTTCATACGCTGGTGTACGTGAGTTCGAATCCCAATATGAATTTATTTTTTTATTTTTGAAATATTTAAAAACCTCACGTTAATGTTATTAAATATATGTAATATACGCAAAAATGCTAAATTTTAAAATAAAATTAAAAGTTACAACATAATCCGAGTTGTTGGTTTTTTATTTTTATCTTCGTAAAGTAAGTTATGTATATTGGCAGTTTTAAATACTTATGAATCTTGCATTTTAATTTGTATTGTATTATTATATTAAATTATGTTGCAGTGTATTGTATTGTAATTTTTATATTAATAACGAAATAAACAATGAATTTTACTGCAGAGTATGTGTAAAAAAAAATTTGCATTCAACTCTTTTTATACATATATGAAAATAAAAATATATATTTTCATTAAAATATTGATACAATTCTTCATTTACTATACTCCTATTACAGGTCAAATGTTTATATACAGCAAACGATGCACCATATACCTACATACCTGATTCTTTTTCTCCTTCTGCTGTCTCTTACCTATAGCATTAAATATGTAATGATTGTGCAGATTGACTCCTATATAAATTTGTAACGGCGAACGCGTGTATAGAAGTATAACTTCTACCGGAAGTCCCACTGGACTGCCACACCCGTTTTTTTTTATAATTTAAAAAGAAATAACTAGCCATTGAAGCAAGTAGTTTTGTTAAATTTTTCTAAATAAACATTTATCGTTAATATGCTAAGATTAGCTCTTATAACAATTTAAAAGTTTATAAATAAATATAAGTTTTATTTTCCAGCTAATTGTCATATTTTAGTTTCTTTTAAATAATATTAACCTTTGATAAATATTTTATAATTCAGAAAAGTTGGGTAGTTTCATTTCGACATTGATAGTTAGTATATTTTTTTCTGCCAGTTGGTACATAACCATAGTTTAAAATTTTGTTTTATTGTTAGAAGATTCAATGTAATGTTTTTTACGAGATTTAGATATTTTTTTGTAATTATATTTATTTTAAAAAAATTTTCACCCTTAACATTTTTTAGGAAGGAAAATCCCTAAACCTTTCTTTTTAAGCAACAAATGGATTTTTTTAAACGGTGTCATAATTTTAAATAGTTTAGAGATCTTCTTGTATAGTATTTGCCTAGGACATCTGTGTACGAATTTCTTGATTTCTTTTTCGTAGTTAGTTCTCACAGTACCCCACTCCCAAAAAAGGAATCCTTATCCACGACTTTGCACTCCAACCAAAACGCGAGTAGCCAAAAGTTTTATTTTTTTGCTTACCCTATCTCCAAGCCCAGTAATTATTCAGTCCCCTCTTTTAGCACCCATATAAAACAAATAATATTGTTACAATTTGGCCATGGTGACGGAAGAGGTGTGAGCCGGTGCATTGTGATGGTAGAAAAGCACTTTTTTCTTCGACAAATGGTGCAGTTTTTTCTGCCATAAAATTGCAAATACTGCTCTGAAGTGGTATCATGGTTGCGCTTGTTATTAGCAGTGAGTAAACAAGACACCCATCACGCTGACAGCTTTCTCGTGCTCATTATGTTATGCAGGATACGACCTTCGCTGTCTTTCGAGATGCCTACTGTATCAGCAATCCGGCGTACCTTTAGTTGGCAGTCTGCCAATACGAGATCGTAGACTTTTGTCATTTTATCCTCCGTGGTAGTCATTTTCGGGGTACCTAGGCGTGGCTCATCAAAAACAGACGTGCAACTACGTTGAAACTCGTTAAACACTTTTTTGACAGTTGCCATCGAAGAAGAAGGCTTACTGTACACACCATGCAAGGGCTCGTTTATTTCGATCCGCGATTACCCTTCCAAAAGCAAGAATAACCTACTGATATTGCGCTTTTTCCATTTCTTTAAAATCCACGGACATGACCGCTTCCACACGTGGTCAAAACAAATTACAAGAAAATATGTTATACGATAGTACATTTCGATAGTATTGCCATAGTTGGGTACTTATTCATAGTACATATTTAAGATAGGTACCTCAATTAAACCAAATTATTAAATATCATTATAAATATTGACTTTTTCTTCTGTGAATGCAGATTTCACTATATTGTATCTGGTTAACACCAATTTGCCAGCCAGAATCAGGGGCGGACTAAGGCCTAGGTAACCTAGGCACGTGCCTACGACCCGTAATTATTGGGGAACCCGTAAATTAGATTTTTTATTTTTGAATTTTTATAATTAATTTTTATTTGCATTTAACAGAAAACGTGATATTTTTGATTGCTAAAACGTATCTAAATTATGCCAAATTGTTGATTGGTAAATTTGACGAACGTTCCTGTGCTTATGCTTAGACTTGATTGCAAATAGATTGTTTTGTATTCATAGTTAATACTTTCTGAAATTCCTAAAATACAAATGTAAGTTTTTATAAAAGTCTTACATTACCTCATTAAAATATTATATAATATAAAATATCACAAATTGAGATTTTGTTTGTGATTGTGATATTGAGTAAAAAAAATTTAATTGAAGGTCATTACCTGCCTTCTTTATAGTAAGTAGTTTTTAAAATTAGTTTCTGTAAACATTTAAGTGGAAGTGAACAAAGAAAATGAAAAACAGATCGAGATTAAGTGGCAAAACAAATAAAAAGATTGTTGGAAAATTTTGTAACTGGAGATGGAGAACAATTACAACAATCGTCATCATTTTCACAAATTTCACCTGCACAAACTTCAGAAACTTCAGATTTTTGCACGAAACTATTTTGCAGAGAGACCACTCGGAAAAACCAGTCAATTCCAATTATGAAGATGGAATAAAAGGGAAAAACATAAATTTAAAATCATCTCAAAGTAATAATGAAACCAAGAGTTTTGTAAACGATATTGAATTGTGACCAGAATATTTAACAGACGCCATGCAAAAGTATTATATAAAAAATCCACCAAAATCAATAAATGGATCTTTCAAATCATCTTCTATTCGATGCAACGAAGGTTCAAAACAAATCATAAGAAAATTAACTATTTAGGCTCATTTCTTCAGAACAATAATTAATACCAAGGAAAGAGTTAAAAGAGATTGGTTGGCTTATACTGAAACCAACAACTAATTGTAACTAACAAAAGGGACGAATGATTGGATAAATGTACATAAAAAATTGTCAGATTATAAAAACTCCAGTGACCATATTAACTCCATTTCAATTTTTTAACAAGATCTAAAATTACCGAACGGAAAAAATAAATAAAAAAATATTGGAGGCTAACCTAACGTAACCTAACCAAAGAAAAGTTATGAAGAAATTAAACATTACGTAATTTTTCCTCAAACAAAGATGAAAAACCATTAACGACGGACGTCCGAAGATGCCGGTTCACATTAAAAAACTTGATACATTTGAGTATGTACATTTACTTACTTTATGGGAAAATATTTTGGAGAGAATAAATGCTTCAAGCAAGACTCTTCCACAAAAAGACGAATCCCTAAATACATCAGTTTTAATATATGGTTCATTGATAGATTTCATCGAAAATGTTGGAGATGATTTTGACAATTTAAAAAAAGAAGCAGAAAAAGTTTTAAACATGTTGCATTTATACTAATAATTAAAAACAGCAGAAAATACAAAAACTAATTTTTGATGAAATTTCAGAAAATGAAATAAGATTCATTGGCAAAGAACATCGTAAAATAAATATTTTTTTGTTATATGCGATTCTTTAATTAGCAACATTAAAAAAAGATTTGAGGGATATAAAACTATTAACAATACATTCAAAACTATTTCTCATGATAGTGATGTTAGTGATTCTTCGATAGCAGAACTGAAAAATGAAGTACTACAATTTAAGACTTTTATAAGCAAAGAAAATATTATTTAGCCTTTATTCATGCCATTCATTCAGGAAAATATTATTGCAAAAATTAAAGTTTATCATTACTTTATATAAAAAAAGAATTATTAAACATCTCTAATAACTTATGAATATTTATTTAATTTTTTTACATATTATTTTTTCCATTTTTTTCTTGAAATCCGACAATTAAATAAAACTATTTACTGATACTATATGCTTTGAAAGAAACCTAAATACCAAACGCAAAATATATGTTATGGTCATGACTGAAAAATGGGCTCGGAATTACATTGTTGCCTAGGGCCCGCTTTAGCCTTAATCCGCCATTGGCCAGGATATTCTTCTTCCTTCAGGACTCTTGGTCAAGTATTTTTCTTTGAAGTAGTTAGTTTTAACACTTTAATATTTTTGTCATTTCGCATTAACCTTATGTGTCCTTCTATATACCCACATGTAAAAAGCATCTAATTTGTTTTTGGATGAATTCAGCACTGTAGAGAAGTACTGGAAAAGCCTAGCTTTTAAGTACATAGCTGAACTTTTATATTTGTTTTATAGGCCAAGGCCGATAATTTTTAAAACTAAAAAAAGTATTAACAGGATATAACAACCCATTCGAAAAGGAAGAATATATAACAGAAATTATAGGAAGAATAATTTACAGACGATCTGATGTAAAAAAGTAAAAGGGGGTGAGTTTTTACATTTTAGATCTACAACTTTCGTATTTACACTTTTTTCACATAACCACAAAATTTATGCGAAAATCTAATAGATATGTCTGTACTTTCATATATCTTTTATAGATACTCATTACATATTTATGGGCTACACGGCATATTAGAGACCAAGGAATACCAAATCAGTTGGCAAAGTTAACAAAAAGAACCTTAAAAAAAGTTGAGTTCTGGATTCGAATGCAGTGGAAATTGTCTGAAACTATTAAGGGTATCCAGAGTAATCTTTTCTCCTATATACTGTTTATTATAGCTATTGCGAAAGTAATATACACGTCACCAAACAGGTTCAATATATAACGAGCATATCCTTGACTATGCTGATATCATTAGAAGAAAAACGATGTAATAGAGACATATTTAGTGCTAATAAAAGAAGCAGTCAAAATAGGTCTTAAAATAAACAGAAAAAAATACGCGAAGATAAGCACACACCCACGAATTCTACAGCATTTTGTTACAGAAGAAGACGACGTCATTCAAGCTGTTAACGAATTTATATACCTAAGAACACTTGTCTATATTACCCATAGCACTACCACAGAGATTTACAGCAGAGCTTTTTTGTGTAACAGGTGTTAATTCCCTTTTTAAATCCTTAAAGATATCAAGAAATATAAAGTTATAAAGCTTTACAAAACAATAATATGACCAGTCTTAACATACGGTTTACAGACTAACGGACTCTAACAAATACCAATGAAAACTGGTTAGAATGATTTAACAGTAAGGTACTGAGAAGAATTTATGAAGCGGTGAATGACGGTGTTGTGTGAAGAAGACGATACGAAGAACTGTACAGAATACACTAGGAACAAGATCTCATCAAGCACATAAAGATTGGACGTCTGATGTGGCAGAATATAAAATACAGATTCAGAAAAATATTTCAGTAGGAAAAACCCTCCTTGATAGATCCATTGGACACAAAATAAGAGAAAGACCCAGAAAAAAAATTATGGTGACATCGAAGAAGATATAATAAACATGGGAATACGTACTTAGCGAAGGAATGCGATAGATAGGGAAGATGGGTAGAAGATTCTAGAGAATCTAAATCACAAAAAATGATGAGTATAAAGTGTACTGATAATTACCTTTTCTTCGCTGTTTTAACATTAAGAATTCTTTTCTATTAATGGCCATTAGAGTAATAGGATTAATCAATAGCTCGAAATCGAGTTTTTATCATACAGATTTCTTCTTAACTAGGTGGTTAGGTACTCGCATATTTTCCATTATATTTCAGAGGTGATCCCATTTTACTGAATGGCAACCTCTGTGTAATCTACGAAACAGAGCAGCACTGGTATGTTGTACTCTCTCGCTTTTTCTGTTATCTCTCAGTAGTGTTCAGTATCTGCTCCCGCGTTACTTTCCCGCATTGTTCTTCAGCTATAATTGGTTCTATGGATATCATATTTAAATGTGTTTATCCAGATAAGACCAGCGTTGACATAAATAGCGCAAAATAAAGAAGACCACTAGCTAATTATACGTTAAGAAATCATCTGAAAAAAATACTTTGTATCGGTATATAACCGATTAGTTTTAGACATACATATGTTTTCAAAGTAATATTTAGATTTATTTAAACATAAGAGACATTTTCCGTTAAATGATTAAAATCTAGTGTTTATTATGTAGGAAATATCCCTCTAGAGGCCTACTATAACTCTGCAAACCGGGTCGGTGATTTATTTCAGAATCTCGGCTTATCATCTCGTTAAAATTCATCTTTTGCGGTTAAATTGAATTTAGCATATATATTCACCAACTAAATACTGTTTAACCCTTCTTCGTAAATATATCGTGAACTGATACCATCATTGTCGTAAATACAGCCATATCCTGACCAACCACAATGCTTCGGAATTTGAGTCACGTTCTTATGAAAACGTTATAACTTTCGATTACATTGTTTACATGACATTTTACAAAATGCGCATGAAACATGGCATTGTGTAGCTCTATGTACTTATTGAGAATGCACGCAAATTAAAGTTCCCAGATAAGTTTTTATTCAGAAGGAGAGATATGCATTTAACTGCTTCCTGTGTTTACCATATTAATGCTAGAGTAAATATACGGTGTAAAGATTTAGTTACATATCTTTTATTTTGATTCGTTTTGTATAAAAGGTGCACACACACACATTCGTTATGTATTTTTCACTTTGATTGCATTCCTCTATCCTTTTAAATATCTGATAAGATTTTTGTACATAAAACTGCTCAAAAAATTTCAATTATTTACTGTTTAGTCTCCATCTTTCTTAATAGGCAGAACATCTTCGATTCAACCTTCGATATGTTTTAAACAATTATAGTAGCGGTTTTTGGTCATCCAATGCTTCTCTGCCTTATTGACGATTTCTATATACATTTCTAGATACATTCTTAATATTCTAACAAAAGATCTCTCTTCTTCAAGATTTTTAAAGTCTTCATTAACTCTCATTTTTCATTTTCATTCATTCAATGAGATTTTCATTCAATTTTAACAAATGTATATCCTCTATGGACCCTTAGATTTCTTTACTGCGTTTAGTGTTTATCAAAAGTACGGTAATGTACTACTGTTTTATATTCATTACTTTCCACGAAATCAATTTAATTTAACAAGTACGTACGACTTGAATTAAGGCAACTGCAATAATGCTCTACTGTAGTGGCCAAGACCAATATCCCGAAAAGATGGAAACTGCCTTGAACAATGTATTCTATTAGCAAAACCCGAGAAATTTAAGACTGAGACGCACAATGGTGTAGAAGAGGATGCCAAGAAGTCAGGTGTTATCAAATAGCATTATCTGACATGATATTCCTGGACCCACTACCTGTTTTGTGAGTGTTAATGTTTCCACTCCATAAGTGAGTACGGGCAACACACATTGGTCAAAGATTTTCCTTTTGAGGCATATGGGTAGGTCCGATTTAAATAGATAGTTAAATTTACCAAACTCTTGCCTAGGCTAATCCTAGGCGACGTGGGTGCAGTCTGCACAATATCCCTTCCATCAACAACAATATTTCGATGTAGCACAAGATTAGTCATTATTTGCGTCTTCTTCATAGTCCGAGCTTCAAGAAAGCGTGATATAATTTTTCAAACATTATTATTGCATTATCCATACGATCGGCTATAAGGACGATGTCATCTGCAAATCCCAAATAACTCAGCTTCTCTCCATTTATGTTGATACCATGCTGGTTCAGATCTGCCTTCTTACAAGTATGTTCTAAAACCGTAGACCTTTGCATAGACACAACGCAGACGCATAGAAATATCTCCTTGCCGTACTGAATACAGAATTTATTTGTTTCTTGTTTAGATAGTCTTAAGCTAGCTGTGACATTTTGCTAGATATATTTGATTATGCTAGTGTAGCGATTATCTATTCGGCATTTTGTCAATGCTTTTAACATTTTTTGATGGCTTAAGGTATCGAATGCTTTCTTGTAGTACACGAACATATGTGTCAATGGTTTGTTGTATTTCGCAGACTTCTCTATCAGGTTCTTTATCACTAGTGAGTGGTCGTTAGTGCTATATCCCTAGCTTGTTCCCTAGGCTGATAGAAGTCTATCTTAGCGTCCGTTTTTGTTTTAATTTTTGTGAAAAGTTTTTTTATGTGTGAGAGTAAACTGATAGGACGGTAGTTTTTAAGATCTGTTATGACTCCTTGCTTATGTGATAAAAAAAAGAATGCATTGTTCCATTAAGAAAAAGAATAATCTCAAGAAATAGTCTACTTTTGTAGTTATCAGTCTGTGCCAAAATGTGAGCTTTATTATAGTCTAGCATATGACCAGTGTTTTCATAGTGCTCAACCACTGCGATGTATTACATTAACAGAAATAAAAACACTTTAAATTATAAAACGGACACTGGACAGTTAAGTAACATATATTGTAATATATTGAACAAAATTTATAAATATTCAAAATAGCCAACATTAATCTTAATAACAACTAACCTTAATAATTCATCAAAGAAATATCATTCTTCTAACGTTTCTTTTATTGTTATTTTTATTTTTACATTTGAAATAATTTTAATTTTTTATCGTATAGCTGTAAAGGACGTGCTTAAGACAATTTAATCTTGATATTCAATATTTCAAATACTTCAATGTCAGTTTTTATTTGCAAAATCTTTTAAATTCTGTGAGTGTTTTAAAATATATTTGTACGCCATTTTTTGTAATGTTCAAATTGTTTTAGTTTACTCCCGAGGAAGCTATTAAATAAATGGCGAAATATTGAGTATCTCAGAAAAAAGAAAGATTTTCATTACAGACCACTTTACCCGATAATTCGAACGTATTTATATATATATATATATATATATATATATATATATATATATATATATATATATATATATATATATATATATATATATATATATATATATTGTTGCACTTTTGAATGTCCATAAGCAATAAAAAACCGATATACAAATTTTATTACTTAAATAAAAATTAAAATTATTGATATTTCATAAAGACACGGGCATATAAATTTTCAAACATCCTGTATAAGACAAAATATGTATTTTAAGTTGTTCGAAGAATTGTTCATTAGGCCTCAGAGACAAGACTTTCAAATATTATCGATAAGAAATTTAAATAAGTCGGTTATTGTGGAATGGATTTACCCGGAATAAAAGTGTATAAATAGAAAGTGTTTAAACAATAGACCGGGATTTGCGGTGGTTTTTCTCCCCGAAAGATTATATCGGTAAAAGTTTATTAACAAAAGACATTGAATTGAGAAACAGGTATCGTTTGTAGCTATTAGTAAGAAATATTTGTAAAGCAGATAGATTTAGTTAGAATAATTAAAGAATGTTGTTTTCTGGAATTACCCGAATGACGTTTTATAGAGAGAGTTGGTTGGTAACGATATACGTCACAGAGGTGGATGATTTTTATTGGTCAATTTTTGAATGCAAGGAGGTGGTGGTTTTGGCTATGATATAGGAGAGAGGAAAAAAGTTAGTTAGTCAGTTTTCGTCGTCCAAGAAGGAAGGAGCTTTGTGATTTGTGTTTGTTTGAAGTCCCGAAGACGCAATTCACCGGGTGTATTTATTTGCTGTGTAAAAGCTGACCAGTGTGAGGAACGGGGTACAGAGAGATAGAAAAACCAAAGGGTATAAGAATATTAATATCAGACGAAGCCGGAAACATTTGGAGTTATAAACAGGCGCGGAGATTGGCTCAAAAGGAGGCTGCATAGACTAACACGAGTTGTTGGGTTGCAGATACAAGGACAGATAGGAGAAAGGTGTACGTCATCTGGACCACAATAGGAGCAGAAGCAGAGAAAGGATTTTTTTTGTGGCGTGGCCATAGAATTGCAACGGCAGAGAAAGAAAGGTCAGTCAATTTTCATTAGAGCAGGAGTGTGGTTTTCATTTATTAATTAAATAAATTGAATAAATAATAGAGACAGTTAATTTGCGATCATTTAAAAAAAAAGGAATTATAAAAAGAGCTTAGTTATAACACATATTAAAAATCAATGTAAAATAACATTTGGGTCCATGATAGAAAACAACTTCTCGTATATTTAAAGTTAGTATATTGCAAATATTACAGGATTGATTGTTATATAAAATTTCATTAAAATAAAGGACATCTCACATATAGTTCAGTTGAAATTCTATGTATTTTATTCAGGTCATATTACCTATCCCAATTAGGAAGCCAATTGGAAAATATTTTGAATCCACGATCAAAGGTAAATAGTACAAGTTAAATAGCCAGAGATTGTAATTAATTAATGCTGATTTATTGTGATTAATTGGAGATTAGATCATTTAATAAATATAGACAGGATTTTTTCTAAATAAGCAATATAATACAATTTAAATAGCATAACAATATATATATATATATATATATATATATATATATATATATATTTATTGAAATCATCATCCATAAAATATTTAGAGGCCTTTGGAATGTGGCTCTAAAGACGCATTCTTAGAATTCCTTGGATGGCTAAAATAGAGCATCTTCAGGGAAATTTCGTCAATTTTGGGCTATCCAACAATCGCGGAATGTCATAAACATAAAATTATATATAACACTACACTAAACAAGAATAAAAACAATTTAAAATTATTGAAGAAATAGTCGAAGCTACATTCTGGTCGGCAACAGGAGAGAGAATGACCTCTGCGTGAACAGCGCTGCAGACCTTGTAGGCCTCTGCCTTCTTAAAACTTGGTTATTTCCCTTCATTTTTTTCGGTCTCTTGCTTTCTCTCTCCAAATTCTCACGCCTATTTCTGACAAGTCTTACTTTACTGCTTCCAACCATTTCTTCTTTGGACGTCCTCTTCTTTTTTTCCCCATTTCTCCCTCCTTCAGTATTGTTTTAACATTTCGATTCTCTGGCATTCGTATAATGTGACCAAGCCATCTAGCTCTTTCGGATTGTAGAAAATTATTTATATTTTCTACAATAGTTTGTTTATTATTCTAATAATTATAATTATTCTCAATAATATATCTTAATAAATTAGATACTATGCGATCAGTACGACATTCCTTCTTCGTGCTGTTTCGTATCAGCTGCGCCTGTCAGTATTTCAGTTTCAAAATATTCAAACCCAACCACCCTTAACGCCAATTCGTTTTTGCCTTCTCAAATAGAACCACGCAAGTCAGACTTATTTTTCAGCTTCTCAAATAGAAGCAAGTTATAGTTCTCACGCTTCTCAAATAGAAGCAGTTTTCAAACTTATTATACTAAATAGTTAATTAACTATATTAAATTCAGTGTCTGTGCATCGAATATGTAAATACCTGAAATTATTCTTTTATACAAAAGAGAATCTACAGTTTTGTACCAACATTTCATAAATGCCGGTCCAACAAATTACAGGGTTGCCGGAAATACAACAAACAAGAAACTTTCTTGTTCTATGAATCGCATATATTTAAATATTATTAATTATTATTAAAATATTTAAATGTTTTGCCTTTCGAGGCAGTTATATAAATTTTATAATACTTACATAGTTAAAACCAAGCTTAAGACAAATTTGGATAATACGTGGTTTTAGCAAAATAAACTTGACATAATTCTTTGCTTTGTTAGTCCGTATGTCTCATAACTAATGTCCATATGGTAACTTTGCAATTTTTTTTTTGAAAAAAGTTAACTACGATGCTACACACTCTACCCTAAATGATTTTGTGTTATTATTGTATCAAAAGAACAATGGATTAAACAAAAATCTTTAATCACGTTTTTCTCAAAACTCGCTATAGTGGAGATACGGGGTTCTTTCTTAATAGGGCAGTACAGGTCGCTGGTCCTTCGAGGTTTTATTTATTTTTTATCTACCAAATGTAGGAAGGTGGGACTATAATTTTTCAAATATTTACTTTTAAATCATCGAACCAGCTACCTCATCCTTTCCCCTACACGGATCGTATTTTTGCCGTAATTGCTGGTTTTCTATACATCCTCATTATTTCTTTATTCGAACGTCTTCTCCAACTATTCTCTGTCGTCTTTATTCCTCCCAAGATTTTTCTGAGCATCTTTCTTTCTCAGATCTCTAAATTAATCTCTGTGGGTCTAATTACTGTCTCGTAAACTCGCAGTTTAGTTGTTCTTGACATATTTTTTGCTTTCAGTAATGAATTTAGTGACCCTATCACTCTGCTTTCCTTCATTTATCTTTTGTCTATCTCTTTTTCTTCTTTTCCCGTGTTCGTTATGGTTACTCCTAAGTATTCAAATTCTGACACTTTATTATTAATCCGTATCTTTTCGGTTCTTCTTCAAATTTCTGGAAAACTTTTTCTAAATGTTTTTTGTTCTCGCTAGTATCACCACATCATCCACGTATGCTATGCACTGTTCCCTGCTATTGAAAATAGTCCTGTTTGTGCTCATATTTAATCTTCTTACGATTTGTTTTAATACTAGGTTGAATAAATTCGTCGATAGCGAATAGTTCTGTCCACTGCGAACTGTATTGAAAAGCTTCATTCCATTGTTACCCTATTTATCGTGTTCCTAAGCGTCATTATCACTAGTCTTATAAACTATTCTGGTATTTCTAACGTTATCATGGCCTCATGTAGCATCGTTCGATTTAGGGAGTCATATGCTTGTTTGATCAGTAGTTGTTCTTCCTGGTCTAAAACCTCCCTGGTGTTCTCCAATCAATTTGTTGTCATATTTTATTAATTTTTTCCTAATAATTTTTGCAAGTATTTTCTAGACTACTTCTAATAGTGCTATACCTCTATAGTTTTCACACTCCGTTTTGTCTCCTTTTTTATAGATGGGACAAAATATAATGCACAACATTAATTACTAAAATATTTATATGTTCTTTAAAAACTGAGTGTGGAGTAATTTACTCTCTACAATGCAAATTCTTCCAAAAATCCAATTTCTTTCGGAGAAAGTTTTCCCGTAAACCTGTCAACTCGCGACAACGCTCGAATTAACATTTTCCAAACTCGCATCCCTTCCCATAATCTACTTCAAGTACTCGCACCCTGAGATCCTTTTTTAAAATCCCATTCTAATCCGAATCCAATAAACTTAATAACTTGAAACAATAAAATGAAATTAAACGTGTCAAAGGACTCTCTCTCCGAACTTAATCTTTCTTTGGATTAGTTGAATGTTTTATTCAGTTATTCGAATTGGGGATTTGAAAGAATGCTTGTTTATATATAAAGAAAAATTAAGTTGTTTAAAAAAGTTAGCCAAATTTACTTTATATCTCAAATAAAGCTTTATATGTGTGTGTAGTCAAAAGGAAAGATAATTGTAGAAAACTTTTTTGGCATGGACACTAAAAAACAGGAGTAAATTATTTGTAGTCGTGTCATGAGCTATTAGTTAATGAAACAGACTGATAAACTGGTGGAGTTTAATTTATTATCAAATAAATTTACAAATTAAAATGAATAATTCATAACATAAACATAAAATATCATACCTTAGATCTTATTTCAATATTATTAACACTTTAAGAATCTCTGGTATTACTCTTGTACCACGCATTTTCACCAGAGTAAATGAGTAGTACAAATCAGATTTCTACCTATTTACATCTATACCTGTATTTTAATAAGTAATGCATATATAACTCTGAAATAGGAACGTTTACTCAACTTGTAAACATTGTAGTAGTACAATATTTGTACCAGTGGATTCTAGTGTGCTTCTTTTTTGCAATTAGCACGTGGCTGAATGTGTTTTGTTATTTTTTCTTTGAAATTTGACCATTGAGGAGTGCTAGAAAAGGTAAGTGTTTTTTATTATCAATATAAAAATACTATACAATAGTTTCAGAATAAAAAATATATATTAAAAGTAAAGCAAATTGAAAATTATTTTGAATGTGATATTTTCGAAAAATTTTCAAACTTTCCTCTAATATATGAATATTTATAACCATCACAAATATGCTAAATTGGTTTCATATGTTGTGTTGGTCATTTTTGTACATTTTCGTCATACATAATGAACCAATCTACTTGCGCTCACCAAATATTATCAACAATACTCCAACATGCATGTTTTTTTCAGATGTCCGAAAACCAGTGGCGGCTTTTGGGGGTAGGCAGGATAGGCCGGGCCTACCCAATAATTTTAAAGAGCTTTAAAATTGAAAAACATATATTCAAAAATTATGTTAATACGTGTAAATAACTTTTAAATGTACTAAATCACTCAATACATTAGGGTCCGTTAAAACAACTATGTTATTATATTACCACAGAAAGCATCGAATCGTATTCAGGCATTTTTAATATCATTAATAGGCCCGATCGGAACTGGCCGACCCACCTCACATAAGATCCCCGTACAAAAAGCGTTTGAAGTTAAGCAGCTTGCCGGACAACGATTTATATTGTCTTGTTTATGCTTGCTGTTTAGGCACCAGACGATCGGGCCTATGCCGACCATCGTTGTCACTTGTAACGTAATTATCGAATTGTAATATAAATTTTCTTTTAAATTATGATAAAAAAATATGTAAAATAATCTATAATTGTAACGTATTTTTAAACAAACAACACAATTGCAAACAAGTGCACGGTTGCCCAAATAAATTTAAAAAAATTCGTAAAATTCGAAAAAAAAAAATCACATTTGCATAATTTCTATATCGCCTGATTGTATGCAACTTATATATGGCAACATTATCGCCGAGCATTAGTTCAATTTTCACTGTTATCTGTTATTGTTATTACTAGTTGCAATAGTTGTTTGGCCGATCGAGGTTAATTTTTTTAAATTATTCTTGGAATAGCGAGTTCGTTTTATAACAGATACATAAAAATGAGTTTTTCTGACGCTTTATCAGGTTGCAGTAATAGTAATGTACCGTTGATAGTTCAGATGTACTCTGAGTTCAACACACGCCAGGTACGATTCATCTGGTACGGTCTTTAGAAGATTCCCACCATCAAACAAAAAAAAAATGTATTACACACACTGGCGGCTACAGACATTTTTTTGGGGAGGTCATGGATCTTGAGGGCGATTACTTTTCTCTCATGCAAGGTCACTTTTAGTCTTACCACCAATAGGATAAGCGGGTTTTCAAATATTTTTAAGGGTGGCGGGGGGAGGGGGGTCACGACCCCATGACCCCTCCCTCTGGGTCCGCCACTGATTACACATAGCTATATGTAATTTGCTGGCTTGGCCTACCCAAAATTTTACCACACCAGCCGCCACTGCCGAAAACTATTCTGATATTTAGTATTGGAAGAGGAGCCTTACAACTGAACAGTTAGCCAAAGTATTACATGAAATGACGGATGCTGAAGCTGAACATTTCAAGATTGAAGGGGACTTAGATGCTAAGGATGTAGTAGAACCTGACACACTATCAGAAAGATCTTCTAGCAGAAGTTTGTCTACAATACTGCCGTCTATTCCGTTTGGAAGTGATACAGTCAAAATAGTGAAAATTACTAAAACGTAAAATTTCTACAATTTACCACTATTTAGAACACGAGGATTCGGACAATTCTGTAGCAGACAGAGATTACCAGCCCGAAAAACCCTCTCAAAATAAAAATATAAATGCTCCATCATCAAGTGAAGATGAAGCAACTTTCGATGTTAACAATGATTTTAAGGGGTGGTCTAAACAACCAAGAATACCTATTGAATTTAAAAATTAAAATTACGTAGAATTCCAGGGGTTCGAAAGTGATACCGTCTTCTAAAAATCCAGTAAGTTTCTTTATTATTTTTTTCAATGACACCTTACTGCAATACATTATTGTAGAACAGTCAAATTTATATGCTGTCCAAGCCAACAAAAATTTAGATTTGTCCTTCGAAGAATTGAAAGCTTTCCTAGGAGTTTTAATTTTAATGGGGTTTAATAGTTTACCTTTTATTAAATAATACTGGTCTGCAGATCCAAATTTTCATAATGAAAGGATTACTAATATTTTCCCTCTTAAGAGATTTCCATTTGAATGATAACCAACAAATACCAGCCAGAGGAACTCGCTAATTTGACAAGCTGTACAAAGTGAGACCCCTTATTTAAAAATTAAAAAAAAAAACCTTTATGGAATCTTTTTCATAGCAGAAATATTTCAAAGTATGATATGGAAGTATGGTTGCCTTTAAAGAAAGGACTACTTTGAAACAGTACGTGCCAATGAAACACATAAAGAGGGATATAAAAATTTGGGCAATGGCATGTGCTCAAATATAATATAACCATATGGCCATAACCATATATAGCCATAATACTAACGAAATCTTGATAGTAGAGGGTCAGCAGATCGAAAGAGTAAAAAAGTACACTTACCTAGGAACACTTATAACAGAAAATAATGACTACACTGCAGAAATCCAAGTCAGAATCGAAAAAGCACGTTCTAATTTTATGAAAATGAAAAAGGTCCTATGTAGCAAAGATTTAACATTAGCTCTTAAAGTACACCTAACAAAATGTTACGTATACAGTGTACTATACTATGGAGTGGAATTATGGACGTTAAATCTAGACACAATAAGACGACTTGACGCCTTTAAAATGTGGACCTATAGAATAATTATGAGGGTTTCCTAGGTAGATAGAGTTACGAACAATGAAGTACTGAGAAGAATAAGTAAAAAGAAGGAAGTTGAACTTACAATTAAAGAAAGAAAGCTACAGTATCTCGGACATGTGAGGGGGGGCGAGAAGTATGTCATCCTGCGACTCATAATGCAAGGAAAGATAGATGGCAGAAGAAGCATCGGAAGAAGACGAATTTCATGGCTTAAGAACCTGAGAGAATGGTTTGGATGCAGCTCAAAACAACTATTTATTGCTACTACCTCAAAAATTAAAATAGCTATGATGATTGCCAACCTACGTAGCGGAGATGGCACCTGAAGAAGAAGATGATGTGCTGAAACAGGTTACCTAATCAATTTTGAGGTATATCAAGGTAGAGAACCTAAACAGACTAACGAACATACTCTAGGGGAAAGAGTTATACTGAATTTAATTAAAGTGTTGGAAAAAAGGGAACAGTGCGTGTACTTTGACAATTTTTTTACCACACTTCCTCTTATGAATAAGTTATCAGAACTAGGGCGTTTTGGTTGTATCACAGTAAGACAAACACGAAAATATTTTCCAAAAGCACATTTAGTAGATGACAGAAAAATGAAAATGGGTAAAATTGATGGAGTTGTCTTCAATGATATTACTATAAGCAAGTGGAAGGATCGTGGCTCAAAATCTGTAACCAATACAGCAATACGCATAATCATGCAGAAACTGGTTTTGTTTTGAGAACAACAAAAACTGGAGAACGAGAAAACATCCGCTGTCCTAAAGCCATTGTAGACTACAATATGTACATGGGCGGTGTTGATCGGTTTGACCAACGAATGCAGACATACTCAGTAGCTTGGAAAAGTCGACGATGGTGGATGAAGTTATTTTACTTCTTTTTTGAAGCATCCAGAGTAAATTATTAACATACTTTATTAAGAATCTCTTAGGCAAAGTAACAGTAGAAAAAAGCAATATCTCACCCCAAATTGACTACCAGTCTTATAAAAGATTTTTCTGCGAGAAAAAAAATTGAGAGGCCATAGAACGTGGAGTATTTTCAAAATGTTGTTCATTTGCTGCAGAAAACCACGCGAAGACGATGCCAGCAGTGCTCAAAAACGGGATTACAGAAACTCAGTAATATAGCGTGCTTAGACCGTAAAGTGGCTTTGTGCTTGGATTGTTTTAAACCGTATCATTCAAGTGTCTGAACTATTTTTTTGATTATTATATTTTTGTTTGTTTATTACAATATTGTACAGTATTTTTGTATAATAAGTCCTATACCAATTATTAATACACTTTTTATCATTTGGCATACCCTATTTAGCAGAGAAACTAGCATGAAAATTATTCCTTGATTGAACTCTGGTACAACGGTTGACCAGCATTTTTTTCATAGAAAAAACAAAAATATATTCAAAATCTAGTAACTGATGTACTAACTATAATATTCCAAACTAGTATCTGAAAAAACTTTGAAAAAAGTTCATCGTAATAAATTTGTGGCTTAAAGGGTTAAATAGATATTTTAGACTCTTAGCACCTGTACAATAAAATTATTAATAACTGAAAATAATTTATCACTGAAACTTAGTAGCTATTGTGAAATACTCACTATGAACTATTAGAAATACATTTTTCTCTCAGCTTCTACTGATAAATTATTACCTGTATAGGTCGTGAGTTATTATCACAATTAAAGAACATGTGATTCAGGTTTGCGACGGAAATATTCTTGCATGTGCAGAGTGAATTATTTTGCACTCCGATTTTAGATAAATGAGTAGGAAAGTTGCCAAGATTCAATCTTAGGTGCGTAGAGAATATGAATAAAATCGGCATATGTTTTAATCAAATATATCTGGAGTATTTTGGGATATTTATGGATATCTGAGTATGACTGAACTACTTGAAATCTGGACGAACTAGGCCAACATTTGTCCCAACCTTTCTTCGTCTATCTTTTAATTGTGAAAAGAAATCGGTATAAATAAATAAATTTCCTGCTTCTTCTTCATTATTCTTAATAAGCAGTGTGCTATTTAATCTTCAACATATTTCATACGGCCACACAAACGTCTTTTACATCATTTAAATTGCCCACTTCTTCCTTATCCGCATTATTGATTAGCCTTGAGATAGTTTTGCGTCTATTTTATTTTATTCTGATTTTAATTTTTTTCTATGCATCTTTTACCCAAATCTATTTTGCAGTATTTTATAATATTTTTATTTCTTTCCATTATTC
Organism: Diabrotica undecimpunctata; assembly: GCF_040954645.1. Lineage (NCBI taxonomy): Eukaryota > Metazoa > Arthropoda > Insecta > Coleoptera > Chrysomelidae > Diabrotica > Diabrotica undecimpunctata. The sequence continues at coordinate 123,924,016 of NC_092809.1, read as the reverse complement.
TCCTTGCCGTTATCCCTATGAAAGGTCCTCTCTTGTCTTCATTGTTGCAGTTTTTGTTTTAAATCCCTTTCAGTAAATTCCTATTAATAGAGCTTTTAAAATTAAAGTTAACATGTAGATGTTTTTTAAAAGTAATATAGAGTGTGGAAACGACTTATGGAATAAAATTGTTTGTGTCCTTATTTTAGAAAATAATAAAAAACGTTGAGATACCTTAACTTTTAAATTTAAATGTGCGCTTTTTAAACATAAATTTGCATGTACAAGATGATCCACGCAAGTCTAACATAGTCCATAATCTGTATTTTAAATGAAACACCCTGTATATTTTTATGTTTTTAAAAGCTCCTTAACAACCTGATCTTAACGAACTATATCATGTAGGGTCTATTATGAATAACACAAGGTGAAATTTTGAAATTAAGTATAATTTCCTTCAAGACAATTAATTCATAGAATACCCGAGGTAATTGATTGGATTACATTAAAATAAATGCTCACAATGTTCTCCACCTTGTTATCGGCAGTAACACAGTCTCCTATAAAAATCGGCCTGAACTTTGTTTAAAGTTTGGGGTGAAATATTCCGTATTTCTGTAGTAGTTATTCTTTCTTTGAGATCTTCAATGCTAGTTGGTTGTGTTGCATATACTTTGATCTTGAGATAACCCCACAGAAAAAAATCCAAAGGCGTAAGATCTGGCGACCTAGCTGGCCACTCAATAGTACCCCTTCGTCCAATCCATTTATTGAAGAAGATTTCATTCAAGTAATTTCTCACCATTAAAGCATAATGGGGTGTTGCACCGTCTTGCTGGAACCAGACAGTTTCATGTGGTAGGGTCGGATCTATTGGATTGGGATATAAGTTAGCCAACTGAGAAAGAACATCGTCTCTTAGCATGCTTAAATATTTTTCCGCTGTCAAATTACCATCTACAAATATAGGACCAATAATATGATTTCCTATAATACCTGCCCAAACATTCAACTTTTGAGGATACTGAGTATGTGTCTCACGCACTCAATGAGGATTCTCCGCTGAGTAATATCTACAGTTTTATCGGTTTACCTCTCCGTTCAATGTAAATGTTGATTCATCAGAAAAAAGAATTGTGCCAAGAGCTATTTCATTTGTGTTAATTTTATCCATCATTCTTTCGCAGAAATTCATTCTACGGTCTGGATCGTCTTCTGTTAGCTCTTGCATAAAAGTCAATTTATATGGATGATGTTTTTCTTCATGGAGACACCTTAGGACAGTTGTGTGACTCACATTATTTTGACTGCAATTTGACGTGAACTTGACGTTGGATTCTCTGAGACACTTAACAAAATATCCACTTTCACCTCATCTTCAATGTTCGGTTTTCTTTTTAATGGTTTGACATGTCCAAGTTCTCTGAATTGTGCATATATTTTAGACACAGTACCTTGTGCAATATTAGGCAACTGAGGATACCTCTGAATAAATAAGTTTGCTACTTCAACTGAGTAAAGATCACTCAGGACGGAAAATTAGATGCAGCCATTAAGGAACGAAATACACAGGGAAGGAAAGGCATAGCCTTACTGAACAGCGTACTGTGGGATAAAAACATCTCTAAAGAAAATAAAAGAAGAATATACAACACCATAATAAAAAGTATCACAACATATGGATGCGAAGTGTGGCCCCTAAAAGACAGAACAGAGAAAATGCTTAGAGCAACAGAAATGGATTTCTGGCGCCGCTCGGCGGGAATCTCCAGACGCGACAGAATAACAAACGAGAGAGTCCGAGAAATCATGGGGGTTACACATAATATTGTTGATGACATCAAAACGACACAACTCAGATGGTACGGACACGTAAGGAGAATGCCGGAGAATAGAATACCAAGACAAATTCTTGAATGGCAACCAAGAGGTAGGCGAAGACCAGGAAGGCCTAGAAGAAGTTGGAGAGAAGGAGTTGATAAAGAAATCAGAGAAAGAGAACTGGAGGACGATCTATGGAACGATAGAATGAGATGGAGATTGGAAATCGGAAGACGTCGAAGAACGTTGTAAACCGACATTATATATATACTTCAACTTGACTTCTACAAGTCTCTCCGTAACCGATCATCATTAAAATTTCAATTCAGTGGGTCTCAGTTAAATATTTCATTTTTATTTCTGCACGAAATTAGCTTTTAATTAGGAATTTATTATTTTAATGTAAAATGTCAACACACCAACAACTGATTGATAACAATCCGCATTATTTACCGATTTAGTTTAATTAGCAGACTATCTAGACAGTTTTTACCTATTCATGACAAAAAACTTTAACACGGTTACTAAACAGAAATTTTCCCAAATATACTGACACTTAGAGTAGAAGTGTATTGTCTGTAATTAGCTATTTTAAAATAATACCATAACACGTGATAAATTATTAATTTCAAAATTTCACCGTGTATTATTCATTATAGACCCTACCTGATACAGCTCGATAAAATCAGGTTGTTAAGAATATTTTAAAAACATAAAAATATACAGGGTGTTTCATTAAAAATAAAGATTATGGACTATGCCAGACTTGCGTGGATCACCCTGTACATTTAAATTTATATTTAAAAAGCGCACATTTAAATTTAAAAGTTAACGTGTCCCAGAGTTTTTTATTATTTTCTATAATAAGGACACAAACAATTTTATTTAATAAGTGGTTTCCACACTGTATAAGAATTCTTGTTGTGGCGGAATAAAGGCATTTTAACAAAGGGAATAAAAAGTCTATATGGCAAGCGTGATGAAATCTTTAAATTTACTTTTTTTTGGCAGTGCGTGAAACAAGAAGTGTTTTGTTTAGAAATATGATTGACAGTAAACACTTCCTTTTGTTGTTACGTTATCTACAAACACTACTTTACAGAAATTTTTCACAATAATAAACGACTACTGTGACAAAAAATGAAAATGTGGATTCGCGGTGTGAAAATGTGTCAATCGAGTTTTTAGAGTAGGATTTGTTGATGTTTTGGTTGTTGGTAGACGTTTTGCCAAAAAGCTCCCAACTAACAAATACGGTGTTAATATCTTTGCCATTATTGATTTATCCAGATTTTATAAAATGAAACATTTATTTAACAGCAAAAAGATATTGTCTGCCGTTTCATCGTATCTATTGATAGGAGCGGAACAAAAGTAATCACTGATAATTGGTTCACGATTGTTTCAGTTGCGGAAAAGCTAATACAAAATCACAAGATGACAGCGAGAAAAAAACCAAAGTTAAACTCCATCAAAATTATAATAAAACAGAGCGACTAGCGAAAAGCTTCCAATGATGATGTCTTAACTCCCCAGAAAAGAACAACTAATATAGGTACTTTCCACTATACACTTGAATGGCGACAATACCAGTAGAAGATGAAAAATCAAGAGTTACTAAATATTACAACGCCCAAAAGAGGAGTGGACAATGTAAGTTAGAACTGCTTGATTTATTATGTAGAACGTCATATAAGAACGTAGCTAATGACAATAGTCTTTAAGATTTTTTCTTTTTCTCTAATCCTTTTAATTATTCTTAAGAATGATATTTTTATTAGAGTAAATAGCGAATAAATTGATATTTTTAAAAAATCTACCATGTATACATCACTTGCCCCCTGAAAAACCATAACTGCCGAGCTGTGAAGTCTATTTTTATAGGTAAATCTTTTGCGAAGAAGTCATAAGGAAATATTGTTTGCTGATAAGTACCTCAGTACTTTTCTGGTAACGACTAATTTCATGAAGGGTTACGGTACGGCTATACTAATGTAACAATCAGGTTTTTATCTGCTGCAATAGTAGATGCATCCTTACAAGAGCGGCTTTGATTCCCAGCTATTTGTCTGCTTTTTTGGGGCGTATTGCTTATAAGGTAATGCTTGGTTATATGGGTGCCTTATTTTTAAGCATCTATTATTTGCCTCTTCAGAACAGATTCCTAAATACTGACAAAATTTACAGTAAAAAAAAAGCCCGAAGAATGCCTAGAAGAATAAAATTTCGTTGGATTTTGTCACTAGGCGTCAACTACAATGTCAGTTTAACATCCCCTACAAGAGATACCTGGACCACCTCGCAAGTAGTAGATACTAGGCGGAGGATCAGGACTTTATGTCAAATCACTGGCGGTGGATGGGACTTTCGGTCAAATCACTGGCGGAAAATCAGAACTTCCGGTTAAATCACTGGCGGATGATGAGGACTTCTGGTTAAATCATGGTAAGAAGCTGGGGCTTTTTGACTTCCGGTCAAAACATGGATGGAGATCAAAACCTTGAGAAATGATCAGCATTACCCGATAATAAAATCCTAAAGAGAATAAGCCGGCAACTTGCAAACCAAACCATATGTTAGTGGTTCAATTCGATCGAATTCAAATAGCTCATAGTTATTTCTAAAATGGACTCATAAAAAGGTTATGACGTATTTCATAATTATTTAAGATTTCAAAAAATATATAAAGAACCAAGACAAATCACGTTGGAAATGATAACCCAAGTTATGCAAATAACCCAATTTGAAAAGGGTCTCTTAAATTCCGAACATAGAGTTATTGAACGAAAATTTGATAATAATGTTTTTTCTTTAATTTCTTATGTAATTTAATTTAATTCATCGTGTTTCGTCCTGGTAATCTTTTGCTTTTTCTATGATATTATTGGTGATCCTCCATCCATGTTTTTATCGGCCATCCTTCATACATGTTTTGACCGAATGTCAAAAAATACTGCCAACCTCTCTTCATGATTTAACCAGAAGTCCTGATCCTCCGCAAGTGATTTGATAGAAAGTCCCATCCACCACTAATGATGTCCGATGAGAGAGATAGAAATTGATTATTTTTAGAAAAGGAGTTGACAGTCCAGCTCGGTAGAGTTTATCAATCAAATTTGTGTACCAGAATTGATCGAATGCCTTCTGGGTATCTAGAAAAATACCTGTAAATCAGCGAAGCTCATTAATGAATTGGGATATGAATGTTGCTGTTTTAATCGATGCAATATGAGTGGAGTGTCCAGCTTTGAATCCAAATTGAAAATCTGGAATGATGTGGAATTCTTCTAAGAAGTCTACAAGTCTTACCTTAACTATTCTCTCGTAGACTTTATCTAGAGTGTTTAGAAAATAAATAGATTGTACAATTCTGTGCTGATTCAGAGTTTTCCTGGTTTGGGAATCATGATTGTGCTGGCTATTTTCTAAGAAGTAAAAAAGTAACCGAGCAAGAGGCAAGCAGTAATTATGTTGACTAGCAGCAAAATAATACTTTCAGAAAGTTTTTTTAGACATCTTCCCTGTATACCATCTGGACCAGGCGAAGTGTTTTTGAGAAGTTACACATCTGACTGACGGTGTCCTCTTGTACTGGGATCACCATCGGGTGATAGTTTGCACTTATATAAGGTAGAGGATTGTAAAGGGAAGTCCTGATGTTCCACCTTTTATATACCTCTGTCACGAATCCGAAAACTGTAAAAAGAAAGCGATGAGACATGTGTCTCAGAAAGAAAGACAGTAAATTCTCTGATATGTATCGTTCGTTCAATTAAACTTTATGCATCTGTGCATTGTCCACTAAAAAATTTAGCATGAAGATTTTTTAAATTTATAAAAATATATGTAGAAAGGTGTAGGTATTAATTTATGTATAATCAATTTTGTTTGTTTTATATTTTAGGTTGAATTAAAACTTGAGGAAATAAATTGAGGAATTTTTGTGACTATTCACGTTATTCTTTACTATTGATTCATGTAAGATTAGTTAAAATTAGAAGTTATTACTCTTTTTTATAAAAGAGTAATAACTTCTTTATTAATTTTCCTGTTTAGCTGAAGATTGCTTAAAGTTGGCTTTTATGCGGTATAAACTAATTGCTGCAATGAACTGCAGACGAACCATTAGTTTTAGCAACACGGAAATGAAAAATAATTGCTACCATTTATTTTTCTGAAAAAGAAAATTTAAATTTAGTAAAAGCAGTGGATGTAATTTGCTCTTTTTGTGGGCTTAATTGGATAAGTAGACAGTGCGACTAGAAAAATGGATTAAGAAAAACTTAATCTATTATTTACAATTAAAATAAAGTATTTACAATTGTCCTTTTAAAATTATTTCTAATAAAGTAAAATGAATAAAACTAAAAATAATTATAAAAAGTAAAATACATTTTTCAAAAAGAACCAATAACGTAAGTGGGCGTGGGCTAGTCCAGATAACATAACGCAAAACGAAATTAATTTCGAGACCTGACAAAGGCATTTGATCGCATCCAAGTCGAAGACGTCTTACACCTACTGTATGAAAGAAACATACCAATCAATATTATACGAAACATCAAAAACATCTACTTCCATAATCGAATACAGGCAAATATAAATTAAAAACTAACACACTGTATACCAGTACAAAGCAGAGTCAGACAGGGTGATTCGTTCAGCCCACTTCTCTTTAATATAATAATGGACGAAATAATACAAGCAGTACGTAAAGGTCATGGTTACAGAATGGGAAACAAAGAAATCCATATATCATGTTATGCAGACTGTTATGTATGGTTTTCATGTACGGATATACTTGGCAACGTTGCACTTGGCAAACGGAACCTTAAGTGACAGCAGTGACATGACAACCACACATGACAATAGATTTAGGTCATGGACTACATGTGAACTGAATTAAGGTTAAGTTATACAATTCTTATAAAGCTTAATAAAATAATAAAACCTATCGTAAGTAGCTTTATGTTATGTCCAACAGTCCTAAAGAGGAATACATTACATGGTGGCAGCGGAAAAGTGACGATAGGTTAAGTTGTGTTAAAAGCCGGTGCATGTGACAAAAGCCTATAAAAAATATATGTAAGTAAAGGAGCTATACTGTGCTCGAATCAATATGACAGATACTTGTAAAGGCTTAGAACCGTTTAGTTTCCAAGGAAATAATATTTCTCACGAGTGGAAATTTTGGAAGCAAAAGTTTCAGTTATTTTTAACAGCCTCCGGCAAAAGTGAAAAACCGGACCACATAAAAATCGCTATTCTCCTAAATCAGCTGGGAGATGAAGGGCTAAAGATATTCAATACCTTCGAGTATGAAAATGTTGGAGATGATCAGAAGTACAATGTTGTTTTGTGTAAGTTTGATACATACTGCAGCCCTCTTAAGAATTTAATTTATGAACATTTTAAATTCTTTAAAAGAGATCAATTACAAAATGAAAGTATCGATCAGTTTGTAACTGCCTTGAAACAATTGGCATCAACATGTGAGTTTAAAGAAAAGGATACTTTAATTTTGGACAGGATTGTTTTGGGTACACATGATCTACGAATTCAAGAAAAATTATTACAATGTGCTGATTTAAAACTAGCACAAGCTATAGACATCTGTAGGGCTATGGAAAATAGTGCTGTTACTCAACGTGAAATATCCAAAGAAAGTGAAAGTGTTAGTGTTGTGAAGAAAAGAAATGAAGAAAACAGACCTGGATCTACAGGACAGTCAAGGTATGGTTCAAAGTATGAGAAGGAGCAGTCTACAAGCCACAAAGTTACTGACAAAAATACAGGTAACCATTATATTCAGTGTTATAAATGTGGACTTCAGCATATTAGGGGTAAGTGTCCTGCATTTTTCAGATATTGTTCTTTGTGTAACAAAAAAGGACACTACCGTAAATTTTGTCCTGATAATAACAACAAAGTCCATGAAATCAATGATAACGATTGTAGTTGTAGCAATTCTGACACTGATTTAACTGATGAACAGGTACTAGTGTGGACTGTTAATGAAATTAATCCGAACTCTTCAGAATGGTTCCAAAAAATCATTATTAATGGTAAAGAGAGTATTTTAAAAGTTGATACTGGAAGTGAAGTCAATATATTGAACAGTAGTGATTTTAAAAATTTAAATATTGATTATAAAATGCTTGAAAATACTAATAGTTCATTATCTAGCTATACTGGACATGTTATTAATGTTGTTGGTAAAATTTATATACCTTGCTCTTTCAAGAAAATATTTAAAGATTGTCTGTTCTATATTTTAGATAATGATAAACAAAAATCTCTATTAGGCCTAAAGGCAGCAAGAGACTTTCAAATTGTTTGTGATCAGCCTAGTGTTAGTATGATAGATAATGAAACAAATCATATTATAAATAGTTATAAGAGCATTTTTTCAGGTGTAGGAAAGGTCAACAGGTATTTTAATATAACTTTATCTAGTGATGCAGTGCCATTCATAAGTGGGACACGAAAAATTCCACTGGCTATAAGGAGCCAAGTTAAAGATAAACTTGATGATATGGTACGTAAAAACCTTATTGTACCAGTTAGTGAACCCACAGAATGGCAAAATCCTATTGTAGTTGTTCCGAAAAATAAGGGATCTGATATTAGAATATGTATGGATCCTGTGTATCTAAATAAATATGTTAAAAGAGAAAGGTTTCCAATTCCTACTCAAGATACTTTATTTGCTAAGCTTTCAGGGGCTAATTATTTCACATTATTAGATGCGTCATCTGCTTTTCTTCAGTTGCCTTTGAATTATGAAAGTTCACTTTTATGTACTTTTACTACACCTTTTGGTCGTTATAGATATCTGAGATTACCATATGGCCTTACCTGTGCACCTGAAATTTTTCAAAAATATATGTCTGAACTTTTAGATAGTATATCAGGAACAATAACATATTTTGATGATATTTTGGTTTTTGGATGTTCTAAAAATGAACATGATAAAAATTTGAAATGTGTTTTAGAAAAAATTAAACAGAGTGGCTTAACTTTGAATTTAGGAAAATCTAAATTTTGTCAAACAAAAGTGAAATTTTTAGGTCATCAGATTAGTAATATTGGCATTTCACCTGATCATGATAAAACAGAAGCTATTACAAAAATGACACCACCAAGTAATAAAAAAGAATTACAACGTTTTTTGGGAACCATAGTATATCTTGCAAAATTTATACCAAACCTGTCAGAACACACTAGTCCTCTAAGATGTTTACTTTCTAGTAAAAATGAGTGGCATTGGGGACATAATGAACAGGCATGTTTTGATAAACTAAAGAATCTTGTGGCGTCAGCCACTACTTTGCATTATTTTAACCCTGACAAAAAGACCATACTCTCTGTTGATGCCAGCCCATATGGTTTGGGGGCCATGGTCTCGCAAGATGGGTTTCCAATTGAATTTGCATCAGTGTCATTAACTCCAACCCAAAGGAGGTATAACCACATTGAAAAGGAGCTTCTTGGTATAGTGTATGGATGTGAAAGATTTTCATTCTATCTTTATGGCATAGATTTTGAAATAGAGACAGACCATAGACCTCTTTTAGGTTTGTTAAAAAAACCTTTAGATGAAATGTCACCTAGGATCCAAAGACTGGCAATGCAATTAATGAGATATAAATTTTCACTCAAATATGTTCCTGGTAAAAATCTCAAAGTTCCTGACAATTTAAGTAGAGATCCTTTGAATAAAACCATAAATACTAATTTTATAGATGATGAAAATAATTTAAAAGTGTATTCTATTGTAGCAACATCAAAAGAAAATGAAAAAAGATTGCAAAATGCAATTGATACTGACCCATCTTTACAAAAAGTTAAATATTATGTTTTAAATGGGTGGCCTGAGCATAAAAGCTCTGTACCTTCTGAGGTGAAAAAATTCTGGTCTGACAGACATGATATATATTTATTAAAGAATGTATTATTTTATAAAAAAAGGTTAATTATTCCTGAAGAGTTGAAGGGTGAATTTCTTGATGTTATACATCAGTCTCATCAGGGTGTAGTATCATGTAAGAAGAAGGCTCAAGAAGCAATTTATTATCCGGGATTGATGAAGGATATAGAAAACATTGTTCTGAACTGTCTGACTTGTCAAATGAGCTATAAGAGCAACAATAGGGAGCCATTAAAATCACATGATGTACCTGAAATACCTTGGCAAAAAATTGGTATTGATTTCATGACAGTAGCCTCACAAGATTTTTTAGTTGTGGTTGATTATTTTTCGAAGTTTGCAATTGTTAATAAACTAATGAACAAAACGGCTAGCAGTGTTGTAACACAATTAAAAAATTTGTTTGCTATTAATGGACTGCCTTGTGAAATATTTTCTGATAATGGTCCTCCATTCAGCTCTCATGAATTTTTAAATTTTGTCCGTATATATAATATTGAAGTAACAACATCAAGTCCACAATATCCTCGTAGCAATGGCATGGTGGAAAGAACAATACAAACAATAAAAAACTTGTTTTTAAAATCTGTACAAACTAAGAAAGATCCATTTCTAGCTGTATTAGATTATAATACAACTCCAAAACAAAATTTACCTGCTCCTTGTGTGTTGCTAACTGGAAGAAATTTCAGAACCAACTTACCAGTCAGTATGGAATTTCTAAAGCCCAGACATTCTAATAAAAGATATTTTACACAATTGAGAGAAAATCAAAGAAAACAAAAACACTATTATGACAAAGGAACAAATAGGTTACCAGAATTAAAATCAGGACAACAAATTTTACTTCAAGAAAAGAAAAGGAAATGGAACCCTGGAGTGGTTATGGCAAAGAAAGGATCAAGGGATTACATGGTTAAAGTAAATGATACTGCTTATAGACGTAATAGACACTATCTTAGACCTGTACGGTCAGAAGCACAGCAACATGCAAATGCAAATTGTGAGCAAGCATATGTGAAAACTAGTCATGAAAATGATATTATGACTACTGGAAGGACAAGTATGGGAAATATGAGAGCAGTTCTTTGTCCTGATGTACCTGATGATACAAGGGACTGTAAAACAAATAACACTATCAAAGATATTGATGTACCTTCAACATCTAATAGAACATCACCCATCAATGACATTAATGTACCTTCTACATCATACAGTACTTCACCTGGTTTGAAAACCTCCAGAAGTGGTAGAGTCATTCGCCCTCCTGATAGATTTACCTATTGATATATTTGTGAATTATTGTTATTTATGTACTTATGATATATTATGTGAATTAATTTTTGTTTATTTTGTTTTTATTAAAGGGGACGTGTTATGTATGGTTTTCATGTACGGATATACTTGGCAACGTTGCACTTGGCAAACGGAACCTTAAGTGACAGCAGTGACATGACAACCACACATGACAATAGATTTAGGTCATGGACTACATGTGAACTGAATTAAGGTTAAGTTATACAATTCTTATAAAGCTTAATAAAATAATAAAACCTATCGTAAGTAGCTTTATGTTATGTCCAACAGTCCTAAAGAGGAATACATTACACAGACGACGCCGCATTAATCGCTGAGACAGAAGACGAGCTCCAAAAACTGACACACATCTTCAATACAACAGCCAATATGATAATATCAGCAGAAAAAACCAAATGTATCACAACATCTAAATACCCACTACGATGTAAAATCGAAATTGGTGGTAAAATAATAAAGCAGGAAGCAAGGTTTAGATATCTGGGAATAGATATAACTAGTTACGGAGATGTTGAAGAAGAAGTACGACAACAAAGCTTAAAAGCAAATAAAGTGACGGGATCTCTTAATGACACTATCTGGAAGAACAAATACCTAAGACAACACACAAAAACAAGAATCTATAAAGCAGCAATTACAAACATACACGGTGGAGACAAGACCTGATACATCTAAAACGACACGACTACTAGAAACAACAGAGTTGAAAATACTTCGACGAATATCAGGGAAAAGTCTGTTGGATAGTAGAACGAACACATTAGTAGAATGGCAGAGGATAGGATAGTACGAATAGCACGATATAAGTCACCAAATGAACGAAAAAGTATTGGCAGACCAAGAAAAATAATCAGAAAACTGAAAGACAAAGAAGGATCGGTCTCACATGGGCTGTCTTTGGTAGATGGAACAACATTTTTAAGTATAATATTCCAGTTTGTTTAAAAAGAAAGTTTTTTAACCAATGTATTTTACCGGCTCTTACGTATGCTGCAGAAACACTTACTCTGATAAAAGGAACAATAAATAAAATAAGAGTTACATAACACGCTATGGAAAGATTAATGTTAGGTATTATCATCAGAGATAAAATACCAAGCCTAGAAATAAGAAGAACAATAGTCATGGCTGCAGTTGAAAGAATAGCCATGGTTAAATGGGCTTGGGCCCGACATGTTGCCAGATTGACAGATAGTGAATGAAGCAGCAAGATTTTGAAATGGCGACGAAGACAAGAGAAATATCAAAGCAAAGGGCGACCACCGACTAGATGGACAGATGATATAAAGCTCATCAGAACAAATGGGATGCAAGATGCTCAAGATAGAAGTAGGTGGAAAATTTTACGGGAGGCCTACATTCAGCAGTGGACAAATATAGGCTAATTGATAATGATGATTGTGTGATCGACAAATGCATAAAAGTAAAAATGAAAAGAATGAAAAAATAAATATAAATAGAGGTAATAATATGAAGTAGTTCAAATGGACGAATAGAAGAAGTGGACCAAAAATACACCCACCAAACTACGAAATTAACCGAAGACACACTAACATGCATAAAAGAGAAAAAAGAACTCCATATAAAATACCTGAACACAAAAAACTATGAGGACTTGGAACTATACAGGAAAAAAAATAAAGAAGTGAAAAGAAAAGTGGCAAATGAAAAAAATGAAAGATGGGAAAAAACATGCACAGAGATAGAACAGCACATAGGAGGAACGAGAAATTCAGAGTCATGGCGTATCTTAAAGTCGCTCCAAAGAAATAAGACAGAGAAAATCAAGATCGGTCAAATCAAAGAAAACGAATGGCAAGAATACTATAAACAATTGCTAACCGAAGACCGCCCCGAATTCAAAGAATCAGAAATAGACGAAATAGAAATCTACACACATGACGAAATCGAATTAAGCCTAGCTGAGGTAAAAAGAACGATCAAAACTCTAAAGAACAAAAAAGCAGGTCCCGACGGAATACCAAATGAATTGATAAAAAACGGATCGGAAAAGTTATTCCGTATGATACATAAAATGTTTGAGAGAGCACTGAATGGAGAAGACTTACCGGCAGAATGGACCCAAGCATATATGACATCAATATACAAGAAAGAAAATAGAAAAAACTGCGAAAACTATCGGGGAATCAGCATTATATCGTCTATAGGCAGACTGTATGGAAAGGCCATAAAGGAAAAATTAGAAATATATATACAAGATAAAATCGGAGAAGACAAGGCAGGTTTCACAGCGGGGAAAGCATGCTTAGATCACATTTACACGGTCGAACAACTAGTAGAAAAAAGAATGGCCAAAAATAGATCCGTCCATCTGGCTTTTGTTGATCTTAAGAAGGCATATGACTCAATACCTAGAACCAAGCTATGGGAAGCAATGGAAGACATCGAAGTTCCACGAAGATTAATAAACGCGGTAAAAGCATTCTACAAGAATAACGAAGTAGCTATCAAAACGGGCAATAGAATATGCAGTCCATTTAAGACGACAAAGGGACTACTACAGGGTTGCTCCACATCCCCCACCCTGTTCAAAATATTCCTGGAAAAAACCCTAAAACCATGGAAAAGAAAGTGCGAAGGAATGGGTATATCAGTAAGGAACGAATATCTATATACGCTAAGTTTTGTCGACGACCAAATAGTGATCGCACAAGACGAGGATGACCTCAGTTTTATGATGAGAAAACTGGAGTAGGAATATACAAAGAATGGGATGGAAATAAACCTAAAGAAAACTGAATACCTAACAACGGAGAATACAGAAATAAAACAGCTGGAAATAGACGAAGGTAAACAAATCAAAGGAACAGACAAGTATAAGTATTTAGGTTTCATAATATCAAACAAAGGAACAACGGAGGAAGATATAAAAAATAGACTAGGACAAACAAGAGACTGCATACGAAAATTGAACCCGGTACTATGGGATAAGAACATCAGCATGAAAACAAAGAAAAAAATCCTCACTTATGGGTGTGAAAATTGGACAATAAATAAGAAAACCAAAAACAAAATAAGAGCAACAGAGATGGAATTCCTAAGGAGAAGCTGCAGAATAACAAGAAGAGATAGAATAAATAACATGGAGATTAAGAGGAGAATGGGAATGAACTCCGACATAATAGACTACATCGAACAGAAGAGGTTAACCTGGTACGGACATGTCAGAAGAGCAGACCAAAATCGGTGGATAAATAGAATAACAGAGTGGGGCCCGATAGGAAGAAGAAAAAGAGGCAGACCCCGAAGATCTTTCAGAGATGAAGTGGACGAAGCAATGAGTAGAAGAAACCTACAGGAAGGGGACTGGCTAAACAGGAAAAATTGGAGAAAACGGTTGAGTGAAGGAATACAGTGAAAACTGTGGAAATCCTTGTATATATATATATATATATATATATATATATATATATATATATATATATATGTATATATATATATATATATATATATATATATATATATATATATATATATATATATATATATGCTCCCTTGCTTTTTAATCAGAAAAATAATTTTAGTAATATATTTCCTAATCAGTTCCCGAGTAACATTTTCATTTTCTGTTTCATAACGGGAAAGCATATTGTGTCGCATACAAATGAAGTTTTTTTACTTAACTTAAATTTGCTCTTGACGAAAATGAATGGTGGTAATTATTTACATTTCTCCATTTCCCGGAATAATAGCGTTTCTGTAGTTGACATACCACAGCGTTTTATAAGTAGAGAACGAGCTGTGAAATAAGCACGAAATGTACTTCCATGTTAAAGTAATTATAGCGGACTTAATATCTGAATAAATTGTTTTTTTGTTATATAAAATTGTATCCATTACAAAGCTTGTTAGATTAATCACCAGATAAGAATTATGTTCTTTTCTCTGTTCGAATCCATTGATGTTTAGATCTCAGTCGGGAGATACAGAGTGGTGAATTGTCGAACACACCATACGACACGCAATGGGAAATTATAAACTGTTCAATTACTGATTCCATAATTATTTTGCATCAAAAGGGTTTAGAATTAATTTGTTTACAATTAAAATTTCTATTAAATAAATAGTAAGTTTTTTCAAGCAGCTGTCATCCAGTCAAATGTATTGATATATTTATATAAATTAATATTCAATGAATTCCGTCATTGCCGTTTCCAAGCCCGGATGAGAAAGGAGGAGGGTGAATGGTTAGTAATGTGTCTTTGTGACAGTAACTATGTCTACTAAAGTGGCTACTGTCATTAAATACGCCCTCCTTTTTTATTTAGGAAATAATCGCATTAACCACGAAGGTCCTTAGCAGGATAAAGAAAATACAATAGGTATACAATGCATGAATTTAGGTACAATATATCTTACTTGGTAAGTTATATTTGTTAAGGAATTGGAAAAGAGGTCTACAGAGGTTAAGAATGTCTTTCATAGTGTTTGAATATCCAGATATTAATTGTTTGTAAGCGTCAAATTTATCATGTTCTGTTAGCACCTGTTTTATTGTTGTTGGTATATTACACTTACTGCGTTTTGGTGCCTAGGTATAAGTAATGAGATGTTCATGACTAAGTTTGCAGTATCCTAAATAAAGACGAGATAGGATATCTTGGTGAGATCTGTTGATTAAATATGGGTTTCATGGACGATTTTTTTCTGTTATCTTCCTTGCTTGTAGATGTTTTCCATTTCGTTTCCATAAATTGCAGCTACTCGATTTTAATAGTTGCTTTATATCTGAGGCTGCTCTTGAAGGTAATTGCGCAGCTGTGTAAGCCCAACGATCAGCGTTTTCATTTCCCTCGATTCCAGAATGAGAGAGAACCCATAGGAAAACCATTTTTGATTCTGTTTGATGATGACTGTGTAACATTTCTATGATTATTATGGCTATAATATTGTTGGTGAAGGTTTGATGTATAACTGTCAGTGAATTGAGTGAGTCAGATATTATGAAAGAGTGTTTGGTTTGTGCTCTAGAAATGTATTTTAGCGCTTGTAATATCACATAAAGTTTTCCATATACGATACTGTATGCACTGTGAAGCTTAAATAAATATTTGGTGCCTAAGAAACGCCTAGTGAAACCTTAAATGAGTCAGTGAAGACGTGGGTGAAATTTTTGTAATTTAAAACTATTTGTTTACAATGATATATAAGATATGACTTTGTACTTATTATATTGCGTTAATTGGAAAAGAAAATTTTGGAGATTTAACGCTACATGCAATAAATTCTGTTATAAAAAGGTGGTGGGGAGGTGCTGTTGTAAAAAGTTGATTTGAAAAGATTACAAAAACTGTTTTTGTGAGCAGGAATTGATTGAAGAGATGCTTCTCTTGAGACATATGATAAAGATAGTGATGGTTCGCTCAGTTCTATAAGCTCCTAGAATTATTCTTAATGCCAGATTGTGTATAGTATCTAAGAATTTTAATATTAAAGGCAGAGTAGATAGATGTTTTTTTTTGAAAATTACAGTATCTCGGCCACGTTATGAGAGGGGATAAATATGTGTTGTTACAAACCATAATGCAGGGAAAAATACAGGGAAAACGAAGTATTGGAAGAAGACGCATCTCCTGGCTTAACAATCTTAGAAAGTGGTATAATTGCAGTTCCGTCGACTTGTTCAGAGCTGCAATCTCAAAAGTGAAAATAGCTGTGATCATTACCAACCTCCTTAGAGGAGACGGTACCTAAAGAAGAAGATAGATGTTTAATATGCAATATATCCGTAATCACTTTTAGATCAAATAAGGATTCTGTATATTTTTAGTAGCATCAGACCATTATATCCCCAAGACTTATATGCTTAATAGCGTCTTAATAAATTTAAGTTTTTTGTCATGAAAGGGTTTGTCTTTCGATATGATTTTTCCATAATAGACGTTCAAAGAATATCGTGCAGAGAAAATGTATATGTGAAGTATTGTTTAGTTTCTGGTTGTATAGAAATATTAATGGTTATTGCCGTTCTGTTATGTTTTTTTTTTTTTCAGAATAATATGTAGTTTATTTTATTTAGGGAAAAATTGGATCCAGACAATATAGACCAACATTCAAATGATGTTATGCATTGCTGAAGACTTTGAGCTATAGGGCTAAGATATTTACCTTTGATAAACACGATCATGTCATCTGCGTAAGGTTTAGCTATAACTGGTTTCTTTAAGTCTGTCGTTCATAGTTCAAAAATAACGTTGGACTCAGAATGGATCCTTGTAGGATGTCGTTTCATTGTTTCTTAGTTAAAGCTATTGTACTGGAAATGCAAACATAGAATTCTCCTAGAGATAAAAAATTGCGTATGAAATGCATCATATTGCCTTTTAATTCCAGTACTGTAGTTTATTTAGGATGATTGTATGGCATGTAGAATCAAATGCTTTATAATGTCAAAATAAATTGCTACTGTTTGAAAAACGCCTTACTTGACCTGACACACGTCAATTACACTAACATGTATCTGAATATGAATATACAGTTGTGGTAATCTAAGAACTGCATATAGCACGCATAATTAGTGCGAAAAGAACAGTAGGAGGTTGTTCTGTTAACAGAGAGAGACCGAATATAGTATGAAATTGGTACCGACATACTTAAGCTTGTTTTAACACCCATTAGATTGGTTTTGTCAAAGTGACATTCAGTGTTGATAACGAAAACGTCTAATATACGTTTATTTTTTCATTAGTAATAATTTTGGTTTTATTCGCAAAAAAACAGAATAAACAAATTGATATTTCAAGTTAGGCAAACGGTAACCTTTATAACTGAACATAAAATTCAAATTATTAAATGGCATTATTCTGGAAGTAGTGCCGACGATATAATCGGCAGGTTTTCGTTTTCATTCGAAGGCCCTGTACCAACAAAATCTACAATTCACAACATTCTTTTTAAATTTGAAAAAACTGGTTGTGTCAAGAATTGTAGAAAATGCACGGAAAGTGATGAAGATGAAAATCAACCAGTTCGTGCAATTAATGTAGAACGGGAACAGCGTGAAACTGCCGTGTAGTCTAGCTGAAATCATTTTTTTTGTAACAGCACCCTAACTTTAAGAGAAACTGGTATTAATGCTAGAACTGTTCGAAACATTTTAAAAAGAACCAAGTACCATTGCTACGAATTGCAAAATTTTTCCTACCGAGTATGAACGATGGAAATCATGACGAAGATTTGATGAAAAAAATCTTGTTTACAGATGAGTCTTCTTTTTCTTTAACTGGCCATCTATTACCGTAGGGTACTCTACAGAAAAGAGGCACATAAGTGTTCCTTACACAACAAAATACCGTCAAAAAGTCAACGTCTGGGCTGGTAGTTTAGATGACAACGTAATTGGCCCTTTTTTGATTTTGGGCACTGTGTCGTCGTAAATACCTAGATCTCCTGAGAAATCACATAATTCCGGTAGTTCAAGCATTACCTATTAATATGAATGAAATTTGGTTGCAGCAAGACGACTATCCAGCTCACAATGCATGGGAGGTGTTAGATATTTTACATTACGTTTTCAGATACAGTTATTAGTACAAACGGTGCTATAAAATGCCACCTCGGTCTCCTGATTTTGCACCTTTGGACTTTTTTGTATAGGGTTCTGTGAAGCAACAAATTTATCAACATGAGCATAAACGTGCCAAAAATTTAGACGAATTACGTCAAAAAATCATTCAGGCCTTTCTAAGCATAACATTCAAAATGTTGTCGAACACCCGAAGGCAATTATACAATAGATTAAGCAACTGCTTGGCTGACCGTGGCGACTTTTTGAAAATTTACTTTAAAATAGTTTTAATTAAAATTATAAAATTGTTATTTTTAGAATAATTTTTTTTGCATAAACATTTATTTATTTAACAGCATTATATCAACTGACTTCATTTGCGGCAAAACACAAAAATTGTATAAAAAAGCTGCATTCTTCACCTTTAAAACGTATTTCGATTTTTGTCGCTAGGATACTCCGATCAAAAGATATCAAATTTTTACCGTCGAGATGATACGTTTTATCATCATAAAGTTGACATAACTATTTTACATAGATTTTATTTAAAATTGATTTCGCGCTCATAACTGACATTCAGCATCGCGGGCCGCTTAAAGCGTTGTTTCTGAGAGAACGGTTTATTTTACACAAAAAGAGGTAATAAACTTTTTTGTTCAAAACTATTTCAGCTACATTTTTTTCTATGGCGTAGAGTCTTGATAAATCGATTTACCTCTCTGCGAAGGGGGATTTTAGAGGGAAGCCGGGAGTGTTAAACTTTATTGCCTATTTTTTTGGGGTACTAAAATTGACATTTACAGCAAAAAATTGTTCGTATAATTTTTAGAGGTAAAATCTCTGACGACTGGACTATCAATACTTTTTATTGTTTAACTATTATTTGATTAAATATAATTTGATGCACTGCCAATCCTTCTGACTTCGGAAACTTTCCTTTCTTTCTCCAGGTTAATACCTTTATTAACCGACTTTTAAATTCATTTTTATTTATTATATCATTAATTTGCGTGTTTCCAAACATATATTCATCGGCCAACTTTCGTTAACTTTACCCATACTTTTTACTTTTCGCGGTAATTTTTTTAGAATATATATTTCTAGCAACTAATCTGGGAAAGTTTTGATTATGAAATGACGTTATTATTATAAAGAAATTACTTTAATAAAACGTAATGACCTGCAATCACATTTGAATTGATCGTATCGCACACAATACTACTATAAACGTAAGAGTAATTCGCTCCTAAATAATGTACTCTACAACAATCAGAAGAGCACTCAACTTACTTCTCTATTGTCGCCACTTAAATTAGCCTCGATAGTTGTTACTACAATTTTCGATAACAACTTCCAAATGTGCGGGATCTCGATGCTCCGAAATGCAGTCATCACATCATTTGAATAAAACGACCAGAATAGGGCATCGAAAAGCGAAATTTAACTCACGAGTATAACAATGGAACATCGAATTTCGTTTTATTGAGTGTTAGTGTGGATGAGGCTGTCGAACCGAGTTCGAAAGAGCCCAGAGAGTTAAGACCAGCGTCAGCCAATAAGGCGTAACCAAACACTGGGGGTAAGTTGACGAGCCCCCGGGGGCTAGAGGATGCTGAGTGGTCACTGATAGGGGTTGCTGCTCTACAACTCCCGGTTAGTAGCAGTTTTCAACTCGAGTTAATAATGTTCTCAGGATCGGACTTTATTTACCGGAGGAGTTAAAAGTGTTACTCGCTGAGCGTTTGTTTATGAAGCTACCGATAAGATTTATTCCATTAATTAGTTTGATTACTTATATTAATATATAATATAATTTATATATATATATATATATATATATATATATATATATATATATATATATATACAGTGGAACTTGGTTATAGCGTCATTGAAGGGTCCAGTTAAAAAATGACGCTATATCAGACTGACGTAATAAAAGAGGTAGAAAAAAATTAAATTTTAACGAGGCAACATTTTTTTACAGCCTAATTATCACGGATGCATTTAGGATAAAAAAATTAAGAAAAAAATAAAACATATCATATATATGCAACACTTACATTTTTTATGAAAAAGTTCTCAAATGCTGAAAAAAGTCAGTTATTTTCTTCTGCACAACCCTTTCCGAAAAATAAAGATTTCTGTAGTGTCCTTAATAATTTGAGCTGCTTTGGTAGTTGTGGGTGCCTCCCTGAACTGGTAAAATGTGGATATGATCTTAGCAGCTCTCATTACTTCTTGGATTGTAGGACAATCAACGCCATCTTCTTCTTCTCCATTATCTTCATCAACATCCATTTCCACATTTAATACTTGTTCCAAAATTTCTTTATCACTTAGAACTTAAAATGTTTTTACCTAATCGTCTACTGAAATGTAGGAGTCAAGATCAGTTCCAAATTCTCTTTGGTTTACATTAAATTTTTGTATTCACTCTGACAAAGGCACTTCGTCATCCTCGTCAACATCCTGAACATCGGAAGTCAACTCAGCTTGACGAAAGTACTTACAAATTGTCGCTGACGTAACCGCACTCCACGCAGTGTCTAAAAACTGAACTGCATCAAGGATGGTAATGTTCACAGGTTCCCCATTGTCCATACAAAAAATCATCCATTTTAAAAGCTGTTTCCGATAATGGCACTTTAAACTTCTTATGACTCCTTAGTCCATAGGCTGCAAGACACTCGTGCAGTTGGTTGGTAAGAAAACTAGGTTGATATTGGTCAAATTAAGCCTGGAATAGGCTGCACAGCTGTAAACTAAGAGAAGAATTTTTCTTTTCTTTTTTGAAGGGAGGTCCTTGTCCCGCTTTCTCAATTCTTCTTAAAAAATAGCAGAAGCCATCCGTGTTTTTTTGTTGGCTGTGTAGTTTACAGGCAGTGTTTTATGTTTTTAAAACATGTAGAATGTAAACTTTTCCCAATAAACAAAAGCTTTATTTTCTCTGTACCTGTCATGTTTGCACAAACAAAAGCCGTGACTCTTTGTTTTGAAAGCTTTCCACCGAAACATTTTTGATTTTTGAAATTTAAAGTTTTGTCTGGCGTTAATTTGTAAAAGACACTAGTTTCATTGCCATTGAAGATATCTTCATCCTTGTGTGGTTGCCTTAGTTGTGGCCATGTGTTTTGTAACCAATCACCTGTCACGTTCTTGTTCACATATTTTGCCTCTCCAACAATTTTCGAGAAGGAAATTAAGTGCCAGGCTTTAAACTGATCTAGTGAAATCTTCACCTTACAGTTTTCCGAACTCTGTAGCTTTCTTCTTTAAAAGTGGCCTGGACACAGGAATATCAGAACTGCGACACAGCTTAAACCATTTGAGTAGAGCTGAATCTACATCCCCACGAATACACTTCCCAATCTCTTTAACATTTTTCCCTCCTCATTTTGTCCTTGTCTTTTAGGATTGAGCCGACAGTCAAATTAACAGGTCCAAATTGCAGACATACAGTTCACCCAAAATAGCTGAAAGTCTGAAAATAACCACGCCCATGATGCGCATTCGCCATCCGACGGATCTCGCATTGAGCGTCCACTTAATATCTACCGTTTGTGACGTGAACAAGTCGGTACAGATTGCGAAACATTTTTTGTAAGTACGAACCGCAAAGGAGAGTTATTTCCAAACTTGCAAATCTGTGAGTTTAAATCGAATCTGAAAGGAAAAGTTTTAAATAATCAGACACGGGAAGTGATTAATTTTATGAGAAAGGAAGCCAAAGACAATAAACCGTGTAGAGATTTGAAAAAAGTGCAGGAGCGTGTGGTATTGACAACAGGTGTTAGTTTAAGTAGCGTTCAAAAAATTGCTCGGGAAATGCAATTAATTGATGACGGCGAATGTTCCTCATTTGTAACTCCAAACAAAAAGAGGAAAAAAAGCGCTTCAAAAACGTGCTTGAAGAATTTTGATATAGGGCGTCTTTGACGTTATATAATGGATTTTTGTATAACATAAAAACAAGTGCCAATTGTGAAACGCATACATAAAACATTTGCAGAGGAGTACAACTACTCAGGTTCCATAGAAAGCCTACGAATAGTAATTAAAAAGATGGGATTTCGTTGGCGAAAAACAAGAATTAATAAAAAATTATTAATGGAAAAGCCCAATATTCAACATCTTAGACTGAATTTCTTACGTAGTATGAAACGTTACAGGAACGCAAATCGCCCAATTATATACATGGATGAAACATACGTCCATTCATCTCATACCTACCAAAAGAGCTGGACTGATAGTTCAAACAAGGGCCTACAAAAACCAGTATCTAAAGGACAGATCCTTGTGATAGTGCATGCTGGAGGTGAAAGTGGTTTTGTTAAAAACGGTTATATGCACTACAAACCTACTATAAAAACAGGAGATTATCATGATGCAATGAAGTACGACAATTACAAAAAGTAGCTTCAGGATAAGCTGATACCAAATTTGCCACCGAACAGCGTTTTAGTGATTGATAATGCACCGTATCACAACGTACAAACTGAGAAATCTCCAACTATGTCTTCCAGAAAAGCAGAAATGCAGCAGTGGCTGACAACTCGAAATATTTCGTTTACAGATGACATGTTGAAATTTGAACTATACGACATTCTAAAATTATACAAACCTCGCTTTAAAACGTATGAAATTGACAGAATATTCGAGGATAAAGGATATTCAGTTTTACGGTTACCCCCGTATCATCCGGAATTGAATCCTATAGAGTTAGTATGTCGCTGAAAAAAGTGTCAGTTTTGATTTTAAATTAGTGGAAAGTTTGTGTGATGAATTTTTTATTTCGTTTTCAGTCGAACAATGGAAAAAGAGGTGTGAACATGTTAAAAAAATAGAACAAAGTTATATGGCACAACAGCCAGCTTTTGACACCGTGGTGGATCAAATAATCATAAATGTAGGTGTCGATAGTGACAGTTATTCTGAAAATGACGAGATGGACTCTGACGAATAAGACGAAGAGACAATAACATTTACCATGGAAAAGGAATATAATAATACATTACCTTTCCTGGATGTTTTAATTTCTAAGAACGATACTGGATATGAGACTCAGGTGTATAGAAAACCAACACACACCTACAGATATTTAAATTTCAAATCAAATCACAATATTAATATTAAAATAGGAATCAATAAATTTTTATACGATAGAACCAAAATTGCTTGTTCTTGAACGAAAATTCCTTCTTGGAGGAAAAACATTTGTTAACATATGTTTTATTAAAAAACGATTTTGCTTTATCGTTTATAACTAAGAAATTTTCAACAAACGACCGAATAGAACGGAACAGCTTAAAACAAGATCCTTCAGTATACACAAGAAATAATACGAGGAAAATAACAATACCATATATAAAAGGATTATCAGAAAAACTTAAAAGAATAGGAAATAAACTCAATATTTCAACAACATTCAAAACAACAAACATATTGAGATCTATTTTATCTAAAACTAAACCTATCAATGAACAAGAAAGGACAAATAATTGCATTTATAAAATACATTGTGAATGCGATCAGTTTTATTTAGGTGAAACATCAAGGACATTAAATGTTAGAATAAGTGAACATCAACCTTATATAAAAATAGGGAATTTGATAGATCTCAAATATGTAAACACGCATGGGATAATGAACATAGGGTTCAATGGAATGATTCAAATATAGTCCTAAAAGAGACGGATGGTAAAAAGAGAAAAATCAAAGAAGCGGCTTTAATTATGCTAAATGAGACCAATTGTGTAGCAAATTCCTCGGCAAAATGTAGTAGGATCTGGTTATCCATATTAAAAGAGGAAGTTATTAAACGGAAAATACCAGTTTCAGTAAGTCAGTAACCTATAGAGGATACATCGTTTATATTTTTTTAAATAACAAACATATTAAATCAGAATTTGGTGTTTATTAAGAGTAAACTAAATGTAAGACCAAATACTTACCATGTCGGGATAGTATTATGAGTTTTTTTCCTGGTATTTTCCTCAAGATTTACTATGGAATCACTGACAGGAGAATTTTACTGTCATCATGGCATGTGGTTGTCTTTTTAAAGATGAATTACACGCTATAATTTTTCTGGCGGATATTCTCAAGTTAAAGTTGATTTCATGAATCGAATGAACTATCTTACAATAAAGTCGTCCCACGAACGCAACTCGGCAATATCGCTTTAAATTCGTCTACTTTAGTCGTCGTCTGAATAGTCAATATAAATGAGTCAGATAAACTTAAATTATTAGAAGAATTTTTCATCAAGTAACAAAAAACAAAATTTATTTAATTTATTAATCTTTGTATTCTGATAACGATTTTCGAAGTGGAAATTGAAACGTCAATAAACTTACTTTAACCTTCAATTGTGGCTTATTCCCATTAAAACAGTAACTATTTTTCTTACGTTATTCACTCCGAAATTCGACACATCTGCTAATTTTTCAGTTGGTAATTATTATCATAAATACCCAAATATTATTAGTATTTTGAAACAATATATTTCAATGATGTCTAATTTAAAAATCCAATCCTGTACGTAGAAAGTCCCTGGGGCAACTTGCAAATCTCACAATATTGCTTTTACGTTTTTGGATATAAATTAGTAAGGCGCTTACAACGATGTAAATCTGAACGTAATAAATATTTTTTATAGATGACATTATTCAAATTAGATGGAATGTAAGGGGATAAGAAATGATTAAGTAGCATTTACATATTCATTCGAGTCACAGGGTGTTGCAAGGTCGATAGTAAGGAGAAACAATGTCTGTAATTGTTATTCAAAATAGAAAAGACATCATAATGTGTTGGAGTGAATTCCTAGCACTTTATACAGAGTAAGTTGCGAAACCTTTCACCTTTGTTCATTACTGCAACAGTTGTTGTGTAACTCCTCAAAATTTATTGTCTGCGACCTGCATATTCAATTATTCTCATTGTCTAAGATAAATTGATACTTCATTAAAACGTTCTTTTACTAAAAAGAATCTTGCTTTCCTTGATTGATTTACAAGTTGTTGATTTAGTAATACATATAATATTTCTACAAAACATTACATTGTACTTCATATCGGTTGTTGTTTTAATGATTAATAAGAAGTAAGAGTACATTAGAAGATTTTTACACTTAACGCTAGCAGTAACAAGGTTTTTTTGAAACACTGAGGAGCTTAGGAGTCAATAAACATAAATAGACAATCAATATTGTACTACAAACTGAAACATACTACTCATTGAGAAACTTACTTATCCTTAACTAATTGTAGGTTGCTGATTCCAAATACGAAATTACTTTTTTCCTATTAACTACCGATTTTTCGTTAGTTACAATTTTTATTTTGATACATGTTAAATAATTTTGAAACAGGAATATTTTACATAAAAAGATTACATTTTGTAAAAAATGGTTATTTTTTGGTTAGTATGTATGTATTTTGCAAGATTTTGAAGGATAGACGATGAACATACCAGCAATATTTTTGCATTATGATAAAGTCTCCTGCTAGCGCTCCTGTATGGTCATAATATATTGATGAAAGCGTTCCTAATGCTTATCACTGATATCTCCAAGTTACTCAGAAAATTGTCCAGAATTGTTAGTTTTTTTGTTACCGAGGAAATTTTTATTCTTTTATAAAATCCTTTGTCCCAAATAAGGGCTTAAATTTACGTTCCATCCAACGCGTACTTTGATCTACTAATACGACAAAGATGGAAAGGTGAAACGTATATATTGAAAATATTCGCTATCGTGAATAGTGATATAGTTACTTCCTGATTCAAGAATTTCTTGTTTATCGATGATAGCTTTTCCCGTATTATCTATGAGAATATTAGCGGTTTGCTTATTATATAGACCAGCAACTTTACGAACTTTCTTTTGCACATTGAACATGTCATGCTCCTTTTCTAATTCTTTCATTTCTGAATATCTATCCCCCATCCACTAATCCTTAGCCGCCCATTTTTTTTTTCTCTTTTTATTCTTCTGCTTTGTCCTTGCATTATCTTCTTTGTTTCGTATTCATCATCATTCAGCATTCTGCATCCAAAATTGAACTCAGGTCTTCCTTTTTCCTTCCAGCTCTGTCGGTCGTGAGTTTCCTGTAGCCAATTCCCAGCGATTCTCTTGACGTGCGTCGTCTGTCTATCGTCTACCTCTACTTCTTTTGTCTGCTCGTGGTCTACAAATTGTAATTTTTTTGATCCACCGCTCGCCATTAATTCTAGCCATATGGCCAGCCCAGTTCCACTTCAGCCACGTTATACGCTCTATGACATCTGTGATGCCTGTCCTTCTTATTTCTTCGTTCCTATCTCTGTCTCTGAGAGTTAGTCCAAGTAGCGAGCGTTTCATTCGTCTTTGGGTTAGGTTGTCTGAGTTTAGTTGCTGTAGCCTGGGTTAAGGAAAGTGTTTCGGTGGCGTAAGTCATGACTGAAAGCAGACATTGGTCGAACGTCTTCTTTTTCAAATAATTTGCATGTTGCTCTTGAAGATGTCTGATAGAGCTCCATATGCAGCCAATGCTAAAGTGATTCTTCTTTGCAGTTCAGCAGTTTTTCAGTTCAGTTCAGTTCAGTCACTATAAATTTGGATTTCATGACCTAAGTATATGGGACCGTGCCGGTCTCAGCTTGTGTAGAGGAGGGACGCTAAACTGAGTAGAGGTTTTTCAGTACTTTGTGCAAGACAGACTTGTGCGGGGAAGTCCCCAACCCCGACACGGCGCGTCCCAATGGCTGATAGAGAACGTTCCTGTAGATATGCAGGACAGGTATGAATAAGCCTTTGCCAAATAAGTATCCTCTGATCAACTGAGGACATGACACAGGTCGGCAGCTGTGCCATTGACAGGTGCGGTATCACAAAGTGGCAGGCGAAGACCAAATACTGATTTAACCAGCTGTGATACTGCGAACACTCACCAACCCGTCCGGCAAGGGTGGTGTTTTAATGCTAATATAACCCTCAAAACACAACATGTTGAACTTGAAACAAATGGGGCGATACCTCAGATGGGTAGAGCTAGCAGCTCAGAATCCCAGACCGGAAAACCGGTCAACCTCACGGATTCTGGGGGAGGCACAAGCTCAACAATACGCGCCAAAATAGATATGAACAAACAAAAACAGTTACTACTAGCCATATACAACATCCAATCGATGGCTAAAGATGAAAAGTTTTATGAATTAGAAGAAGAACTATCCAAGATAAAATGAGATATTGTAGGACTGTCAGAAGTGTAAAGAAGAGGCGAACAATGCATGAATCTAAACTCTGGAAATCGCCTATGCTATACAGGGAAAATAGACGAAACATATGGTGGAGTATGATTTCTTGTCAAAAAGTATCTCATACCATACATTTCTACATATAAAAGCGTTTCTGATAGAGTAGCTTAAATTTTAATAGACCTAGATAATAAAACCAAGATCAACGTTATACAAGTGTATGCTCCCTCAACAACACATCAGGAAGAGGTAGTTGAAATGTTCTACGAAGATTTGATAACAGCATTAGAAGAAAATGATATATATGGTATACCATCATTATGGGAGATTTCAACGCAAAATTAGGTAAAAAATAAGAAAATACTGAAACTAAAATAGGGGTGCATGGTTATGGCACACGAAATGAAAGAGGAAAACAATTGTATAACTTCTTAGAACAACAAAATTTATATGCCATGAATACAGTTCTTCAAGAAACCAGCAAACCGAAAACGAGATCGATTACTTCTTCTGTGGGAACAAAGCAAAGACATTTTTGAAGATATAACTGCTCTCACGAGATTCACAACTGGCAGCGATCATCGCCTTTTAAGAGCAAGGATTCTTGTTAAACAGACGAAAACCAGTAGAAATAGGCCACATAATTATTGTAATCAGATAGATCAAACTAAAATGCGCAGAAAAGAGATGAGTACAGAGAAGTCTTAAGAAAAGAATTTGTAGAATATTATCAACATGAATATTCCGACACCAACACAATTAATAAAGAAATGCAACGAAAGCTCTTGAAAGCAGGACTGACTTTTGCAAAGAAAACGAAAAATAAAGAAGACAGAATAAGTAATGGAACAAAACGGTTGATGGAAAAACGACGCACATTTCTAAGCGAAGGAAAGCGAAAGACCCATGGTGTCAAAGAATTGAATAAACAAATAAAGAAGGGAGTAAAGGAAGATTTAAGGATCTACAATGAAAACAAGGTAGAAAAAATAATAGAAAAGAACCGAGGCCTGAAATGCTTAAGATCAAACTTAGAAAAGCCTATAATAATCTCATTAAAGGATAAAGTTGGAAAATGAAATAAGATAATGAAAGAGAAAGATAATGAATGTCTACTCAGATATACTCCCTAACATAGAATCCTTCGAAATAAAACAAGCTATGGCACAACTTAAAAACAATAAGGCTCCGGGCCCAGATGGAATACGAGGGGGGGGGGGGTGAAATTATTCTCGAAGAATTGAAAATTTTTTTTAACGAATGTCTTCACAGAGGAGAAGTCCCAGATGATTGGAATGAAAGTTTGACAATACTTCTCTTCAAAAAAGGAGACAGGGGAGATCTGAAGAACTATAGGCCAATCTTTCTACTGTCTAAGCTCGATAGCTATCAACCGGTAGAGCAGGCAGGATTCCGAAAGGGTTACAGTACAGCGTATCATCTTCTTACAGTCAGAACGCTAATAGAGAAAGCCAATGAATATGACTTAAACTTGATTGGCTTCGTTGATGATGAAAAGGCATTCGACTCCATAGAACTTTGGGCAATAGAGAGAGCTCTGAACAACTGCAGGATAGACTCCCGATACAGAATGCTCATACATAATATTTACAAGAAAGCTACAATGAAAATACAAATAGATGCGAAAACCAAAGCTATACCAATCAACAGAGGAGTTAGACAGGGAGATGTTATCTCACCAAAGCTATTCACACTTGCACTGGAAGACGTGTTCAAAGATATTAACTGGGCAGATAAAGGAATAAATGTTAATGGAAGAAAACTGAGTCATTTGAGATACGCTGATTACATTGTAATATTCGCTACAAGTTTCGAACAACTACAGACCATAACGATGCAACTATTTCAAGCTTTGGAAAAGTATGTCTTAAGATAAACTTGGAAAAAACAAAAATAATGACAAATACACCGAACATTAGAGAAATAACGTTGAACGACATACATTTAGAAACAGTAAGCGAAAACATCTACCTGGGACAGATAATGAAAGTTAACAAAGAAAATGAAACTGCCAAAATTACCAGAAGAATAAGGTTAGCGTGGGCAGGATTTGGAAATCTGAATTGGATCTTGAAAAGCACTAAAATAGAACAATATTTGGAAACCAGAATTTACGATCAGTGTATCCTCCCTCTACTCACGTATGGTTCACAGACGTGGACACTCACCAAGTCTAATATGGATAAAATAGTAAAGGCACAAAGAGAGATGGAAAGATCAATGCTCGGGGTGAGACTTATAGACAAAAAAACAAACAAATGGATTAGAAGCAAAACCAAAGTAAAAAAACATTGATTAAATAAAAGACAGATATCGAGCACAGTTTATTAATTATGTCATAAACATAAAATTGTACATTACACTACACTACACAAGGATAAACAGTTTAAAATTTAAAAAAATAGGCGAAGCTACATTATGGTTGGCATCAGGAGAGTGATTCTCTTTCCTGATGCCAACCATAATGTAGCTTCGTTTATTTTTTAAAATTTTAAACTGTTTGTCCTGTGTAGTGTAGTGTAATGTACAATTTTATGTTTATGACATTCAATGATTTTTGGATAGGCCAAAATTGACGAAATGCCCATGAAGATGCTCTAGGAAGCGAAAGGACAAGATTTAATTAATAAACTGTGCTCGATATTTGCCTTTTATTTGATCAAAGTTCATTTATTCGAGCATTCAACCTTATATCAATTCAAAGTAAAAGACGCAGGAGAACATGCTGCCAAATTAAAATGGAGCTTCGCAGGACACAATTCCCGACTGAAGGATAAGAGATAGAACCACGAAATACAGTGTAGGCCATGGTTAGGAAAGAGAAGCAGAGGAAGACCACAAATGAGATGGGCTGATGATATTAAGAAGATCGGAGGACACAACTGAAAGCAAGTGGCGCAAAATAGAAAACACTGGATGATTTGGGGGAGGCCTATGTCCAAAGTTGGATGTCAGAAACATGTCGTCCGCAAATCGTAGGTGGGAGAGCATTTCGCCGTCAACATTGATTCCTTTGGCTTCCCACTCCAATTATTTTAAAGCATGTTCGAGAACTGCCGTAAAGAGTTTGAAGATCAAGTGTCTTCTTGCCTGATTTCTCTTTTGACTTTATACATTTTGTATATTTGTATAGTCTTACGGTCATGGTTTCATTATTGTTTATATTCGCGATCAATTTGAAGTACTGATAATCTATGGGAATTTCCTCCAAAGTTCTCATTACGCTGTTAATCGTATCTATCGTATCGAATCCTTTGTAAAAGTCTACGAAAGTTAGAACTAATGGTCGGTTGTATTTCGTGGATTTTTAAAGTGGACTTTTAATTTATTTAAAGTTCACTTTAAATTGATTATAAAATCGGGCGTCAATAAACAATTGATTTTATATTGTTATTAATTGGATGACATATATGATGACTTTTAAATTTTGACGTTCGAGAAACGTTACGAATAGAATTTTAGTATCGACCTTTTATTTTTCTCTTTGTTTTACTTCTTTTATTGATAGATATATTTAATGTCTGTATTTTGTTTTGTTTCACGTAGATTTTAATTTAAACCTGCTTAGAGTAAATATATGATAATTAGAAACGAACTGATCAAGAGTAGTGAATCAATGTAAAGATCCGCTATCTTGTGACGCTACCCGTGACGACGCCATCTTGTGGCACTAGTTCCGTGACGCTCGCCTCAGCATTTTACTATCAAGAAAAAAGTGATACAATGCCAGTATAGAAGATTTGCTTCAAAACAACATACCTGTTGTACTTGTGACGGAAAAGTTAAATTCTGTGTCGGCGGACCATAAACGTAACAGTATTAGAAATGTCAACATTATTCGGCACATTATTGGGCCCTTTTGTTCTCGTTTAATGTCTACGACTAAAGCATCTGCATAGAGTCGAGCATTGAGGGATTTAGCTAAGTTATTCAGCATGTCGTCGGTCCAGATAGCCAAGCGGGCCAGGCGACCGATACTCATTCGCTTCATTGTGGAATGGTTCAGTGGATGTGGGTTCAAGCCCCGACTCGGTGTACAGAAAAATAAAAAAGGCTAACGCAGCAGTTTAAAATTCTAAAACGAATCTGCGGCTTAGACTAAAATATGCTGGTGTCTGATCAGCCTATGCTGGAGCAGTACGGCAAGAGATAAGGAATTGCGGCTCGGTGATACTCCTCCATAGATCCCTACCAGAAGGACCTAAATACCGGTATATATATATATATATATATATATATATATATATATATATATATATATATATATATATTCAGCATATCGTTCATGTCAACTAAGAATTGTGTTGAACTTGGTATTGAGCCGCCGAGGTACGAGTAGTGTATGGGTTACATAGCTTATGAATCGTATTTTATTTTTGTACAAAAGTTAAAGTAGGTATATGGTAAACAAAAGGTAAAGCTGCAAATAATTAGTAAAGAAATGAAAGCTACACAACTCAATAAAGATTAATAAAAATTTAACCAAAATAAAAAAGCACTATACTAAACTCATTTATGTGAATTTGTATCATTATACGTGGGTCTTATATATCATAATTCATATTTCATAATTCGAGCAGATATTAACATTAGCAATAAATATGATGCTAAAATGGGAAACATGTTCATTTAAACTGCAATTAGAGATATTCAATACTGGTAATGCTATTTATTTTCAAATAATATGCCGAATTCAAGTTTTATTAAACATGATAAAGTGAAAAAATGTATATGCTCGTAATTAAATTCCCATTACATTTAGGGAAGTAATTGCACTGAAATTTTCAAAAAGATTTTTCTACATATATTTTAATTTAAAGCTTTCAAAAGAGAAGTTGATTTCAAATATAAATATAAAACAGTAAAAAATTAATTACAAATATATGAAGCAGAATTAAAGAATATGGACAATTTTAAAAATAAAAATTAAACCTACCCGTAAAATTTAAAATATTCAAAATCAGATTACCATTAACAACAAGGTCTAGATCTATACCTCAAAGAAAATGAACTTCCCTATCGATAAGAAAAAAAGAATGTCTACTGACTTTCTCTGCCAGAGTATCGTATAACTTTAAATCCCTGTATACCGGTTATTAAATAGTGGGTATCAAAATATTAATTTGTCCCCCTAATATTGTCAATTACTTTGGCGAGATGTTTACAGTTTTCAGCTAATCTGATTAGCTGTTCGGCAATGCGTATTTCTGTCCAATATCGAATATTATTTGAGGAGCAACTGAGGAAAAAACAATAAACGGAGGAAGAGATAAAAAATAGACTAGGACAAACAAGAGACTGCATACGAAAATTGAACCCGGTACTATGGGATAAGAACATCAGCATGAAAACAAAGAAAAATATATATAATACCATGACAAGAAGTATCCTCACTTATGGGTGTGAAAATTGGACAATAAATAAGAAAACCAAAAACAAAATAAGAGCAACAGAGATGGAATTCCTAAGGAGAAGCTGCAGAGTAACAAGAAGAGACAGAATAAATAACATGGAGATTAAGAGGAGAATGGGAATGAACTCCGACATAATAGACTACATCGAACAGAAGAGATTAACATGGTACGGACATGTCAGAAGAGCAGACCAAAATCGGTGGATAAATAGAATAACAGAGTGGAGCCCGATAGGAAGAAGAAAGAGAGGCAGACCCCGAAGATCTTTCAGAGATGAGGTGGACGAAGCAATGAGTAGAAGAAACCTACAGGAAGGGGACTGGCTAAACAGGAAAAATTGGAGAAAACGGTTGAGTGAAGGAATACAGTGAAAACTGTGGAAATCCTTGTATATATATATATATATATGTATATGCTCGTAATTTTAGACATTTTAAGTAAATACTACAAAGTACATGGTTGTTCAATTTACATTGTGAACTATTCATTTCAGGCAATGTGCTTTAAATCCAATATATATTGCTATGTGACTAATTCAAAACCAAACAAAAATGCATTAAATCCCATTTTAAAACCAAGCACACTGACATAAATCCATCATATTTAACCAAACTGCAATGCTTAAAAAAATATTTCTGTCAAAGTTTTGTTCAGTTTGCGCAAATTAAAAAAAAATTTGAATCAAATCACAGTTCTATTTATTTTGTTATGCGTAAGAATGTATTTTGCTTACTTAGGTACTTTAGAGTATCATTCATAAATTCTGCTTTCCACCACCTACCTCTATCCATACAAGAAAGCTGTACGCCATCTTATAAGCATTAAAAGGCTTATGTAACCAAACTAAAGCCAAGAACACTGCCATATGTTCAGATTTGATGACCTCCATCGACTCGATTAAAAATATATAGGTATTCCGAACATTCATTAGTACATGCCATATATGAAGCAACAAGCTGTCTCACTTCTTCTGGGACAAACATAACATTAATCTGGATTCCTTCACACATTGGCATTTTAGGTAATGAGACTGCTGCAAAGAAACAATTACAACCAAATTAGACATCAAATCTGTTCAAGATCAGTATCAGATCTAACACCACTTTTCAGGTCCCAAATCAAAAAGTCCTGGCAAAACCAAAGGAAGAATTCAACCTCGAAATTACACAAAATACAATCTACCATCGAAACCTTTCAGCTGCCTAACTTAAGTAAAAGAGGTAAATTAATCGTTCGCATTCTAAGAATTGGTCACATACGGTTGACGCCTGATAGCTTTGGAGAAATCACCTGTTTGTAAAAAGTGTAGTAAATCATTAACTGTTTAACATATTCTTACACAGTGTGTCAAATACGAGCAAGAATAAAAACATATTCCATACAAGGTTTAACAAATGTGATCCTCAAGTAATTAGAACTTGTTCAGAATGTACTAGATTGCCTTCGAGAAACGAAGTTGTATCTCTTTTACATATTGTCTTTATTGTAAATTACCCCTAATGTAATGTAAAATATGAAAATCTGGAAAACTGTGAGACCCACTTAGGGCCAACATACCAATTAGCCTCAAAAGAAAAGTATTTGACCAATGCGTATTACCGTACATGACCTATGGTGCAGAAACTATGACTCTAACTAAGACTACGGCTTCGAAATTGAGAATGGTACAGAGACGAATGGAATGGTCTATGCTGGGAGTGACGTTGGGAGACCGAATAAGAACCGAAGATCTGCGAAGAAGGACGAGTATTGCTGATGTTGTGGAGCGCATAGAGGAACTGAAATGAAACTGGGCAGGTCATGTAGCGAGAATGCACGATTCACGATTTATGAGCAAAATTACAAATTAAAGGCCAAGAGCAGATAAACTTAGTAGATGAAGACCACCTACTCTTTGGGCTGACATCAGGCGTATCACCAAAAATTGGTAACAAAGAGCACAAAATCGTAAAGAATTGACGAGTTTAAGGGAGGCCTATGTCCAGCAGTGGACATGATAAGTAAAGGCTGGATAATGATGATTGATGATAAATATTAAATTTTTGGTAACAAAATTGACCCAGTGTCAATTAACCTTGTAGTTGGGACACAATAAATACTATAAAATTGGACATTTATTGGGTGTTTCACCTATAGAATACACATTTTTTACATGGTAAAAAAAACTTAACCAAAGCATTAGAGCGATCTTCGTGGATTATTTTTACGAGTTCTGTTAGTCTGTTCTGTTTGATTTCTTATTTTTTATCGCGAAGAAGTTATGATTTTAAAATCGCTGAGCCTTTGTTTTGATTTACATTACCCTGCATGTTTGGCCTGTCAATTCGGTTAAAATCTAACAAACCCTATTTTTGTTTACTTTTTTTATTTTAGTTAATAAATTAGCTAACAAAAGTATACGGTCCATATAGTACGCTGGTTGTTGTGTGTTAGTAGATTCTTTTTCTACTTTACTCAACTAAATAAGAGCTTTCAATCATGTCTGTATGGTATATTTACTTATTTCCCCAGATAAAATCTCAATTCTGTCAATTTCGTCAAAGTTTTCCATAATAACCGCGGTGCAACGCAAATGTGCAAAGGCAAGTCTCCTCATCCGGCTTAATATTAACGAACTGCCGTCCCGACGAGCGCCCTCTTCACGCGCCCTCTACAATTTGCAAAACTTACCGATTTAATTGAAATTGCGAAACAGCATCGGCACCCCCTCATTTCTTACCGAAATCCCAGTCTGGGTTTCTTCCCTTATTACTTTTATTATATTTACCCCCAACTCCGCCTCATAATCAATTCTTTACAGATTACACGCCGAGGTAATTTTACGAGAGTTATTAGTTCATAAAAGTTTCAGCAGGAGAGTCTGAACAGCATCAACGATTAGTCGTACGAGGTTAAGTAATTAGAAACTTCATATCTTACTATGAGAAAGCTGTGTTAATTGATGCAGATAAATGAAAAGCAATATTGTTAGATTTGTAGGTCTTACCCTTGAAAACGTTTTGCCAAAGAGGGGGAGAATTACATTTGGATTTGATCGGTAAGGAGAGATTGCTTATACCATAGTTTTTGTTAGTTTATTAGTATTTTCTAAATTAAATCGGAAACTTATCTGGTACTTAGTTTCTTGTAGCATTTTTATGTTATTATCTTTATGAAAACTAACCAACATTTTAGTGAAAAATACGTTTATTCTGACATTTCGTAAAAAAATTATTTTGTGTTGTTACTTGGTAATACTAAATAATTCTTTTAATGGACACATTTATACTGTTAAGGATTGTTTATTTTGACTTTGATTTTAATTTATTGAGCCAATCAAAAAATTATAATTTAATTGTAATCAAATGTAAAATAAGACTCCTTATATTACCTGTGTTCGATGGATTCAAAGATTTTCTAGTTGTCCTTTATCGAGATAGAGAAGAAGGATAATAATAACAGAAAATAGTATATTACAAAAATTAAGTATTCTTTATTTTATATAAAAAAGAAATAAAACAATTTTCAACTTCTGCCGTTATCTTATCAATCAGCATACAAGAAAATAAATAAAATTTTTATAATAATAAGATTTTAAATCTACATAAAATTTATAATAAGTGAAAACCAATTTTTCTTAAATTTTCCTTTACTTGAAACAAAAAACAACAAAACTTTAACTTTTGATTAGTCAAACAAAACTCAATTCTTTAAATTTTAATGATAATGACCATGATGTCAACACAGATCCTTCACAGATACCAATTTCAATTGTACAAAACACTTACAGTTTTTTTTCTTATTGCATTGTATGTTGGCACATACCCAGAAAAATCCAGTCTCCTCAACGATATGATCTCTCCTCTTTGGCACCTTGGCTCCTTCCTAACGTCTCTGCAAACCTCCTGAAGACTACACAAAAATACCTGATTCACTTCTCCAAAAACTCAGCTACTTATTTATGCCACAAGGACCTCCTTTTGTCAACTTGATGCCGTAAAACTACTTTCACATATACTTGATATATATACTCACATAT
This sequence comes from Diabrotica undecimpunctata, assembly GCF_040954645.1. Classification (NCBI taxonomy): domain Eukaryota; kingdom Metazoa; phylum Arthropoda; class Insecta; order Coleoptera; family Chrysomelidae; genus Diabrotica; species Diabrotica undecimpunctata. The sequence continues at coordinate 123,886,748 of NC_092809.1, read as the reverse complement.
ATACTCACATATAAAATGCCCACGATAGATACAAGGACCTCTTTTAATCTACTTGTTATCTCCTTCTGCAAAACTATTTACTTCTTTTCACAATGCCGGTATTCAAACTCACGAACCACACCCTATCTTCTAACAAACGACTGTTTCCTTCGATGGCCAAATTACAACTGCCTCTCCCCGTCTCCTAATCAGGCTAACCCCATTACCATTCAAAAACGACTATCCAATCAAAAGCTCAAATCTTGTTTACTACTGTTAATGTTTGTTCTAAAAATTCTGTGTATCATTTGGGAAGACCAAATTACTGTTTCAGAGAAAGAATAAATAAAAATTGATTTTTCTATCCTCAGTCTGGTAATACACAATCTATACCTGTTTCCAAAGATTAGAATATGGTCATTTAATACACAAACAATGACAAGATTAACTTACAGGTAAAATGTCTTCTAATTCTACACAAAGGGGTTTTTTGATAATTTTATCTTATCTTAAATTACTATATACATTTTGTTTATAATGATATCTTAAAATTTTATTCCGATGGATCTTTTTATTTATTTTTTTCTTTGGTTGGGAAAGAAGAAGTATGACAATACATTAGAAAATAATATATAATAGTCGTTCCTGGGACGACTTTATTGGAGGATAGTTAATTTCATTACATGAAGTTAACTTTAACTTCAAAATAACTGTCAGAAAAGATGATGAAACATGTGATTTGTCTTTATAAAGACAGCAACAATAAAATTCTCTGGTGAGAAATACTATGAATGTAAATCATGAGTAAAACGAGTAAAAACTCGTACAAAGAAATGACTTGGTCTCACATTTAATTCTCGAATTTTAATTTTACATTTAAATGACTATTATTAATAGAAAATAATTTTATTTTTAGGGATTTCCTTTTTAACCTATTTATGTCCAGCGTTGCGTTTTCGCAACACTCTTAGCCCATTCATACAATGGCATCTATATTTTCTGATAAACAAAATCTGTAAGTAATTGCAGTTTCCATCTTCAAAAATATGTATTCACTGCTGATAGGTTACCGCTGATAGTTAGTGTTAGCTGGTGAAGTGTCGAATATCTGCGAGTATCACTGGGCGCAAACAATAATACTGCTTCCATTTTTTAAAGTTGCGTTTTCGCAACATTGAGCTGAAAATGAAACTGATTTTAAATACAGATTGCTGCGCATATTATTGAAGGTTTCAACGAATTTTTTGAAAATTTCTTAAAGAAATTTGTCAAATACATTTTTGAATAACCCGTCTGTGAAACTGTCATTACTGGCCTAAAAACAAATGTTTTATTCTAGATATTTGCTGTGAAAATGTTCAATGGTCGTCTAAAAAAAAACAAACTACTGCATAAACTAATTACAGATCAAGTTTGGATACAAATCTTGGTATTGGAATCTGAGATTTGACTATTTGATTGACTTTTAGGTGTATCAAAAGGCCAAGGAACCACAAAATGATTTGAATTTGCTAACATTTGAATGTGTTAAAGTAATGCCCCATGTTATTTATGCAGATAATTATTTAACTTTATTTAAGTTGGTGGATCACATGAAGAAAGGTGAAATAGGTTACGCTGGTACCATAAGATCAAATAGAGTTGAAAAGTGCCCATTCAGCGAAATAAAAAATTTACACGTGGTCATGACGAGGCATATTATGACGAAACCAATTTATCATTTTTGTGTAGATGGAATGACAACAGTCTGGTCACTATTACTTTAAATTGTCAATTGTACAATCAGTCCGATTGGTCAAGCTACAAGGTATTCTTCCGCAGAAAGTAAGAAAATAAATATTCCACAGCCTTGTTTAATAAAAAAATATAACAAGAACATGGGAGGTACTGACAGGATGGATCAAAATGGAACAAGCATAAGGTCTAAAAAATAGTACTCGCCACTCTTCCTATGGAGCTTGGACGTGTATGTACAGAATGCTTCGTTTCTGTATAGACAAATTAAGGAAACTATTAAAGGCCAACGTGAATTAGATTTGTTGGAATTTCATAGAAATCTAGCAAAAGCTTTGCTTACTAGCTATATATAATCAGGCCCTTTGCACTCAAGAGCAAAACAAACTGTGGTTGACACCAGATTTGATAATGTTGGGCGTCTTATAGGGCTGCAAGTAAAACAAACTCTTTCTCAGTTGAGAGAACGGTTTTAAGTGAGGTACCGCAAGCATCAGTTTTGGGCCCACTTTTATTCACAGCATACTCAAGTGATCTACAATTTCACATTAAATGCAGCAAAGCTTTCTATGCAGATGACACGAAGCTATTTTCCGATCCCTCTGTAAATTTCCAACTACTACAAGATGACCTTAATTGCACATCGGAATGGTGCTCTACTTGAATGCTGCCTCTTAATGTGAACAAATGTGTGGTTCTTCACATGGGTAAAAATAATCCGTGTCTTTCTTACTCTATTAATGGGCGCGTGTTAAAAACAGTGAAATCACAAATAATGATCTAGATGTTATAATTAATAACAATCTAAGTTGGTCGGAACATATTTTGCATATTTCTAAAAAAGCTAACAGTAAATTATATCTACTAAATAAAACGTTTGCGAAAGTGTCATTTATGAGCTCAGTTCATCTGTATAAACTGTACATTCGTCCAGTCCTGGAATATTGTGGAACTGTTTGGTGTCCGGTATTAGTGAGCGATCGTAATATTCTCGAAAACGTACAGCGGCAGTGCACTAGGATGTCTTTTGCTCGCTCAAGACCTACGTATATAGAAAGACTGAATATGGCTAATCTCACTACATTTGAACAACATCAACTTCGAGCAGATTTAATTATTACGTTTCGGATAGTAAAATACAACTTTGGAAATATGAGGAATATGTTTATACTAGGCAATGACAATCGTCTTCGTGGACACAAACTTAAGTTTAAAAAGGAAACTTTTTTAACAACAACTAGACAATTTTTTCTCTGTAATCGAGTGTTCTCGATATAGAATAGCCTTCCGGATGAGATCATAGATGCTCCATCTGTCAATATTATCAAAAATAAAGTGGATGACCATCTGCTCCATAGTTGAACATTTAATTTGTACAAAACACTTGCTATTACCTATCTTTTTGTATATTTATTTAGTTAGTTAGTGCTTAATATGTAACTATTGTAATGTAACCATTTATTTGAATACTATATAACATTGTATTCACATGAGCATATGGGTTTTGCGACCCCTGCTCAAATTTATTGTATAATAATAATAATAATAAAAATAAATAGTATATAGCCATAATCTGTTAATATGGTTTGGAGAAAAAAAAAACAAAAAAAATATAAGTATCCCAAATTAATAAAAAAAACATAAAAGAATTAAAAAAAATAGAATTAGAACAAAAAACAAGAAAATAAATACAAAAAAAACAAAAAAAAAAATCAAAACAAAAAAAAATAAAAACAAGAAGATAATAAAAGAATAAAGAAACAAAATAAACATATATCAAAACAAAATTTATGTATCCATAAAAATATTAGGTATATGTAGTACTAATATTGATAACTGATAACAAGAAAATTTTGACTATGAATCTGCAATCAATAATAATTAAAATTCAGTCGATTTTAATAATAAGCACAAACAAGTCTGGCTAATTGGCTCTGCCAAAGCCATTTTTCAGAAAAAAAAAACTAGTTGAAATACTTACTTTTCCAATATTTTTTTTTTAAATTACACACAACGCAAAAGTCCAGGAATATTTTTATAAATAGACGTATTTTGTTTATCTGTAATCAACTTAAAAAAAAGTAATACAAAATTTGTAGTTTAAATTGTTGTTTAATATGTCAAAAACCATAAATTGTAAAAAAAAAACAGAAAATTGGAGCAAAAAAAATATATTGCAAATCACCCATGTTTCACATACCACCACAAAATGTCAAATATACGAAATATAAACTTAAAATAAAGTATGGCCACCACGTTTGTTTATCACAGCTCTACATCTACTGTTCATGCTCCGAATCACATTGTTAATATCTGCTTGAGGTAGTTGTGTCCATTGTTCTCTCAGAAGCTCTTTTAATTAAAACTCATTGTAGATATTGCCTATATGTGGAGTAATTCTTCGTTGGAGCATGTCCCATACATGCTCAATGGGATTTAAGTCCGGTGATTGTGCTGGCCACAGCAATACATCAATACCCTCGTTATCCAACCAGTTTGTTACAATATGCGCAACACGTGGTCGAGCGTTATCATGCATAAAGTAAAAATTTTCTCCAACAGCAGCAGCAAACGGGAGCACAACAGGTTCAAGAATAGTGTTCAAATATTGCTGACTTGTGAGAAAGCCACGTGGGACAATGAGCTCAGTTCTTCCGTCAATTATGATTCCGCCCCATACCATTAATGTACCACCTCTGTATGCATACACTTCTTAAAGATGTCGTAATCGTTTTCCATTTTCGGGACGTCTCCAAACTCTTGTCCGACAAGAATCTGGATGAAATTCATATCTAGACTCGTCAATAAAAAAAACTGTGGCCCAGTCATTGTCAGTCCAATTCTGAAACTCTTGACACCAAGCTAATCTTGCAGTGTGATTGCCTCTAGATAGGGGTGGACATCTCAGTGGTCGCCGACTACGAAGATTGGCTTCATGGAGACGATTCCTCACAGTACTGCTGCTAATTGTTTCATTATGTGCAAGCTGTAATTCATTAACCAGCTCGGGTGCTGTGATTGTTGGCTGCCTTCTGGCATTTAAAATTAAATATCGGTCTTGAGCGACGGTTGTAGAGCGACCACGTCCTGGATAGGCGGTTTAGAGACACTGGACTACCAGTGTCTCTAAACCGACACCACAAATGACTTACGACGCTTCGGGAGACACTCAGCACTCAGCTGGTCAGCAACTTGAGTTTGTCGCATACCAGCTTAAAGGAGGCCCATGGCTCTATTCATCTCGTTCAACGTTAAATGTTGTCGTTGCATGGTAAAAACACAATATCTTTAACTCACCTATTAAGCAAGAATGGTATAAAGTGACTAAAATTAAAAATAAACAAAACAAAAAAATGTCGATTTTTTTGTCCCTTATAAAAAATATTCTAAAATACGTATTGCTATCAGTTTTACAATTTTTTTTTGATAAGAAGTAAGTATCTGTATCAACAATTATAGCACAAGCAAATTTATATGGTCATGAAATGTCTGTCATTGGTATTGTCAAATTATTAAAATATCCTTAGACTTTTGCGTTATGTGTATTTATGGTTTTAACATGTCGCCAACATCTGTAAATCAGTCGCAGTTATAAATACGCAACAAAAAATAACATTCACAAATATAGTAAGAAATTATCGTAATTTCTTGCCTAATGTAAATAAAACGTGCTTTGTAGAAACTTCTCCCACACGTATGACTGTTGTAAATGCAGTAGAAGTTATTATTTATCGTCAAATGTAATCGTAGTTGTACACACGTTCCCATCAAGTTAATAATTAATGAGAATAAGAATCAGGTATAAATAAAAACAAATGATTCACGTTTATTGTTTGTATTATAAAAAAATATTTTGCAATCTTATCGAAATATTATTTATGATTTCGAGGGTAATGCACCAAGAGGTTTTAATTTTCGGATGAACTTATATTTTTTAATGAAAACTAAGTTACTTAGGAATTTGATAAGAAAATACTAAATACTAAATGAATCAGTTATTTATTAAACATAGTAAGTCATAAAACTTAAATTTTATAGGAGAAACAAAAAACCGTTTCCAGGAGATTAGATGTTATAAATTATTTTTAATATATAAAATACTGACAATAGGGTTTAAATTAAACAGGACAAGGGTAAAATTACAAAATTTTGAATCTTACTTTAAGAATAATGTTTCAATTAAATGCTATGACTTAGTATGATTCATAAATAAATATAATTATTGATATATATTTTTTATCTAAAACATAAAAATAAGCTATTAAACGTGAAAAAATAACAAGAAACTATTGCCCAAATATAAGAACAAAACATTTATGTGCTTTTATAAACTTAAATTACATGTGATGATGTAAGAAACTATTCCCTATTAGAGAGTTGGCCAGTCTTGTAACGTATTATAAAATTATTTGTGCTCTTCCGGTAAATACTAAAGCGTCTTCTTTAAATCACCTATCTTCTCTTTCAAAATGGGACACTTCAGTTGATAAGCTTGAGTAGTAGGTAGTTGAACATCATACTGTCCTAGCTTTTTTAATGTAAATGTACTTCTTATAGCGCCACCAATAAAATTACTAACAGTAACAGTACCTTTTGTTTTTGAGTCAAATAAAAATTCGTTGTATTCTGAAATTAAAAAAATTTCTTTCCTTTGTTCTTTGTTAGCAATACATTCAATAGAATTGGTAACTTTTTTGTAGAGAGTGGGCAACCATTTTTGAAAAGCAAGAATGTCTGTAGTATCAACTAGCTTTACTAAAAACTTATGTTTCTTTCCAGGACGTAGTATTAGTTTTATGACTTCCTTGACACTGTAATAGCGATATGTTCGATGTAATACACGCTTAACCAGACCAAAGACTCTTTCATTCGGGAGGAATGAATGACCTCTTAAGGCCATCTATAGAAATTTTTTTTGAATCGGCCCATATCTGTTAATGCCAATAAAAAAAGTATCATCGAATGATTTTTGTTTTGTCTCGCACATTTGTCACTGTACAGGTACAAATGTTCAAAGCTAGGCAAATCATAAATATTTAAGTAATCCAATAGGAAAGACCAAACTTCGTTTGGTCCTTTCTTAGCAAGGCCTTCATGGTATAAATAAAACATAGCAGTTCCATCACCAGCATTATAAATGAGAATGGAAGCACGGATAATTGCCTGAAATAGTACATTTCCTGGATAGGAATGCATGGAAATAAAATATTTTGCATATGGTCAAATGTTAAACAAAGTGATGTGCCCTTACTCGCTTTACATAGTTCTGTTGTATCCCTTATAGATTTGTAAAATTTGTTACTCTGTTTTGTGTGGACAAGCAATTCGGCAGCAGCAACATGTTTTGCGGTATCGTTGTGTTGTGTTTTTCAGTCTTAACGTTAGTCTTTTACATTCACAGCACGTGTCCACTTGTGGCTGTTCAAAGCGGTAGTTAAACATTTCTTTAAAAATTTTGTAATAGAACGGATATCCTACTTTTGTGTCAGGATACCTAGTTTTAAAAAGATCGTACATAATTTTTATGTTCAGGGTTGAACAAAGATATTCGACTTCTTGCGTAGAATAATGACTTTTTTTAAGGGAAAACATTGAATATGATTCATTATTTGAGCAACAGTGTTGGCTGGAATGGTTTTCCTGGTATTCTGCTGCCCTCTCTTATCTTCAGAAGTTTTTTCCAAAAGTAGTAAATTTTGTGAGCGATTAATTTTGATTGATGTTACGTCATGGAAACTTTCAAACGCTTTCTTGCAGATCATTATTTTACGTTCTCCCAAATGAACATTATTAACAAATGAACTGGTTCTCTCTTTAAATGATATTTTTCTCTTTTTCCCTAATTTCGTTGGTCTTCGATTTTTTATAGGTATAGCCTCGATTAGACTCTGTAGGTAAATATCTTGTTCGTTTTTGGTCTTAAAGGAATATATTTTCTTCAAAATGTCCTGACGCTGTTCTTCCGTATAAATAAATATAACCTAATTTAACATAACTTGCCTATGTATATTAGTTACAACTATTTACCTGCACGGTTTGCCGGTTTTTCTTACACGTACTATATTGCCTTTGTTATTAACATACTCTACTAATAAGTAATGCATTTTTAATTCTATTGACTTTATACTCGTTAGTGTGTAGTATACCTTTTCTCTTCTTCTGTTTAACACCTTCACTATCACTCATCTTTGTTAGTAAAATACGAATGGAAAGCAACAATAATGCTTTAGCAACGACGGATGGGTTAAAGGTTGTATGTACTCGGTCATAGGTAGTCATCATAGTCATCATACTATGTCAAATTGGTAGATGAACGTTTATTTGTGAAACATATTAAGTGGGTTACTTAATATCTTTCATAAATAAACTGAATGAAATACGGTCAGTCAGTGGGGGACCTGTAATGGTACTTAATATGTTTCATCAGCAAATGATGCTCATATGTGTAAACATTGGTTTTCTGTCAAAACGTCAATTTCTGGAAATGAGCGACTTAATATGTTTCATAAATAACTGATTCAAATACAAAATACTGAAAAAATAAAAATATTATCTATATTTATCAATTTTGAATAGCTTCTATTGTAATAAACATATTCCTTGCGAAATAAACATCATTATAAAGTCATTAGGAGAAGCGAATCAGTTTTAATCCCTATTGTTCACGCAAAAGCAACCATGTCTCATTGTCGACTTGGGTACCGGCCATTAGACCAAATACTTGTTGGGAAAAACTATGAAAGCTGAGTTGTATTTCATTTTCGCAAGCCGATGAAAGTAACTACATCATGGGGCCGTTGCCAGTATCTGTCGTGAATTTCAAACAGGGTATGACTCTTAGTGTGCAAGTAAAACGTGTGGTGTTAAATGTATTGAACTATCATCTGAACTACAAAAAAAAAATGGTGACAGCTTGACTATTACTGTGGAAAAAGTTTCGAAAATGTGCAAAGTTTACGACATCGGCGAAGAGGCCTAGCAAAGCGAACTGAAACTGGTACAAAAAGGAAGAAAAACGGTTTCTAGTCCAATTAACGTAAAAATACTTACGATGAGGGAGTAAAATCTCGAAAAAGGAAAATTGTCCATGATTTTTTTTTTGGAAAACATACCACCAACCGTCAACAGCATAATGAACAGAGTGAAGGATGATGTGGACCTATCAGCTTTTTCAAAAATCACATTTTATAGGCTACTAAATGACATGGGTTTTGAATATGGTAAAAGAGATGGAGATTCGATAATGATGGAAAAAAACGATAATATCCTGGAGGCACAAGTACTTCGAACAAATAAAATTTTATTTCACGTTTATTTGAGTTACAATCGTAGAGAAACTTGTCTATCTCCATCTTTAAATCGGCAAGGAAAGAAGACATAAAATACTTAGGAATTTATCTGGATCACACATTAACTTTGAGAAAGCATATATTCATAAATAGAAAAGAAATGTCTAAAACAAAGCGTTGAATAACAACTCGAATAGAATAAAGATAAGTCTATAATTATCTGGATAAAACCATATTTTAGTAGTTTTTGTGCTGCTTCCTAAATTAACGGAGATATAAATAAATTGAAAACTCCAAAATTATTTATTTATATATTAATACAATATGCTTCAGAGATATTTATCTGTTTTATCAAACAAACTTATTAAACAATATTTAAAAGCTTTATTTTTCCATTTTAGGTTTCCATCGCAGAAACCTAACAAAAGCAACATAATTAGAATTCTTATCAACACAATAAATATACCAGCAAACAGAAAATAAACTAAAAAACTCCTATAAGCTATTAGCTATATTTAGTAGCTTGCCAATTTAGAGTATAATGTTGCAAGCGAACGAAGCTCTCAATCTAAGCTTTTATTTTTTTTCTTATTTTCCACGTTCTGTCGCCATTTTCTCGTCTTAAGAGGTAGGAAATTAAAACTACGCCGTTCGACGAACCACTTTATTCGAGAATTGCAGACCGCATCAATCTACTCTCAGTCTTTAGCAGAGAGCTAAGGAATGATTCGTTAGTTACTCTGAGTTTTTTACTTTTTCATTTCAAGAAGGGAATTTAAGATCTTTTATATTTATAATTGTCTGAATATACACCATTCTAATCTCTTCTTATATATATTTCATCATTTTTTAAATTGAACATTAACTTCAGAAACTTTAAAAGAACTGTAATAATATTGTATATTATTAATTCCGAAAACAGCAAAGGAAGTAAGAGGATTTCTTTGACTCCTGGAATATTACAGGAAGTTTATTTGACATTTTGCAAAAATCACAAAACCCATAACAAAATTCTTGAAAAAGGATGCTAAAATCAAACATACACCGGAATTTGTATAATGCTTTAACACATGCAAAAAATTATTAATGAACGAGCCGTTATTGCAATATTCCAAACCATTTAATCTCACAACAGATACCAGCAATTACGCTATTGCAGCAGTACTTTCCCAAGGACCAGTTGGCAGTGATAAACCGATTGCTACTTACCAACTACTCAACAATAAAAAAATGAAATGTTAGCAATAGTGTGGGTAACTAAGTATTTCCGACCCTACTTATTTGGAAGGAAATTTAAAATACTTTCAGATCACCGCCCCTTGCAATACCTATTGTTCTTAAAGGACCCGAACTCAAAATTAGTAAGAAATTAAGGACATTGATTCACAAATTAACGAGTTTTTGATGACTTAGGCAACATGGAAGATGATGGATGGTCAACATATAATAATCCAGATGAAGATCGAGTAGTCAACGAGATTGTAATGGAAAAAGCAAACAAACTAATCCCAGAAAATATTGCAGACGATATGGTTGAAAAACAAGATCAAAACGTAGATGAAGACGGAAATGAAACAAGACATACAGAAGCAAAAAATCCAGTTCTTGGCATACCTGTTTTAGAAAAGCCACTTAACTTTTACAATAACTAAATTATTATAAAAACCGTCCACTACAGCCCAAGACCTCCAGCAATTGCCCAAACTTTTCCTAATAAAAAACGTTATCATATTCAGCTATCAAAAGACCAGTTACAAGCCGATACTATAAAATTTTTCAAGGATCATCTCAACCCGAAAAAGAAGTACATATGCAATTTTATTTGGAGATGAAGAAGAAGTCTTTGTAGAAATTTGCGAAATTATCAGAAAAACGTTTAAAAACAACACAAACGACCTGGTAAAATGTAATCTTTTACTGGAAGATGTTAACTCCAAAGAAAAACAAAAGGAACTTATAAAGAATTATCATAGAGGAATAGCTGAAACCCAAAACCAAATAAGAAAACGATATTACTGGCCTTATATAAAGAAAGACATAGAAGATGTCATAAACTTCTGCGATATATGCCAAGAAAATAAATATGACAGACTTCCACCAAAGCCAAAATTTATGGTTATACCAACTCCTACTAAACCACTAGAAATAATTTACATCCATTTATTTCAGGCCAATGGACAGAAGTTTCTAACAATAATAGACGCTTTTTCGAATTATGGACAAGCCTACCCAATAGATGGAGGAAATGCTATCAATGTACTCAACGCTCTATTCATTTTTGTAATACACCATGGACTCCCAATAATGATAGAAACCGATAATGGTACAGAATTCAAAAAATTCGTAATACAAGAATTTATCGACTCACATAAAATATCAATCCACTATACAACGCTAGAGAATCCGCAATCCAACAGGATGATTGAGCGATTTCATTCTACACTAATTGAACATCTTCGAATCCTAAGAAACACTAAAGCAAAGTTATCGATAAAAGAACAAATGGTATACGCTATAATTGGGTACAATAATTCCATACATTCAGCAACCAAGTTAAAACCTATTGATATCCTAAACAGACACAATGACGCAAAAGATCTATTTGACGTTGACATAGAGAAAATATTACTAAATAATTATGTACAAAATTATAGAGAGATAACTAAAGAACTACACAAGGAAGTTAAGATACAAGAAAACAAAGAAAAAGTAATCGAAAAGAGAAACAAATCGAGACAAGTCCCCATTACGTATAAACCAAGCACAAAAATGTATACCCGGAAAACAGTCACCAGAAACAAATTACTTTCGCAATATTCTGGAAAACTTAGTAACGTAGAAAACAAAATAACGAAGTGACTGCTAATACATCAAAAGCCACAAAAATATAAAACATCAACCCAAGTCAAAAACTAATTCTGAACCTTCCCCACAGAATTACTCTGACGATGGGAGTGGAAGTGAAGATCAACGACCTGAAGGACAACCCAGGAATAATTGCCCTCAACCTGGGACAAGCAAATATTCACACTAGTACACACGATTTTATACACTTCTTCAGACTAGTAACAATAAAAGAAGAACTAGACAGAATTGAAGCCCAGTACAACGCAGTTACTACAGCAACTCAAAATGAACTCAGCTATCCGTGTTTCAGCAGTTTACAAAAGCACTAAGATACCAATTAAAATCAGCTTAAGAAAACAATTACCCATATAATAGAACAAGAAGAGGGCTAAGAAATGGACCAGGAAGCATTATCAAAGTCATTTCTGGCAATCTAGATCAAGATGATGCATAAAAATACAACAATGCTATAATAAGAAGATAATAAAAGAGTTTCACGAAACTATCACATTACTAACACACAACGAAGAAATAATAACTGAAGAAGTAAATATTATCAACGCGAACCCCAATAAATTTATTTTTGACTTCAACCATTATTTACAAATAAGGAATGTTCTGGAAATTTAACTCTTCAAATTATTCTTCAGCTAATAAATGACCTCAAAGAAGCCATTACATTTTCACAACAGTGTGATCAAGACACAATAAATAAAATTTGTCATCAATAAAATGTTAGAACACCATAATTCAGACCAGATTGTGTACATCAAAGACGAAGACATCCTAAAATACTACGACATCATTAAAGTAGATGCCTATTATTCAAACCATATTATTATATTTATTCTCCATTTTCCAGTCCTACGCCCTTATTCCTTTACTTACTATCATTTATTTCCGATGCCTACCGCAAATTCTACTACTATTATCCCTCCTGAACCATATCTCCTTATAAATGAAAAATCCTTTCAATATTTGGAAGAACCCTGTACCCGAATCGTCACGAGATATCTTTGCAAAGAAGGAACCATACTAGAAGGAACGAAAACCGAAGATTGTATCAAGAAAATCTTACAGTAAAGTACCAAAGAAGCTTCTTGACAATACAGTCCTGTACAAACTCAAGACATCATCATCGAAAGACTGTCAGAATCCCATTATGTTGGAATATTTCCAGAATCAACCAAAATTACAACTCGATGCTCTACATCAAAAATTTTGGGCCTAAAAGGAACTTATCTTATTAATCTTCCGCCAAGATGTAAATTTAAAACCCCAACCCAGAGTTATATAAATTCGAGAACAACCGTTCCAGAGGAACCGCTAATGTTTCCCAAAATTAGGACCATAGATATTCAAACATCAACATTCAAACCATTGACAATAGATCACATCCTCTTAGACAAACTCCACAAACTATCCAAGGAAGAAGAACACCTAGAGACAATTAACCCGAAATCATCGAACCATAGCCATAACCATTTTTGGATGACTCCTATATATATCTTCATTACAATAATCTGCCTTTATATATGTTACTATAACATAAATCACCAACTTTTGTTATCTGGGTGCAAACTTAAACGAACAGTGGGACCAATCGACGAAAATTAAGATAAGGATCGAGAATTCAAGATGAGCTTTCGTCAAAATGAAAAAAATCTTCAACAGCCAAGATATAAAATTGACAATAAAAGTTCGTTTACTAAAATGCTACGTATTCTCCGTTCTTTTATATGGCGTGGAGTCATGGACCTTAACTGAAGCATCACTGAAGAGATTCGAAGCATTTGATCAGAGTAACCAACGAAGAAGTACTACATAGAATGGGTAAAGAGCGCGAACTAGTCATAACCATAAAACGTCGCAAACTAGAATACCTGTGCCATATAATGCGCAATGAACAACGATACAACCTACTTCGGACCATAATTTAAGGTAAAGTGCATGGGAAAAGAGGTCCAGGACGAAGAAAAATATCCTGGCTGCATAACCTGCGAAAATGGTTTAACTTAACCACTACCGGACTTTTCAGGGCAGCAGTCAACAAAGTCAACGGATAGGCACCATAAGAAGAAGATATGTTACAGGTATAAAACAAGTAATAGAGAAACAAATTCTAGTAACGAAACTCCAGAAGAAGCTAATGCAAAAGTCTTGTTCGTCCCTCCCAGAACTTCTTCAGGGGATGGAGTAGTTTTAGTACAATGACCGCTAGAACACAGTATATTCGACCACACGAATTCAATAAGAACTACCGCCCCTCAGCACCGAATATTCCGGAGCCTTGCAACATCAATTGCGACTTACTAAAACAGCAAATTCAGCAAGTTTAATGATTATAAACAAGGCATTGTAAAACCACCTTTTTTAGTCTGACAATCTGACGGTTTGATATTAGTGTGATATTATTCTGAATAATATATTTTGAATTGTAACTAAAATCTTTGCTAGTAAATAAGGTTTATTTTGAGTGCTTGTGCTTTTTAACACAACACGGCTTAGGCGTGAAAAACGAAAGAGGAGACCGACTCATAGAATTTTGGCGGGAAGAAGATTTTACCATTGCTAACACGTGGTTTAAACTTCCCCCGAGACGACTTTATACGTGGAAGTCACCTGCAGATACAGCCAGCAATATCATCAGAAACCAGATAGACTTTATTCTCATTAACAAAAGATTCAAGAACAGCTTGACTTCGGCGAAGACCTTCCCAGGAGCAGACGTCTCATCGGACCACAACCCATTAGTGGGCCAGATAGAACTCAAACTAAAGAAACTCATCAAAAATAAACCTAAACAGAACTTGGATTATGACACTCTAAAAGGCCCCGTAGTTCGTCAGAACGTGAGAGATACAATGAGACAAAAACTAGAAACGGCTCAACAACAAGAATAGAGTGTAGAACAAAAATGGAGTTATATATCAAAGACGTCATGCTGAATGCGGGAAAAGAACATCTGGGAAAGAAAAAAAGAGTAAAAAATAAAGAATGGATGACTGATGACATTCTGCAAATGATGGAACAAAGAAGATTAATGAAAAACAGGGACGCGAAGAAATACCAAGAAAGCAACCAGACAATTAAAAAAGAAATACGAAGAGCCAAGGAGACATGGATGCAAGAAAAATGTAAACTAATCGAGGAGTTCCAAGAGAAACACGATCATATAAATATCCACCGAAGGATTCGTGAAGCCACTGGTCAATACAAGAGGAGAAACACACACCTCCTCATAAATAAAGACGGTAATCTGGCGACGACAGTGAATGAGAAGTTGGTTACCTTGAAAATATATATCGAAAAACTTTTCTGGGACGACCGAGGCAACCTTCCGGAAATAAATTGCATGACAGGCCGTCAATTCTAGAAAGCAAGGTAAAGGCTGCTTTAAAACAGTCTAAGAATGGTGAGGCTACAGGTCCAGACGAAATATAATATACCCGTTGAACTTATTAAGGTGATGAGTGAAGTGAGCAAGAAGGAGTTAACTGAACTGTTCAACGCCATATACTATTCAGGTAATATCCCAGAGGAATGGCTATTGTCAACATTTGTAACGCTACAAAAAAAAAACGATCTGCGAAGACGTGCGAAGATTTCCGAACTGTCAGTCTTACGAGTCATGCACTTAAAATTTTTCTTAAAATCATACACGCCAGAATTTACAAGAAATGCGAAGAAAATGTCGGTGAAATGCAATTCGGATTCCGCAATTCCATGGGTACACGTGAAGCACTTTTCACCTTACAAGTCCTGCTTCAGAGATGCCGCGATGTCAGTTGTGATGTCTATATTTGTTTTATTGACTACGCCAAGGCATTTGACCGTTGTCAGCACCAGAAGATGGTCACCGCACTACAAAGAGTAGGATTGGATGAGAAGGACATTCGGATCATCATGAATTTATACTGGAACCAGCGTGCTCAAGTCAAGATCGAAGACCAGCTGACCGACCAAGTGAAGATCATGCGAGGAGTAAGGCAAGGATGTGTGCTATCGCCGACTCTTTTCAATATATACTCTGAGCAGATTTTTAATGAAGCCCTCACAAACCTAGACATGGAAATTCGAGTGAACGGTGAATACATCAATAATATCCACTACGCCGATGACACTGTGTTACTAGCAACCAGCCTAAACGATCTGCAGGCCTGACTAGACCGAGTGCGAACTGTGAGCGTAACATACGGACTGAACTTTAATATTAAGAAAACTAAATTCATGGTTGTCAGCCGTACAAATTTAGATCCCGGGGCACTAATGGCAGGTAGCGAAGAGATCCAGAGAGTCGACAGATTCACTTACCTCGGAACTACCCTCAACGTACAATGGTACTACGCTCAAGAGATTAGATCCAGAATTGAAATGGCACGGTCTACATTTATTAAGTTGAGATCCTTGCTGTGCTGCAGTGATCTCAGTTTGGGAACCAAGATGCGGATAGTGAGGTGCTACATTCTTTCAGTGTTACTATATGGAGTTGAAGCCTGGACACTGACGCAAGCCACTGAAAAACGAATCGAAGCCTTCAAGATGTGGATATACAGAAGGATACTAAAAATATCTTATGTGGACCATGTCACCAACGTTGAGGTCCTACAGCGCATGACAAAAGAAAAAGAAGTGCTTAATTTAATTAAACAACGTAAGCTTGAGTACCTCGGCCACGTGATGCGGAACGAAGAAAAATATCGAATTCTTCAACTCGTTATGCAGAGTAAAGTATTTGGCAGAAGAGAACCGGGACGCCGTCGTATCTCGTGGTTGAAAAATCTCCGACAATGGTTTGGGATGACCTCAGCGGAGCTGTTTCGCAGAGCAGTCAACAAAACCATGATAGCCTTGATGATCGCCAACATCCGGACCGGATAAGGCACTGAAGAAGAAGTGCTTTTTAAAAAAGTGTTTTTCAAAAGAACATTCATAATTCATAGCTCATGCCATATTAGACATTCTACACGAGCGACTGTGATGTTAACTGGCCACCAAGATCATGTGATTTGACTCCGTGTGACTTGACTTTCTTGTGGAGTTCTGTTAAGTCGTATATTTATGTAAATAAGCCACAAACCACAGCAGCCCTTAAAGCTAAAGTTATTAAACAAATAGTGAAAGGGAAAAATAGAAATTTTTATTTTTCAAGACCATCATATTACCATAACCACCTAACTAGCCACACGTGAATCTCATTGAACATATACAAGAAAACTCTGTTAACCGGCAAAATTTGATTGTGGTTATTCAAAACATTCGGAAATAAGGTTCAATATTCTAGAAATAACACGGTTTATGGAAGACCAAGGTTTATTGGCTAGAAGAAAGAATTTTTTAGGCATTTTTTGTTAATGGACTAAACATCTTCTATGTTATTTGAAAAGCAAATTAAAATGTTTTAAATATTAAATAAACTCGTACTATACCTAAACGAAAATATCTCCAATTCTTAAAAAATGCTTTATTTTTAAAAATATCTAGGGCCTGGTAAAGTCTTGAAAGTTTGTCTAATGTTTTGTAAATACCATCTTAATTGGTTAAGCGTACTATAATGAGTATCGTAGTAATTACATATACATTTATATTTTTGACTCAACAAAAGATATTTGTCCTAGTAAAGACATATCCTTGCATGGTATATCAATGGACAAAAACATATTGTCATCTTTAAGAAAATAATAACCTTGTAGGAATAAAACATCGCGTAGGAGGTGTGGCGTTTATGGCCCATTTAAAACATTTATGGGCGCGCCACTGGGAGTAACAAAGTCTTTTGTGAATATCAAATCAGAATGCATCACTTCGTTGCACGTTCCTGAATTATTAGCAATTAGGTTAGTTCTGATGCCATAGCCATTTGTTACAAAAGTCCGTGCAAATCGAATTATGGCAAATTAACTTTGCCGTGTGAATTATTATTCTTGTCGTTTTTAATATTGTGCGACGCATTTAATCCATACTACCAGTGGAGAATTTTGTATTTGTTCAACTATAGGCTTGTAATCATTCAATCCGTGTGATATAGATTGCAGGGCACAAAAAGCAAGTTAATATAATAACGTAACATATTCAGTATGATAAAAACAAAACGAATTTTAACATTATAATATTATTATAAAATTATAATCTTTAAATATAATTACAATAAAGAAATAAGTAAAATAATTTAATATATACATATTTATTGAGTTATAAATTTATTTTGTTGTATATAATATATATATATATATATATATAGTTGAAACACTACAACGCAAACATGACGATTTCCATATGCACAAAAAAATTAAAGAGGTACAGAATACTACCAGAAAACAACGCAATACAGGCATAGTTGTAGACATTGAAGGCCAAATTTTGAGTACCATTGAAGATAAATTATGAAGATGGAAAGAATATATGCAAAAATTATTCGAAGATGCAGCACGAAGTCTGACTGAAATAAACAATCCCTACGGTCCAGAAATAACAAACGAAGAAGTAACTATGGCCATTAAGCGGATTAAAGATGGGAAATCACCAGGACCTGATGAGGTGCATGGTGAAATTTTAAAGCTATCAGAGGCACACCAAATCACAGCTCTTACGAAGCTATTCAAAAACATCTACGAGACTGGTCACTTACCAAAAGACTGGCTACTATCAATATTCATTACACTTCTTAAAAAGGCCAACGCTAGACAATATAAAGAACATATATTAATTAAAAAATCCACAAGGAAAATAAATTCCTGCAGCTGGATGTATACCATGTATCACAAAAAGAGGTTTAATTTTTTGTAAATAGGTATATTTAAAAAACCCTTAGAAGGGCTATATCAAAATAACAAACGTTTTCGGAATAATAATTCCATCATCAGGTTAAAAGCAGGTTAACATGCCTGAGCCACCAAAATATTAGGGTAAAACCCTTTACATAAGTTAAAGTTACTAAAAAATGTACATATTGTTGTTAAAAATGAATGATATTTAATATTTTATTAGATTTAACTTCAGGCAACATATAACCATGCCTCACGTGAGTACCAGCGTCCGGAGGGTAGACCTCTTCAAATGGACTTCAGCTGGTAACTGTTACGGATTATTGTATCTTGAAATTTTAGGAGTTCTTAAAAATATTCAACCCATCTGTTGATTATTTGTTTTCTACGCTGAACAATTATTCATTTCTATCTTTGACAAAGTTAGGTCTCCCTAGATTTGAGCCTCCCTTGTGTTGTGATACTTCCTTGTAGAATGTTTTATTTTGAATACATTTCAATTCGTTGTTGTAGAAATTATCTTCTTTTTTCTTAGTGCTTTAGCTACACCTCACATACAAATAAATGGTATCACCCTTCAGAGTTCCCAAAGTTTCATATACCTGGGCAGAGAACTTAATAGTCAACTAGACCACTCAAAAGAAATTAGAAGACGCATTGAAATAGCAAGATCTGGTTTCATCAATATGCGTAAAATGCTCTGTAACCCCAAGCTATCAGTCTTAATAAGATTGAGAACACTTAAGTGTTATGTGTGGTCTCTATTACTATGTGGCTATGACACCTGGACATTAAAATAGTATGACGTCAACAAATTAAATTCATTTAAAATGTGGATGTACCTCCGAATGCTAAGAATAAGCTGGACCAGCAGAACTACGAACGAAGAAGTACTGAGAGCAATAAACACACGCCCCCATCTGGTCAATACTATCAAAATTAGAAAGACGGCATATCTAGGACACATAATGCGCCATAGGGAATTTGAGCAGCTCCAGGTAATATTAGAAGGCAAGATTGAAGGTAAAAGGGGCATAGGCTACGAAAGATCAGAGATTGGACCCACACAAGAAGAAATGAATTAATTCATTAAGCCCAGAACAGAGAGAAATTTGCCATATTGATCGCCAACCTCATCAGAAAAGGTACTTAGGAGGAGGAGGAGTACTGTAGCTTTAACTCCTTCTTGTTATCTTGTACAAGCTTACCACAATTAAATACTTTTTGTTTCTTTACTTAAGATCCTTTCGTATTCCTGATCAAACTATTTCTCTATCTATTTTTATTGAGTGCCATTTCTGATGTATGGCTTTTCTTTTATTTAAGTTCCAAAACTTTAAATATATTTCTTATTTCTAGTTGATATTCTCTTTCTTTTTCTTTATCTTTCAGTTTCGTCATATCTTTTTCGTCTATCTTTTAATTTTTACCTGCCTATCTCTTGTTTGTATTGAGATTCCAAATCTCAGCTAAGCCTTTACAATGTAATGTGTCGCTATTTGGTTCTCTCATACTTCTTACGCCTATTATTGTAATAGTATAGCCCCATCAAACAATGCATGATATTCGTTCTTCTATTGTTTGTTTTCCATATTGCCTTATGGATACCTTTTCTGGCAAACTTAATTATTTTTATAACCAGTGTTTGGAAAAGTATTTAGCATTTATTTTAATATTTTCCATTTAATATTTTTATTACAGTACTACAATATGATTTTATTTAATAGTATATTCTAACTACTTATTTACTTTAAACGATATTATTTTCTTCTATTCAATAAAACCTCATTGTCCAACTGGCTAGCACATGTCTGCTTTTAAATTCAAAGAAACTGACTTCTCTTTGTTTTTTGGAAATTACGTCGAAAACACAGAAAACGTCGTAAGATATCAAATTTCTGTGACCATTTAGTACAAATTATCGCCTTTCAAAAGTGCATTACAATAGCTTTGATTTATGGGGGTTTACTACCGTCGACCACCCCTTAGAATTTGTAGGTGCAGATTTTTATCCTCACAAAGGCGAACCACACGCCCACCAAGCAAGTAGAAATTCACAGAGGAGTCAGACAGGGATGTGTGCTGCCGCCACAATTTTTTAATGTGTAGTCGCAACTAATATTTTGGTAGGCACTATGGTAAAGAACTGAAGGTGTAAGGATTGAAAGGAGCATCATGAATAACATAAGATTTGCAGACGTTACCGCAATCATGGCAGAAAACATAAAAGATTTGAATAAATGAATGAATGAATGAATGAATGAATGAATGAATGAATGAATGAATGAATATAGATAAAACCATACATGGTGATCTCGAAAACCCTTGTTGACAACATACATCTGTAAACCGTTAGAGAGGGTCGACAAATATAAATACCTCGGAGCAATTATAAATTCAGTTAGATCAAGATGAGAAGATAAAGGTCAGAATTGAAATAGCTCGAAAAGAATTTATAAAATACAAGTCAATGTTTGCAAATGTAGGAAATTGAGTATGGATATCAGATTGAGGTTCGTCGAATGTTATGTATGGTCACAACTGCTATATGGGGTAGAAGCTTGGACTCTGAAAATCCTTAAAAAAATTAGAGGCAGTTGAAATGTGGCTCTACAGGCGTATTCTAAAAAGTCTCAAACGAAGAAGTGTTAAGACGAATTGGACATGACAGAAAGCTTATGAACACAATTAAAGAAGAAAAACATCGTACCTCTGCCACATATTTCGATACGATAAATACTCTCTTCTACACGTCATCATGCCATGAAAAGTAGAGGGAAGAAAAGGCTTGGGAAGAAAGAAAAAATCTTGGCTGAGAAATATCAAAGATTGGACTAACCTCAGTGTTAAACAGATATTTTACGTTGGAAAGATAGGGAAGCGTTTATAGAAGTGATAGACAACCTTCCTTAGAAGACGGCACAATAAGAAGAGTGCGACTTCGAATTTATGCATTAAATTGGCCCATGTAGCACTTATTATTTTGAGAAAGATTTTTTCATTAATCAGAATAAAATGTAATAGATCTGACTGGAATCAAACCCACATCCTCTTTCATCTTGGGGTTTATGCCTAGACCTCAACACGAATGATTTCGCACTGTGTAATTTTTCAGACTTGTCCATTTTAAATCCTTAATAATTATCACGTCATATTTCAGTTCTTCTAGTTGTTTTAGTGCTTTTGTGGTGATCATATGTTGGTAAAAACTTAACCTTTCGATAGGCGCGCCCACCAAAGTAACTAGAACGGTCGTGCGTATTGTAATATAAGAGGGTTGAGGCTAAGGGAGGCTTACCACTGTCACCACTGAAATATCCCCTGTGTTTAAAGGAAATTTAGCTGTTTGAGCGGATTTGAGGCATACTGGTCCACTAGTTCGAATAGGTCGTGATTCGCCCTCGCGGATTTACAAGAGGGTAGGAAAAAAAACAGGATAGGGGCTGAAGGATACTCCGATGCAGGCTCTGTAAATAGTCAGAGGCTATGGGCTTGCGTTAGAAGCCAGGAAGATGTACAAAACAAAAATGTGTTCCCTTCTTGTCTCTATCTAACGGTAAAATAAAACAAGCCACTTTCAACTTACTATATAATTAACAAATGGTAAATTTACAACTACTACACAAAACGTACAAGGAGCTATACAGCGTTCCACGTTAAGAAAATAACATTGCGGAGATAGGGCCATGTATTTCTTATGGACGATAGAAGCGCAGCGATGCCACGATGAACACAAGCACGATTCAGGGTTGTTTAATTTGTATTTTCGTTTTCACAGACGTGAATTAAATTAATGTTTTTTAACGTAATTGACCAAAAGTGCCCATTCGAAACAAGAGATGAAAAGTACGGAAAATGATTTTAATTAAATAAATAGTACCTATTTACAAAAGATAATTTTATTTTATCTTATTTTAATTATAGTAACGACAGTTTATTTGTTTTTCGGTAAGAATATCATATACCATGAATGATAGAAATCAGTAGAAAATATTGCTTAGTTAAATCATGCACTTTGCCGGCTATTAAAGATTTAAAAGCAAATAAACGGACCGCTTGGAATGCATATATCTAATTACTAATTGCAACTTAAAATAATACGGTGTGCGTATGTCAGCGATTTTATGTCGTTCTCTGAGACTACATAATGATAATAAGGCTTTGTGCTTTGTGGTTCTTCAGTTGTTATTCTAACTTTACAGTTAAATGTTAATTGAAAATGGAAATTCGGACATTCTAGTAAATCGCATGCCTGAGAGTTTTGGCAACACTGATCTCCATAAGCCTAATGTTATTTTCTTAACTTGGAACGCTCTATAGTAGTGGTTATTAATGTTTGCGAAGGGAGACGCGAAGAGATTTTACTAAGGGAATTAAAAGGCGGACAACCCACTAATAATTGTTTCTCTCAAAGGTTAGTATATATTTGTTCATTACCTTAGCGTACTTAGGCCCTAGCTAACGAATACGCCTTGTAGCTAAAACTGGAACTCAGGAACAGTCTGGATGAACGCTGGAATTCACTGCACGTTATGGCGGTACTGAGAGAGACGAAGATTCGTATTTTCGATTCTCTACCTTCCGTCGGACACTATATCACGATAATTGACCGTAACGCTTGCCAAGAGACACTCTGCCCCGCGCTGACTGCCGACTGCCTGTCTGGCTCGGTTGCCAGAACGCTACCGCCTGGCTCGGTCGCCAGAACCTTACTACCCGCTTGACCAACTTCTTTTTGCTTTTTATGTCCTGCCAACTCGTACCCTAGATTCTTTCGCCACAGTCCGAAGTGGAGCTTTGCTTCCACGTTTTCGCTGAATATGCCATCTACTCCATGTGTTAAAGTCGATCACGCCATGAAAACTTCTTACTCAGCTCAATTTTTATCACTGTTTAACAATTCGTACCCTGTATTATTTTCCAACAAGGTCTAAAGTGTCGTAATTTTTTTAAACATTCAGGCTTGTGTAAAAACTAGGTCAAATTGTTATTCTTTGTTTAATTTGAAATGTATACGTTAAACTGTGTCGAAGTTATTTTTTTTAATTTGGAGTATGAAAAAATTATTTAATTAATTTTAATTATTCTTTTCTAGGCTAACTACCCCTTATTTTGTTTCTTTTATTTACTTGCTATGTTGACTTGTTACATACCGGCTAACTGATTAACGATTGCGTTTGGGGGTGGGGTTGTTTCCCTTGGGTATGTGGCTACATTACAGTATACATTACAGTACCTCCGACACATGCTTCTTTAGTTATAATATTTTAAGTAATAATTGAAAATATTATTAATATATAATATTTATTTGAATATACAGAGGGCTATTCTAAAACATTGATGCAGATAGACAATCATTATAGAAGTAAAAATCTCGATTTTTCCGTTGAAAAAAAAAATATTCAAGAAATCCAAATAAGTTAAATTTCCAATGTAATCGTGCTCCCCAGATTGTATCGCATTTTGATCTGACAGAATTATCTTCACATTTCTGTATAGCCTCAAATTTATCGATGTCACTGTAATTTATAAAATTTTCTTTATCACTCGAATCATCATATTTCTAAGTGCTTCGACATCTTCTGGATTATCGAATTTAAAATATTTTCTGGTAGCCTTATTAAAAATGTACCACATACGATAGAGGTTATAAATACTTGAATAAACTAACCTCAGGCGACAAAATTTAACAACGGCTTAGCATTACTAAAACAGACAAATAGATAAAAAAACGGGCCCCCACTCGCTCAAATTTACAAATACAAGGGTGGAACTCTAGATCTATATGTACCACATAAGTGCGCCTATCGAAAGGTTAATATATTTCATGTTTCCAATAACATATCCTTGGTTGTTGATTTTGTCGTTTGCTTCAGTAATCCGTCCTATTCCGCCCTACTTCGTTTGGTAGAATTAAAACTCATAATTACCATATTTAATTCGTCTACCACATGTGTTTACACACTAATTACAATTTACTCTTCCACAATAACATCCCTTTGTTTACTAAAGGCCATAAGGAATTATTTGATTAATAAACTGCGTACAAGAATAAAACATTAATAGCGTGAACGGCGCCTAGAAATTCGTAATATAATGTTAACTTACAAACAGATTTTTCTGTAATAATTTAAGAAATATCATTTATTACTCTAATAATTTAAACCTATAACAATTTAAGACATCGTAAAAACCTCATAAAACCAAAATGATCATCGTTAAAACACTCATAAACAAAACAATTTAATAATACATTGCACAGCTAGACAGAAAACAGCGAAAGTAATACAAAATGTGATGTGTTATAAACCTATAATATAACATAACAATTCAAAACGTGAATAATAACAACATAGAGACATCTATTCCATATAATAAAATTCAAAGAGGAGGTTATTCTAAAAAATGGCGAAAGAACTATCTAATAGAGTGAATTTTATAAACAATTGAATGGCTATGCTGAAACAACGTTGTAAACGCCAAATCACATTTTGTCGACAAATTGAAAAAACCACCTTATAATTGATTATTTTGGAAATAAAATATTTATGCGCGTAATATGATAGACTATATGATGCATAACATTAATATGTATAAACAAAAATAACCTTTGGTTATACAAAACAAGCATTTATGAACATATGCTATATTTTAATAAATCCTTGCCGGTGTTAAATCCCCGCCGGTTAAAACGTTGTTGTGTGGAAGTAAGGCCGTTAAAACGTTGTTTTAGGAATAAAAATGAAGTACTGGTGAAATTAAGAAACGTACCTACATATTATTAACAAATTACTTATAAACATGTTATATTATGGCGTACATATCAAAATAATATTATTCACTCTTAAGATTTTAATAGTAGCTTACATACTGTAGTGGAATATATTCGGCAATATTTACCAGATTGGCATGTTTTTCTTTTTTAATTGGTAGTGCTTCTGTAAGTTAAGCAAGAGTGACATGCAAATTTTAAAAAAAGGTTTGATGCATGTAGATAAATATAAAGGGGTTTTTAACTCTAGCTTTTGCAATTTAATTTGTCCACTGAAACGGGATATAAACCGATGAAAGTTTCTTGTTGCGTTCTATAAGGACAAAGTCTCTATCATGGGGCAGAAAGCTGTGCCCACTAGTTAGAAACTTTTGCTCAATTTGGGTAAAGAACTTTTCTAACAGTAGTACTGGAAGTAATGGTATGACTTTTCAATTATTATTTTGGCCGACGCATCTATCTAACCAAATAAAAAGTTTTCTTTCTTGGCCTAGATCAAGACGATTGAATTTTTCAGTTATATAAAGTACCAATGCTGATGCTATCTCAGTGGAGCCTCGATGCGCCATTACTTCGTTCCACACCATCATTGTAGCAGTATTACTCCATATATTATGAACAGCCTAGTTATACAAAGAAAGGAAGAAAGTTGTCGCTGGTAGAAGATTGATGTCAAATCAGTACATAAAACGACATAATTAGCATTTACTTTTGCAATTTCGATATCTTATCTTAATGTTTTGTAACCTGCTTAAAAATGGCACAAGAAATAGAAGTTGCAACAAAAGAATTCATAACAGTTATACAGCAAGCAGCGTGAACAGCGACCCCGAGTATTAATTACACAAAACCCGGAAAAAATCTTGACCCTACAGTTAAACAAAAAATACTGGAAGGCAGCTACGAAAAAAATGGCAGATATAGAAATGCGCAAACGATAAAGAAAACTAAAAATGCTACCAAAAATCTAACAAAGTTACTAAATAATATCAAAAACAAATGTATCAAGGACTATCTAAGTTCTCTTGCAGCCTCTGAACATACAGACTACTCACTTTGGACGGAAACAAAAAAGCTAAAACAACCACAACAATATTTGACTAGAGATAACAAAGAAAAAGCCACAGCCTTGGCTAAACACTTAAGGAAAAGTTTTTGAACCAAGCAAACCTGATCCCAACGACAATTATAGCGAGATTCATAACTTCTTATGATTGTAAGAAACCCCGCTTCAACTGGTTTTACCGATTAAAAACTTAGCGCTTACCGAAATAAGAAATACAATTATGAAAAATATAAAACCCAAAAGCCCCAGGGTTTGATCTGATAACAGACAAGTTTTTGCAAGAATGTACAATAAAAAGGTACACATATCTGCAGGAAATTTTCAACGTCATCATCAGATTAAGCAACTTTCCGAGTCAATGGAAAATTTCACAGATTATCCTGACAATAAAACCTGGAAAAAACCAGAAGGCCTAAAATCCTATAGACCTATTAGTTTGCTGTCAATTCTATGAAAGGTATTCGAAAAGCTTTTATTGATAAGATTGATTCCAATATTAGGAAAAACTACACTTATTACGGACCACCAATTTGGCTTCAGGTTAAAGCGTGGGAGAATCGAATAGGTCCACAGAATATTACAAAAATCTGCTACGTGCAGGAAGTAAATCCTACCTCTCAGCAGCCTTCCTAGACGTCAGTCAAGCCTTCAATAAGGTTTGTCATAAAGGCCTACTTTATAAGATAAAGAAACAATTGCCATATCACTCCTTAAATCTTATTTATCAGATAGATACTTCCTGGTAAAGCAGCAGCTCTACCCTATCAAAGCAGGTGTTCCACAAGAAAGCGTACTAGAACCTATTTTATTCCTGATGTTCACTGCAGACTCCCCATCCAGCAGTGACACAGAAGTTGTTACTTTCGCAGACGACACCAGAATACTGGCCATGGACTCTAATCTCACAAAAGCAGCAGAAAATTTACAAAAAAAACCTAAACAAAATAGAAACTTGGCTAAAAAAAATGGCGAATTAGAGTAAATGAGACAAAGTCAATACATATAAACTTTACAATGAAACAAGGTGAATGCCCTCCAGTCAGCTCCAAGTAATGGCAACCAATTAAGTAAGGCGAACGCCACAAAAATACTTAGATATCCGTCTTGACAAACGACTAACCTGGCAAAAGCACATCTTTACCAAAAGAAAACAACTGGGCATTAAATTTAGACATATGTACTGATTGATTTGTCGAAACTCTAAATTAATATTGGATAACAAACTGCTTATATACAAGGCGATTCTCAAGCCCATATGAACATATGGTAATCAGCTATGGGGCACCGCTAGCAATTCTAATCTTGCAATCTTGCAAAACCAACTCTATTTTAAATTCTACCTTAATTATGTGATATGTAGTTGTGATTGTGTTTTATTATTTTATGTCATACTAGTTTATTATTGTGTTTTTATTGCTTAGTTACCAACTACGTAATAGTGTACTTTATGCCCGCGCGGGCGTAAAGATACAACATCGTCGCCCTCTGGGCATTAACATCTATTTAATACCCTTGGGACATAAATAACTATTATTGCTTTTAACTTACATTCTTTTTAATTAAACTATTTATAATAAATTAGTAACATTTACAGTTGCTAAATAAAGAAAAGGAACTCTTCACTGGAGGAGGCTCCTACACGCTATGTAAACAAACAAATGACTTATTATTCTTTATTTTTTGATAAATTGTAAATTTAAGTTAATAAAAGAAATTGAAGTAAAATTTTTTTCAAAGTTCAGCATCGCACCAATAAGTCTAAATGTCAACTAGCTTTAATCCTATAAATGATTACACAAAATCCATATATAACAATAAAAAATATGAAAAACTAAACACCTTTGAATACCTACGAGTACCAAAAGAGTAGGATTATGTATGTGACTTGGTATTGTGTGGTTAATTTATGTGAGAATGCTAATTCCGATATCCTTGTTTTTAGTTAAATAGAAAATGGCAGAGATCTTTAGATTTCAAATTAAGATTCAATCTTATGTGGCTAGAATTTTAAAGCTCGACAATTTCATCCAATGCCATATACGATGATTCTGTGGATATTTCACTTGCAGATTACCTACGGTTTGTAGATAATGAATGCCAAACATGAGCAGTAACGGTCAATAATGATTTCTTAATTACGAAATTGGTGATGTTATTTTAAGATTAGAAAATTCTTGTGTGGTGGGTTTTTATCGGTTTTAAGACATTTCCGGTTAGCAGTTTGGTTGAGTGTTTTAACTAGTTAGTTTATATATGGGTAATGCAAACTTTATTAAATAGTATATTGTTTTAATTTTCTAGTAAAGACATAAATACTTTACACAAACTAAAGGTTCTACTAATAAGACAATTCGTTAATATTTATCCAACAATGTTTAGTTCTTTCTTTTTTCTTACTCGTTTCTCCATATCTCTCTTCTTACCTCTCTCCCTTAAATTTCTTTATCTCACTTTCATTGTTGAGGTCTACAAAGTCTATAAACGTATCTTGTCTCACCTACCATCCACAATTAGACAGTTACTTAGTTTTCAAATTGTGCATTCTGCGACAATCTATAGAAAAATTGCTGAATGTGCAAAAATTTTAATTGGAAATGTAAAAGAGGTGTTGTTGTATAAGTTAACTTCAAATATTTGATACTACATACGTCACAGTAAAATGCGAAATAAAAAAATCCGGGACAAAAATATCGTAAAAGATGTAAATGTCACAAATGCATTCAACATCAGTTGGGAAGTACTGACATCGCTGCGCTTTATGCAAAAATCGTTTTTTATGTATAATGGATGACGAACAACACTTTACGAGTTTCCACTAAGAATAGAAAAAAATTACACCTGTCTAATGCCTCTTAGTACTTTTATCTTCTGATCGTTCACTATCTATTTGTTTAAGTGATTTGGTTAAGAGATGAAGTTCAAAACTTCCAAAAAATTTATTATAATTTATTATCACTACAGCGGTTTCGGCAGAGTACCTTTCTCATGTGATCTATTTTTGATATGACTTTACACTGTAAGTCTTCAACTGAGTAAGTTGAGAGGGGGGAACTGTTTGTCTCAAGTTGGTCATTCAGAATTATGTATATATTTTTTAATTTGTTAATTTCCATAGAGTCTAATAAACTGAAGGACTTTATTTTGAATGTGAAGAATTTGAAATTGGTTATTAGAAGAATGGTAATGATCTAGAAGATGAAATGCGTACGCAGAATCTGTTTTTCTATTATTGGAAGCTCTTTTGTGTTCTGCTGTACGTTTGTTAAAAGTTCTAACTGTTTGACCAATGTAAGTTTTATTTAATACAGCACTGTCTAAGTGCTTTTCCTTTTTGCTCTTATTGTTCTTAATATATTTGCAAGTTGTTGTTTGTTCTACAAGCTAGTGTTATTCTTTTTTTTATATGTTTGACTATTTATCTAGCCTGTCTCGAAACAGCTGTAGTAATAATAGATTATAATAAATTTTGTGGAAGTTCTGAGAACAAAAGTTTTCGGTGTTTTATTGTTAGATCTATTTGTTTCTTTAAGTTCCTGGTTCCTGGTTCCAATATACACGCATTATATTTCTGACTTCCTGGCCATCAATATTCTTTTAATTAAGTTGTCAATAAGTTTGTCATGCCTATACTTATTAAATGCTTTTTTTAAATTAATAAAGCATATCTACATATCTTAATTCATATTATCCATTCATCTTTCTATTGTCCTGAAACTATTTTCTTGTGGCATGTAATAAAGTAATTACTATTTAAATAGGAATAAGACACAATTAAAGGTTAAAGTACGTTTACTGCCGTTTTAATTTTCACTAATGGTTGTATTTTGAGAACGATTTCCGAAGTGGAAATTGAAACGTCAATAAACGTTCTTATATCTTTAATTGTGGCTTATTCCCATTTAAATAGTAATTATCTTTCTATTAGAACATTCATACCAAACAACGCCTCTATTTTTTCAGTTCTACTTATCAACCCTAGTTGCGACTCATTTCTAGATCTATTTTTTTGGAGATCCTTGTAGTAGTGTATAACTTTTCAAAAATTTGTAGTAGGTACGTAATTTATCAGAGCAATCCTTCGATTTTCTGAGCGTTCTTTAGCATTAATATTTTTTGGTATTGGAATAACAGTTGATACCAGCCACTGTTTAAGGCTAATAGATCTAGTGATTCATCATCAATTAGCTTTACCAACTCTATTAGTAGTTCTTCGCTTGGTGCAGTTCTACTTCCTTTAGTTTATTTTATTGCATAAGGTAATTCCGAATGTAAACTGTCTAGTCCTCCGTATATGATATCGTTTCGAACTTCTTCTGACCTATTTTCATCTAATAATTCCGTAATGTATTCTATCCATTGTTCTAATTTTTGTTTGGTATCATTTATAAATTTTCCATCTACATCACATATGTTACTGATCTGTTGGTTTTTCCTTGTTTCAGTTTTTGTTTTACTTTTTTTTTGTACGTTAAGGATACCGTATTTCCTCTCATACACCTCATTAGTAATTACTATTTTAATTCTAATAAGCCACAATTCAAGTTTAAAATAAGTTTATTCACGTTACACTTCGGAAATCGTTCTCAAAATACAAAAACTAATAAATTAAACAAATTTTGTTTTCTGTTACTTGGTGAAAAATTCTTCTAATTTAATTTTGTCTGACTCATTTATATTGACCATTCAGACATATACTATACAGTTTAAATCGCAGAAGAAAGAAAAACGTGGAGGAACATTGGGAAATTTAGCTAATAGCTTCATGATATCACGATACCTGCATCAGGTTAACGACTAAGAAGAAGATACAGTTTAAAGTAGACGACTTTAAAATGATATTGCCAAAATTGCTGAATTGCGTTACTGGGACGACTTTATTGTAAGATAGTTTATTCGATTACATGAAATCAACTTTAACTTGAGAATATCCGTCAGAAAAAATCATAACATGTGATTCGTCTAAACTGTCTTAAAAAGGCAAACATTAAGACAGTAAAATTCTCTTGTTAGTGATTTCATAGTAAATCATGAGGAAAAAAGAACTCATAATACTATCCTGACATGGTAAGTATTTGGTCTTTGTTCTTACATTTAGTTTACTTTCAATAAACACCAAATTCTGATTTTGTGTTATTTAGAAAACATAAATGATGCATACATTCCTTTGCAATGTTCCTTCCCCAAGCATTTATCGCTTTACTTATTTCGTTTTTTATTTGTATATATCTCTCATTCGTTTCTTCTGGGCCGTATTTTCTCCCTATATCAGATGTTAATTCTTCTTGTTCGATTTTTGCGGTAAAATCATCTATAATAAATGTGATTTCCATTGGTTTTATTGTCCGAAGAACTGACTTTATCTGTTGATAGAAATTTTTAATTACAGTTTCTTGTTTATTAGCCGTCATAGTATACCTATACTTGAATAATTTTGTGTTTTTTAAATATAATTTTATCATCAGAATCTGTTTTGATGTCGGTGTAAAACTCCGTAGTGTTGTATTGATCTCGAGGCCAATTATCACTTAATATAATTTTGTTTTTTCATGGATATCCGAGTAACATATTGGACAATTCTGCGTTTTACATTTTTCTGACATTGAAACGCTGCGTTTCAAAAATTACAATATCTAGTTCTCCTGCTGCGAAAAAACACAATGCTGACGTTGAAAAGCTAGACAGTGAAAAAAAGACATGTTTGAGATTCACAATTCAAATATTAAAAATAGTTTTTAATTGACGTGCGACGTGAAATAAAGAAAATTAGTAGACAAAAGAGATAAATTAAAAGGGAAGGTGGATTGAAGTGGTTATGTAAAAGAAAACAATCAATCGGCAAAGAAAGGAAGAAAATGAAAGAATCGTCAAATAAAAAGTCTTCACAATTTCCAAGCATCCCACTCCAATCTATAAAATTAAATAGAACATGATGTTAATATTAAAAGAAAGATATATACAGGGTGTCACAAAAAATGGTCAAAAATTATACCACGATTTTTAGGGATGAATATAAACTTCGAGATAGAATTAAATATCATAAGACAAATAGCAATAAACAATGGCTACAATGAACAGAGAATAAACATAATTTTATACCAAAAACTGCACAAGAAAGTCCTAAAATTAGATTCCAGCAGAATCTAATACATAGAAAAGGTTTTTCTATCCCAGTACATTCTGCTTGAATACATATAAAGGCAAGATATCAACAAAAATAGTCTAACACATAAAAAAAGAATAACGCCAGCTTTCAGAACAAACAACAACTTAGGCAAATATATTAAGAACAAAGAGCCAAAAGAAAAAGCACTTAATCAGTGGTTTATTAAATAAAGCTTACATTGGTCAAACAGGTAGAACTTTTAACAAACGTATAGCAGAACACAAAAGAGCTTTCAATAATAGAAAAACAGATTCTACGTACGCACTTCACCTTCTAGATCATAATCATTATTTTAATAACCAATTTCAAATTCTTCGCAAAAAATCCTATACGTTCCTATTACCTTCATGCTTGTTTCTGGGTGCTCATTAACACGGTATAGATAAGTATTATTATTTGTACATGTTTTTGAGCGACAATTTGTTTTTGTAAAGTCCCAACTTCCATTTTTCTTAAATGACGATTAATTGTTAGAAATATGCGCCTGTCCAGTAAATTTTTATTAGGGTACCTACTTATCTGCATAACGTCTTGCTGCGGCCGCAGTACCTTGACATTCATCTAATTAAAAAATAAAGTAGAAAGTACTCAAAATACATATTTCCATAGTTGTTATTCTTACTTAAGAGGAACTGTATATCTTTCATTGCAGAAAAACTGTAATTGTTTATATTCAATCAAATTAATTCAAACAAAATTTTCGTTCACAATTACTGTCAAACCACTG
This sequence comes from Diabrotica undecimpunctata, assembly GCF_040954645.1. NCBI lineage: Eukaryota > Metazoa > Arthropoda > Insecta > Coleoptera > Chrysomelidae > Diabrotica > Diabrotica undecimpunctata. The sequence continues at coordinate 123,853,407 of NC_092809.1, read as the reverse complement.
TCAAGATAGAGAATAGAACAACAATTTGCCCTCTTGAATAATAAAATAGGTATATCAGTTTGTTCTGTATCCAAAGTAACAACGACATGAGTTTTCTAATAAAAATTATATTTTGAACATATTTTACGATCTATAAATTAAAACGACAAATAATACAAAACTTAATTTAAAATTTGTAATTATTTTTTAAAAATATATTTAAAAAATTAGAATAAAATTTAAAAATCTAGAATTGTCGTTGAAAAAAACATTACGTTTAATTACGTAAGTACTTATAGCCATAAATCACGACCAATTTAAGAAAAACCTCAGGACACTAACCGTAATTATCAGAAAGATCAACCGCGAACTCAGCAAAGTACAGCACTGATATTATGGGTGTTCATTAATTTTAATTTAAATTTATTCAATTTCGGGCCACATCTTAGAGGATTAGCCCGAAAATAAGGCACAAGTTTAAATAATAAAGTCACCCTCGAGAGATTACACCGTAACAAATTTGTTTCCGGTATAAAGCTGCTGCATTAAGTGCAGCTCCAGTCACCAGAGATCCCCTGTGCTTACGTCGGAAATAAAAAGCGTTGGGATAATATATTGCGCAGATTTGTTTTTAATATTAATAACGACGATATTTTAAATTTATCACACTGAGATTTAAACGGGCTGAAAAAATAAAAGTAAAACTTGGATTAGACACATTTGGTATTGTGTCAAAGAATGAGGACTGGAAAGAAGCGTATAAATTTCCTCTAACATTTACGAAAAAATCAGTACATTTATTGTAAAACTAGAAGTCATTTATTGATAAATGTTATGGAAAAGGGTCTTATACTAACAAACCGTATTAAGCTGCTGTAGGTGTTTATTAAAACAAATATTTGGCGACCAGTTTCGCTACTAGGTAGTTGAAGTGGGTCAATATGTCTAGTAGGGTTTGGTTGACGTATGTTAAAGAATATAATGTAAAGCTATATAAATATATAAATTTACAAAACAAGAAAAAGCCAACAGTTAAGATTAATGCCAAAATATGGGATAAACATTACGAAGAGATATTTAAACCTAGAGAAAGCACTCACGAATGCACAGAAGAAACATACCTGATGATAAAAACGAAATCTTAAATTCGTCATATGTGAATTTTTACGTGTGATAGGAAATCTAAGCAAAAGAAAGGAGAAGACCCAGACAAAATCCAAAATGAGCTAATAAAACGAGACGGAGAAAAACTGCAATGAAATATATGACCTAACAGTAAGGATTTGGGAAGAAAGAATGCCTGAAGAATGGAAAACAGGGTAGATATCCACACAATGCAACAAAAACCATAGAGGAGAACATTGTTAAATATCTGCTACAAAATATTACATCATTAATTAGAGAAATACTCTCAAAATACACTAGCGATCATAAAATCCGGGTCACCTTTAAAAATCACCGATATTCATTTTTAACGAGCTTTATCGTAAATAATATACAAACTAATGCATGTTTCTGAGAATTGTTGCGGTTTCCTTTGTAACAAAGAATTCCAATAGTGCCGATTTCGCGGTAAAGTGCACACTTCCCAAAATGAACGCTACCTGTAACTCGCTTGTTTTAAATGTCTCGTTTGTACTTCGACTTTCTGTTCAAATGCAACGGACAAACGTTATTATTGCCACCATTAGTGTTTATTCATGCCATTATTAGTGTTTATTTTTGACAAAAATGCCTTTGACTGTTGGCGTAAGCCTTTCTATGGTTCAACGAGTGCTTCAACGCAAAGGAGGCAAGTTTGCTAACCAGGTGACCTGGCTCTGGACGAAGAAGAACGACCAAGGCACTAGATTACCGTTTCCTTGTGTTTCAGGCTTTACGAAACCGGACCTCAACTGCGGTTATGCATCAAAATCGTCTAGAGGAAGTACGAAATCGCAATTTTAGTGTTGCAACAGTCAGAAGAAGACTTCGTTCTTCTTGACTATCTTCTCGGGTAATGGCTAGAGGACCGCCACTTCGCCGGGTGCCTCGAGTTGCACGACTAGCTGTTGCTCGACAATACGCGCATTGGGAATTAACGATTGTAGCAAAGTGTTATCTCAGATGAATCCCGTTTCTGCCTAACTGGATCCGATGGACGTGTAAGAGTTTGGAGGAGAACCGGTGAACGATTTTCACAAGCTTGCATTGCCTCCAAGAATGCCTCCAAGACTTCCACACAGAATTACCCTTCATCGAAAATGGGTCCCTAACTGCACGAAGATACATTACGGAGATTTTGGAAGAACATGTTATGCCTAACATGGCAGGGCTTGGAGAAAAGGCCGTTTTTATGCAGGACAACGTGCGACCGCACGTTGCCAGGATCAGTATGTAATACTTGGACGAAGTTGGAATTAAGAGGGTACCCTGCCAGCTAGGTCTCCGGACCTGAATCCCATCGAACATCTCTGGGACGATTTGAAAAAACGTATTCAAACCCATACGCCTCCTCCTAACAACGCACAGGAGCTTAAGGATCTGTTAGTGAGAGAGTGGAATAACATACCACAACATGTAATCCGGAGAAAAATTGAGAGTATGCCCCGTCGTCTGCAAGAGGTTATTAGAGCAAGGGGAGGCAATACACGATATTGGTCATTGAAATTTCACTGATTTTTTACCACGTTCTGTATTTTCCATTTTTTTCGTATGTCTGTTTTATCAACAATTTGATTTGTTTTCTGTTTTTTTTAATAAAAACAATAAAAAAACCATTTCTTTTTCTTTAAAACAAACATTAATGACAAATAAAAAATACATTAGCCAAAAAAAAGGGTTATTACTGCACAGAGGCAAAAATATTTAAGAACTTGAAATTTTCAAGATGAACCGGATTTTATGATCGCGAGTGTACATTGAAACTTAAATAGATGACTACAGCAGGAATTTAGAAACGGAGGTCCACAAAAGATGCAACACATATAATCACAAAGTCAATAAGAAGTGTTACGAACATAATATCGACTTATACATTGTTTTCATAGATTTCGAGCAAGTATTAGACAGCCTAATACAACCTGACCATATAGAGGCAAACATTGTGGCGTACGCTGACGGTATAGCATTGATTAGCAGAAAACTAAACAGTTTAAAGGAAGAATTTGCTATGTTGTGCAAGAAAGCATCCAAGAGGGGTTTGGCAATAAATCAAAAGAAAACAAAATATCTAATATGCTCAAGACAAAATAAAGTTAATGTGTCAATGTTAAATATATAGAACATTTTATGTATTGTGGGGTCTTAATTAACGGAACTAATGATAGTAGTATAGTAATCAATGAAAAAATTCTGGCACCAAACAGAACTTACTGAAAATACAACTTCCTCCAAGATAAAAAGCTTACTCAGAACACTAACCTGAAAATTTACAAAGCAACAATTATACCAGTAATCACATCTGAAGAGAACAATCATTCGGAGAATAGTAGGCTCACTAAACTTGGGTAATAATAAATTCAGAAATGGGATCTGTAGAAAGGAGAAATCCAGAAGCAGTAATTAAGAAAATCACCAAATGGTGACAAGTATCAGGCAGACCACGGGGAAGATCGAAAACGAGATGGAAGAACCAGATAATTGTGGAACTTAAGAAAATAGTAGACAATGGAAAACCATAAGCAAAAATCACTCCGCTGTGAGTTTAGATGCCATGACGATGATAATGATTCCCACATATCTAGCAAAGATTATGTGTGTCTATCAAACAGAAAAAAATGGTTGGACACAACGACACTAACGGAGAAAAGAGAGGTGGTCATACTATAGGGAAAAGAAAGATTGACTTTATGAAGTTCAACCTACTCGTAGAAAGGAATAAAATTTTACCGAAAAAAAGAGGCGATATATCTGGATGTTTAACTCGATGACCGATTTAATTTCACAAACCACAGAGAGAGTGTTGTCAAAAGAGCTGAGCTTTAACAAAGATAATGCGAATATAGGTGAGCCTAGTTCATACAGAACGAAGATATATTTTTAAATATAGTACACTCTACAGTTCTTAATGTGATCCCAGTCTGAGAGGAAGTACTAAAGAAAAAAAGTACATCTAAATGATGATAAGGACGCAAAAAACACTACTAAGGGCGGTAAACGCTTATAGGGCATCAAACAATTGCTGAAACAGTGATAGCACCAATCCAGTTAACACTAAAGAAGAGGAATTATATAGAATATCAGGAAGGAAAGAAAAAAAATAGTGTGAGACAGTGACAGACAGAGTGGTCCAAAGAAAGAACTAAAGCAAATTAGACGGGCACGAAATACTTAACAAATTAAAGAGACAGATGACTATCGATGCGTAATGTGTGGGTTGGAGGATAACGCATAACATTACGTTTTTTCATGAAGTCAATTCAGCCAGGAAAGGGAAAAACTGATAAAAAAATAGGACAGATCACAATAGAAAACATGATAACGAAAACCAGAGCTAGCACAGAATACTTTAACATAATGGTAAGGACTATCACATAAATTATAAAAAATAAAGCAGAATATGAGAGGATGCTACAAAATAGTCAAAACTAATAGAATAAATTAAAATTAACAAATGGGACAGAGACAAAAGCGATAAACTCGATGTTACACTCTATAACGGTAGTCCCGAGTATGCCGTAGGAAATAGAGGTGTTTAGTGGGTAAGGTCAGGTTGGCACAGGTCGCGTGAAGTACCTGAAGTTCTACACTACCCTAGAGCAAAATTAAAGGCGCTAGGATGAGCATGCGCGTCACCTCTTTAAAAAAAGGGTTTCTAGGTGGTACCCTGTAGATTTTTTATAAGGGAACCTTTTTAAAAAGATAGCACAAAAAAAACGTAGGGGGATACAATTTCCCCAACGAGGCAAAGCAGCTGCTCCTCGGATTATTTTCCTTTTCTTTAATAATAAACGCGATAATATAACGCGATAAGACTGTCAGATAATAAAAGATTTTAACACATTATTTTTTTCTATTAGTCCATAAGAAGCCTTGAGGATATTATAAATTATGCACAATATCAAAACACCTTGCCATACTTTCTCGTGCAAGAATAGTCTACTTTACATAATTTGACATATTTTTAAAATATATACCTATATCTGTCTGTAGTCATCAATAAAGCACGAAGAGATAAAGTTTAGTATTCTTCACGACCAGTTAATTACGAAATAATCAAGTTCTTAAAATTTATGGTCATTATCAGAAATAAAAGCAACGAAATATTTTAGTTGATAATTCTCATTTAGTTTAAAGTTCATTTTAGTGTCAATTTTTTGATTAGGATACGGTTATAGATGAGCCATTAATTTATTTCTCACGATACGTATTCGGAAAACGTTGTTAATAGAAATTAACCAGACCAGCGCAAATGAATGAATTCTAATGAGTACGAATAGAATGCGTTTTTAAAATCGATTATGCCCATGTACTAGGTGGTGTTTATATAAAAATGTATTAAATTTATTGAATTATAACTAGTTGTATCAACTTGTTGACAAGTACAATTATCATGTCACCTCTTGAGGAATGTGCATATGGTATTGTTAAAGGTGCTTTTAACATAAAGTGGTTCGATCCACATTGTATACTCGTACATATTTTTAATATTATGATCTTGACGTTGAATGATAAAGTCTATAATGGATCGTAGGCTCTTAGTAGGCTGTATCCATGTATATTTATGTATATCATTGAGGGAGTAGAAAACTTTTAAAATTTTTAAAGGAAAATTTTCACAAAAATCAGGCTTACGAAAAGGCTTATTCGACCAGACGCAGGCATTCATTAATAATTTCAGAAAGTGCGAGTGAGAGATAAGATAAAAGTTTAAGTTTGAGATAAGAGTAGACGGGAGGATTATAATAGTTGTATTAGACTTACTTACTATAGTAGAGGAGTGTCTTGAGTTAATGTTACGTAGCGAGATGAACTAGAACTTCACGAATGTTATGAATGCACGAGCGATTATAGGGAGAAAAAAATACAATTAAGCAGTTATAGCATAGATGGAGACCAATAGATATGACGAAGAATAGACGAGAGTGGAGGAAATATGGTAGTATATACATCTATAGATGTTTTAACTGATTTTCAGCAATAGATAAAAGTTTTTAGTAAATAGGATATACTGAACTTTGGATATACCGGAGAATGTTGAGAATTCCATGCACTGCCAGGGTCACCAATAAGAAAGTACTGAGAAGGATGGGTCGAGACAACAAATTGTTGAGAACAATTAAAGTACGCAAGACTGCTGCATACATGGATACATACTGAGCAATTATAAATATAGTCTTCTGCAGGTCATCATGCAGGGTAGAGTCGAAGGCAAAAAGGAAATAGGTAGAAAGAGGAAGTCATGGCTGTGAAATATTCTAGACTCGACAAACATGACTGTAGACGAATTATTCCACGTTGCAAAAGACAGAGCTTTTAAGCTTTTAAAAATGTGGTCGCCAACCTCCGTTAATGGGGACGGCATAAGAAGAAGAAGAAGTAAATAGGATATTCCACACTACCATTCGTAGTATGTCAGATATTAGGATACTTTTTAAAGATTTGTACCTCTTGTAAAAACACCTAGTAAATAAAATATTTGTTTCCATCTACCATCAGAGAAACGTCAATAATGAGAAAATCAATAATATCGTTGTCCCCATTTTGAACAGATTGTATATCGAATTTTGTTTATACACATTTATAAACAATTGAAATAATTTTTTCGGTAAACTTTCGCTGGCTTTGGTTATCGTTTTCATTGTATTAACAAAGTTAACCTTTCATCAGTTTTTAATTAAAAATTAAACGTAACTAAAAGTATAATAAACCGATCTTGCACAGCGACCTTGAGAATTTCTGTGCAATGACCCACTATACTTTTTTGGTACAAAATGTAGAAAATATTCCTACACATCAGTAAAATTGTAAATTTACGACTCCACATTCCTTACATAAAAACTTGGCCTTATCGGCATGCATCTGTATCATTCTACTAAAAGTTATAGCAATAATTTCAAGTTTTCATACTTTAACCTTCCCTGTAGACAAGCATATACAGAACGTGACTTAATTCTTCTTTTTAAACCCACTTTTTTGACTCGCGTTATTTATTGAGCATTTAGTTCATCTTTGGGCAATGCCGGTTTTATAAATAGACCATTATGCTGGTAAAGAACTATACAATATAAATGCGGTGGTGTTTTACACGGCCTAGTGGTTTTTATTGATAATAAATTCACTTTAGTTCTCGTAAAAGGGACATTGTCTTCCGGTGGTATTACGATAGGCAAAAAGCATTCAAGTATTTAAACGATCATCGTAAAATTATATAAGAAAATTTTTATTGATATTGTGTATGTCATCGAATATTGACCGTCCAAAACTAGAGTAAATGAGAACAGCAAAAGATCATAAAAACTACAAATGCTCTTTTAACTTGGACAAATATGCACACGAAAAATGTATAGCCTCAACGCTAAATAAAAAACATAGAAAACGCCAATAAACTAAAAACTTACGAATGAAAAAATTAAGTATGTAGTGTTAACAATCTACTCTCTGACATGGACAGACTAAACATTACTATCATGGGGGCGAGTGAAACAAGATGGCCAAACAAAGGGAATTTCATTGCAAATGGTTACGCCGTTTATTTTTCTGGAAATCAAGACCATATGCATCGAAATGGAGTAGCAATAATTATCAAACAGCATATTAATAAGTATGTCACTAACTTCATCCCAATATGAGACAGAGTAATTTTAATACAGCTGAATGCTAAACCTGTAAATATAAATATCATCCAAGTTTATGCTCCCACTGCTGACGCAGATGAGCAGAATATTGAAGAATTCTACCATCAAATAGAAGAAGTGCTAAAAATAACAAAGAAACACGAAGCAATAATAATTATGGGTGACTTTAACGCTAAAGTTGGACAGAAGGTGACGCAGACGCAGGGCATCACCGGAAAGTTTGGCTTGGGAGAGAGAAATCAAAGAGGTGAACGTCTAATAGAATTCTGCCAAGAAAATGACTTCGCCATTACAAATACCTGGTTTTAACTTCCAGAAAGGCGCCTCTACACGTGGAAATCCTCTCAAGATGGACATCAAGGCAGAATAGTACGGAACCAAATAGACTACATCCTATTAAACCACCGATTTCGAAACAATATTAAAGATGTAAACACTTACCCCGGCGCTGACATAAACTCAAATCACAATTTACTCTGATCCAAAATACAAATTAAATTAAAGAAATTAGCAAAGCCAACTAAGCCTTGTAAGATATATCTCGACCCCCTGGAAAACCCTCAAACGCGCGAACACATATCACAGCAGATAAATAGTAAAATACACAGAATATCAAATATACCAAATGAAAACAGAACCATTAACGAATGCTGGTATGATATTCAAAACTCGATTTTAGAGAACGTACAAGAGTCTTTGAAAACACCTACCATGTTTGCAAAAAATGAGTGGATGACACAAGAAATTCTAGACCTGATGGAAGTTCGACGGCAACACAAAAATAGAAATATTATCGAATACCGTGAAATCAATAAACGCATAAAAAGAAAAATTAAGCAAGCCAAAGAATCATGGCTTAAGAATTTATGTAAAGAAATAGAAGACCTCCAAAAAAAGCATGACAGTTTCAACCTCCACAAGAAACTTAAATATACTGCCGGAATTAGAAAACAGGAAAATGCTCACATACTTAAAAAGCGCGGACGGAAAAATTTGTGATCACGAACAACAGTGCAAATAATGGGAGAGATACATCACTGACCTTTTTGACGATGCTTCTAGAGAAAATGCTCCAAATACTGCCTGTGACAACCAGTTAGACAGAGGTCCCAGTATACTGAATTCGGAAGTCAAAAAGGCAATACAGCAAGCCAAAAACAATAAAACACCTGGATCAGATCAAATCCCTGCTGAGCTACTTAAACTTTTGGATAAGGAAAGCATTGCCTGATTAACCACTTTCTTCAACAAAATTTAGAACGAAGGAAAAATACCAGACGATTGGTTAGAGTCACTGTTTATAACATTACCAAAGAAAAGCAGGCCCACCAAATGCAGCGATTTTAGACTAATCAGTTTGATGAGTTACATACTTAAGATACTCCTACGAATTATACAAAACCGAGTATTCCTTCTATGCGAAAGTAGGATGGGTAATAAGCAATTTGGATTTAGAAACGGTCTAGGAACTAGAGAGGCACTATTCTGTATGCGCGTTCTATTACAAAAAAGTTGTGAATTCCGAAAGAATGTTTATGTTTCTTTCATCAACTTCGAGAAGGCGTTCGACAGAGTACAACACGATACACTTTTCGATTGCCTACGGGCAGCAGGACTTGACCACTATGATATAAGACTGCTGAAATACTTATATTACAATCAAGTAGCCTCTATCCAAATTGAAGACAGTCCGACTGAAAAAATACCCATCAAACGTGGAGTACGGCAGGGTTGTGTTTTGTAATCCACTCTTTTTAATCTGTACAATAAAGAAATCTTTAGGGAGGCTTTGGATGACAGACAAGAGGGAGTAAGACTAGGTGGAGAAGTAGTCAACAATATTAGATACGCTGACGATACAGCCATTCTTGCAGAAAATTTACAAGATCTCCAAACATTACTAAATCTAGTCAGTGAAGCAAGCTATCGAAGAGGCCTAAAAATCAACATTTCAAAAACAAAGTGGATGGCAGTTGGAAAGATCAATATAGATCAAGGTCTGATTTTTCTTATTGGAGAGGAGATCGAAAGGGTAAATCATTTCAAATACCTTGGCAGCTGATTAAATGTAAATTGTGACTCTGATGAAGAGATAATAACCAGGATCGAAATATCACGTAAGGCTTTTATGACCTGGAAACCAGTTTTCTGCAACAGAAACCTGTCGATGAATATTCGTAAGAAGGTCCTGAAATGTTATGTGTGGTCCATCTTATTGTATGGTTGTGAGACATGGACGTTAAAAACCACAATGCTAAACAAGTTAGAAGCATTTGAATTGTGGTGCTATAGACGAATCCTAAAAATATCGTGGCTTTCGCACACTTCCAATGAAAATGTTCTTCAAATGATCAATTCAGAACGTCTGCTCATAAACACCATAAAGAGGAGAAAAACAGAATACTTCGGCCATATAATTAGAGGACCTAAATACCATCTACTTCGCCTTATAATACAAGGACAAGTGGAAGGAAAGAGATGGATTGGTCGAAAGAAACTTTCATGGCTGCGTAATATTAGACAATGGTGTGGTTCCACAGTAGAAGAATTATTTCGCGCAGCAGCCGACAGAGAAAGGTTTCAGGAAATTTTAAACATGATGACGGCCAACGTCTGAATACGGACACGGCACCCAAAGAAGAAGAAATGTTAACCAAGAATAAAATTTATAAATATCACAATAAAAAAAAATTATGAAATATCTTAATTCTGCTGATCAAAACAGAGGCTTCCAAGACACCGCTAAGACAGTTTTCTGACAAAAACTTACATGATACTGGTCAATCACCAATTTTAAGTGATTCAAACGGAACTATATAGTTCAGGGGCCAGGGCTGTTTCATGGCCATCAAAGTCCACGGAGTTTCAGATTGTATTTATGTTTTTTGACCCGCTGACCTCGCTGAATTTCAAACTTGCTTTTGTATGGAAAGAAAGAGGAATTTGTTATAAATAATTTAATTGTTTAAATAGTTATACATGATATAATAAATGATGTGTACCCAACTTTAATGGATTTCTTATGTATTTTCTTACTTATTTTCTATCTTGAGTGTGTATTAATATTATATTGATATAAGTACGTACTACAATTTTTATTTAAACCATTTCACTGTTGAAACTAGTGTCTTTTTGAAGTTCTTCTTTATTGACCTCGTTATAAATATTTTAACAATTTTTGTTTTTTGTTTGTCACTTTTGCAATAATAAATACACGAGACTCCAACTGACAAACATAGATATTTTTTCGAACACGTTCCATCAGTGCAACTAAGGGGGTAGTCTTCCAAATGGGGTAAGAATACATATAATTTTTTGGGTGATAATAAATTATTTTGTGTTTTCCATCCAAAAGTTTCCGGGTTTAAAAAAATTACTAATTTAATTAAACAGTTTGTTTGTGTAAAAAACACCTTTCCGAATGCTTGCAGAATTTTTAATTTATTTTTCGATTATTTTCTTTCGATTAGGTTTATGTTTTTGGAAAATAATGCACAAATTCAAATTAGTATGTTATTTTCCATACTTTCATTAAACACATAGAATATACGTTCTAAATGTATGTTCTTGACATATAAGTAGAAAGGTGGCCACTTGAGCGTATTCTGATCTTTCATTCTAAGCGTATCATCAGAGCGACATATGCAGTTGCTCTAGTTTCGTTTGCTTAGTTTCTTCAAGTAAGAAATCTTATGATTTCTATTGTTGTTATAACTTTGTTATAAAAAATAATATTTTGAGTATAAATAAGGTTTAGTTTTAAAGCTGGTAGTTTTTCCTTTAATTTGAGGTCTTATAAATATATTTTACTCACAATACAGCCGAGTTACAAGTGAACAATCGCCTGAATGACGTAATTTTGCAATATCTCCGGTTCTAGTTTTTGGATCAATGTTTAAAAAACATCATTTTGTAAAGAAACTAATTATTCTTCTTTCTTCTTGTATGTAGGCTTTAAAGCCTGTTTCTTCTTCAATATCAGCCTCCTAAATTGTTTAAATTGTCGCACCATCTTTTTCTTGGTCTGCCAATACTTCTTCGTCCATTTGGTGACTTATCTCGTGCTATTCGTACTATCCTATCCTCTGCCATTCTACTAATGTCTTCATTCCACTCCTGTTTTCGTTTTGTCACCCATCCATTTATGTCTTTTATGTTGCATGCTCTTCTTATGTTTTCGCTTCTCCCCCTATCCAACAGATTTTTTCCTGATATTCGTCGGAGTATTTTCATCTCTGTTGTTTCTTGTAGTCGTCTCGTTTTAGATGTGTCAGGTCTTGTCTCCGCCGTGTATGTTAATATAGGTCTAATTGCTGCTTTATAGATTCTTGTTTTTGTGTCTTATCTTAGGTGTTTGTTCTTCCAGATCGTGTCATTAAGAGATCCTACAGCTTTACTTGCTTTTAAGCTTTGTTGTCGTACTTCTTCTTCAATATCTCCGTAACTAGTTATATCTATTCCCAGATATCTAAACCTTGCTTCCTGCTTTATTATTTTCCCATCAAATTCGATTTTACATCGTAGTGGGTATTTAGATGTTATCATATTGTATTTCTTGGCTGTTGTATTGAAGATGTGTGTTAATCTTTGGAGGTCGTCTTCTGCCTCGGCCATTAAACTTTTTGTAAACTTTTGTAAGCTTTCCATCCTTTTTATAAACTGTTCCCAGTGTTCATTTTTCGTGCTTCTTACCAACTGCTTTGTTTCATTTCGTATTCTTTTATAGGTGTCTCAGGATTCTGGGGTATTTGACGTTTTGTACTTCATGTAGGCCACTCGTTTCTCTTTACATTTTTCTTTTATTTCTTTTCGGAACCATGGTGTATTGTTACAACAAATAAATTGTTTATTACAAATTCCCGTTATTTTCAACGCAAAAGCAAGTTTGAAATTCAAATTCAGCAGCTCTAAATGCATACACATACACTCTAAAACTTTGTGAACTTTGATCGGTCATGGACCAGCCCTGCCACCTACACCAATAAAACTAATATCAATCAAAAAGAAGGACTAGATGACGAAAAGAACAATTGACCTAATAGACTCTCGAAGATATAAACAATAGGTTGAGAAGAAAGGCAAATTCTAGACAAAGAAATACCAAAGGCTTGTAAGGAAGACAAAACTATGCATATTAAACGAGAATGCGAAGAACTTGAAGAGCATGCAAACAGCAGTAGACCAGGCGAAGTTTACAACAAAGTTAAGTATTTCTCTAGAGAATTCAAACCACTAATACTGACCATACAGTAAACCTAGAACGCTGATATGCTCGAATGCACAGTTGCTTAGTCCTTTTTAGACTATGAGCGGGGTCGTTCATAGAGGTAAAAAACAGAAGAAGGTTGAGCACAAAACAATAAAAAGAACAAGGAAAAGAATATGTCTTAAAAAAGGGCGCCAATGTTTTTAAATATTTAAATCCTAAAAAATACAAATGGTATATTCATGAAACAAAAAAAGAAGTACAATTATTATAAAAATTAAAAATGGTGAAATTCACTATATCAACATATATTTCCAAAATCATAGATATTACTAAGTAATTAAATAAAGCAATCAAATATCAATAAAGTTATAACATCTTATAAAAAATATGAGAACGGTCTTCACTAAGCTACATCCTCTCTGCAATGGATTAACTGTTGAAAATAAAAATCATGCAATTAAATAATGTATCAATAATATATAATATAATAATATATAATAAAAGATTTTAAATATTAAAATTTCGTAATCACGTAAACCAATTTAGTCTCCATAATTAGATCATTTTTTCCTAACTTGAAAGTAGCATGACTTGACTTGGTTTTAATATAAAAAGAATTTACTCACAATCATTTACATATTATTTTAATAATATTAATTGGGTGGTGGTCTAGGTCTAGGTCTAGGTACCGAAGCTTCAATAAAAGAGGGCTTCCGTCCAAATTGTGATACAAAAGGGGGCTCTATACTAGGATAAAAGTAGCCTCCAAATTAGGATGATCGTCTCTAACTAGGACCAACTAGAAAGTGAGGAGCCTCAAATTAGGATAAGAAGAGCCACAATATTAGGATAAAGGCCGCCTATAAATTAAGAAGAACTTGATTTCCCAATTAGAACAAACTTGGATTCCAAATTAGGACTCAAATTAAATGACAATATACAAAACCAAATATGCGAAGAAATATAAGATACAAATATAAAGAAACAAAAGGCACAGAAAAAGATCTTACCCATAATAGGGGTCTCAAGCACACGTAGAACAGTCGTTGACATCTTGATAAAAGCCGAAGAAAATGGAATTGAAAAGGTATGCCTTTCTTTACATACAAAAAATACTGTAACAGAAATACTGAGACAGAATCAGTATCTTTAGTGACTTCGGTAGAAGCTTTAAAGAGATTGTGTGAGTGGTCAAACAGGTGTTTCTAGACTCTAGGTGCTAACAATAAAACAAAATTTTATTAGTACGGCAAAAAGTGATTTCTTGAGAAATACTTACAAAAATTAAACCTATATACTGATTCTTTTTATAAAATCCAGTAAAATACACGGAATTCTTACAAAATGCAATGTAGCAACTTTTTGACATGTTACAATACAAATTATAATTAAGAATGGAGAAACAATAACAGGTGTCACAACAATTTTCTGAAGTATGGAGACAATACTACGAAAAACTGTTACCTGACATTAATGAAGCTTCAATTTTAAGAGCAGAAATGAAAGAGGCCGTACGATCTTTTAAAAAAAGAAATAATTAAAACAATGGGTGCAATCTTCTTCTTCACCTGCCATCACCGCGACGGAGGTCGGCAATCATCATAGGTATTTCGACTTTAGTGATTGCTGCTGTGAAAAGTTCATTTGATATATTATATCCGTACCACCCTCTCAGTTTCTGGCGTAATCTGTAACGATATTTTTAGAATTCTTCTATATACCCATAACTTCGAATCATTCCAGCTTTTTAACTGATGATTTAAGCTTTGATTCTATATAAGAAAGTCGAGAAAACGTAGCACTTTGCCAACCAACTCTTAGCTCAAACTTTAAATCTCTTGTACTAAGCACTCTTCTCATTTTGAGGAAGTTTTCCCGAGCATTTTCTATTCTAATTTTAGTTTACTGTCACAAGTATATAATGTCATACATATATAGTAAATATAGTATGGGTCTTAAAATACTACCCTTTGGGATTCCTGCTTTGATTGGTCGTAGTTCTAAATATTCGCCTTCCTGTTTAACTGTAAAACTTCTATCTTCCAAATGTGACTGTCTTGCAAGACATAGTGCATGCAAAGATTTATTTTGAGTTTTAGTAACAAGCCTTTGTGCCACATCTTATTGAATACTTTTGCTATATCTAGAAATATCTTCTTTTGCTTTGTGTGTCGTGTTTTTTTTAAGCGTTGGCCATTGTCGTATTAACATGCTGATGAAATATTTCTGGGTCGGCAGCTAGATGAAACAATTACTCGACCATTGGACCTGTCCATTGTCTAATGTTACGTAGCCAGGACAGTTTTTTTTTTCAGTCCCAGCGTTTTCCTTCGATTTTGCCCTAAATTATCAACCGGAGTAAACGATATTTAGGTTCTCTCATTATATGACCGAAGTATTGGACCTTTCTTATTTTGATGATTTTCATCAATTCTCGCGCTTTGTGCATGGTCTATAGCACACGCTCGTTAGAGATGTGAACTGTGCACAGGATTTTGAGCATCCGACGGTAACACCACAACTCAAGCACTTCAATTTATTAAGATTTTTTAATTTGTTTTCCAGGTTTCACACCCATAGAACAGAGCGGACCAGACGTAGCACTTCAATACTCTAAGATGTGTGATCAATGACAGACTTCTACTGCACAATATAGGACGAGAGGTAAAGCTTTTTCGTAAAAGTTCCATTGTGGTCAAAATTTTCTCGTCACTTTTAACCCTGCAGTCATTCCAACTATCTAGATATCTAAAGTATCTAGGAAAATACCTAAGCATATTTTATTCTCTTTTCGTGATATCTCTATAATATTTGTTATGCGATGTATTTGGTCTATTTCTGAGTGTTTATTACGAAATCCAAATTGATGGGAAGGAATAATTTCTTTGTGATCGAGTGTAGGTTGTATTCTTATTAGCAACATCTTCTCAAATAATTAGGAGAGAATTGGTAGCAACAATATTGGTCTGTACAATTCTACTTTATTTACTGGTTTCCTGGTTTGGGAATCATGATTAGTTCAGTTGTTTTACAAGTTAGGTTTGTAAGCTCTACGGTGGCCTTCCTAGGTAATTTTTTTAAAGTGTAGGATTTCTCCTGTTATTAAATCAAATCCCGGAATCTTTTTGAAATTGATATTGTTTTTGATTACTTTTTGTTACTTCTTCAGGTGTAATAGCTTTAGTAGTCTTTGATCAGTATTGTTCACAGCGTGTTCAGTACTCTCATCATCATCATTTTCGGCTTGACGGCTATTTTCCATTTCATAATTGTGAAATAGATTCTCTAAGTATGAAGTAAATATGTTTGCGTTTTGTTTTTGTCACGTGCCAAGGTCTTCTTTTCTAATCAGCGAAATATATTGCATTTGTCTATTTATTCTTTTTGTACATTTCAAAAACGAGTAGTCAGTGGTTTGGTCGTCTGTCAGATCGTTTAGGTGTGAGTTTATTGATTCATTTTTGATAATATCTATTTCTCTTTTCACCTGTGGGGTTAGGTTGTTTAATAGATTTTTATTTTCTGCAGTTCTGTCTTTTTCATGTTTTCCTAGGTTTTCTTTTTTTGTGCCAGTTCTCGAATTTCTTTGGGACAATTTTAACCTGTGGTTCTTCTTATATGTTATTTGGTATTGTTCCATGGCGCTTGTTTTATATTTATGGTTACTTTCTCTGCTTCTTTATCAAGTTGTTCGTTAGTTATGATTGATATATTTAGATTAATTCTGTCACTTAAGTTCTGTCTAAAGCTAACCCAGTCCATTCTGCTGTTGGTTAAGGTGGAGTTATTTTCCCTTGGTAAAAATGCTCCCATCGGCTTTTTATATTTTCATAACATTTACTGTAACTTTCTTAAAATGGAAAGTCAATCAATAACGGGTTTAAATATAAGAGAATTCAAATTTTAATACAAAAAACCAAAACAAAACAAAATATCGACGCTATGGTCTGACAAAACAGAGACAGATAAATATGTTAATACTAAATAAAGGAAATAACCAAACCCATACAGGAGATCGAGGTAATCAAGACGAGGTCTTAATATGAACACTTTAATGATTTTGTCCTGTGTTAAAATGGCATCTTAAGAAAAATAAGGAAACGTTATGTCCGTAGCATGTGCGGCAGTAAGTTGTCCGGTGGTTTATCAAATCTCTACAATCCGGTGTGGGTAATTCACAAAGCCGTAAACGCTTCAGTAAATCTGTAATTAAGAAGAAGAGTTAGTACTCACGTTTACATGCTCTGCGATGCGTAATCGCTCTGTTGGGATCCCTGTAAAATCCTTCGCGGCAATAGTGACAGTGTCTTCCGGCGGTGTAATGACGACATTTCAGGCAAACGCCGCCGGACACTCTGCCAGACAACTTGTACAGCTCCATATTAAATCTGCAACGGCGCGCATGTTGATTGCATTCGCAAGCTGAAAAAAAAACGAAACATTTTAAATACGTTAACTTTATCAAAGGCAAATATTTTGTTTTGAATAAATGTTTGATTATTCAACAATACGACGTCAGTTGCGATTTCAAACTAAATAGACTATAACAAAGGTAACTAAGAATGTTTCATAAATAAGGATACTTTTTTGTTAAATAAAAAATGGCTAATCAATCAGGAGTTATGATCGACTGCAGAATAAGTAAAAATTACAATTTTTATCTGATAAATGATATTAAATGTAAGTGTAAGATATTTTATCAATAAAACACTAAAACCTTTTATTTTCAAAACTTCCACAAAATTTATTTTAAATTTTTTTTATCACTACAGCTGTTTCGACAGAGTACCTTTCTCAAGTGATCTATTTTTGGTATGCGTTTACACTTTATAGTATGTAACTGTATAAGTTGAGGAGGGGAGAGGAGACTGTTTATCTCAAGTTGCTCATTCAGAATTATGTCTGTATATTTTAATTTGTTACTTTCCATAGATTCTAATAAAGAAAGCTTAAGTAAGGCCTTTATTTTGAATGTGAAGAATTTGAAATTCGTCATGAAAAGAATGACTATGGTCTAGAAGGTAAAGTGCGTACGTAGAATCTGTTTTTCTATTATTGAAAGCCCTTATGTGCTGCTGCACGTTTGTTAAAAGTTCTATCAGTTTGACCGATGTAAGTTTTTAGTTAGTCGCCTTATTTAAGTTTGTTCTTTCTGTCTTTTTTTTGTGTTGCTATTTTTTTGATAGCTTACCTGTATAAGTAATTGAGCAGAAGGTACTGGGTTTTTCTCTGGTGGTGAAAATACTAATTTCAAGGCTTTCTTAGGTAGTTTTCGATTTCAAATTTTGATTATAGTTTGTTCGTTGTAAGCATTGTTTACTGCTATTTGCTTAATGATTTTTCATTCTATCTAGAAGTTGCTTTTTGAGATGGGAATTTCTATAAATTTATGTAATGTGCTATGGTAGGCTTCCAATATATGTTGTAAGGGATGGGATGATGAATTGTGTATAATCCTGTCAGTATGGGTAGTATTATGAAATAAAGAGAACTCATGTATGTTTTTAAGTCTGATAATTTCTAAATCTAGAAAATTTAGGATTATTTCTGTTCTGTTTCTATTGTAAATTCAATATGACTATGGATTAATATACGATGCGGATTGGTCAAGTTGCCTGTTAGTTCCTGTAAACATACCTCCACCAATATAAAAACCTGTTTGAATAAGGGATGTTGTAAAATCTTTGTTTCTAGATGATTCATAAAAATATCTGATAGCAATGGAGTTAGAGCATTACCCATTATAAGTCCTGCACTTTTAATTTGTATATATTTGATTAATAAATTTAAAGTACTTAGTCCTGGTTTACGAATATTTCAAGAAGATATAAAATTTCGTATGTAATGATTGGATTTGTAATATTATTGTCTAAAACGTTTTTTAACATAACAGAAGTTTCTGTAGGAGGAATACAAGGAAAAAGATTTTTTACATCAAATATGACTGTAAGATAATCTATTTTTTCACATCTCGCTTAGAAACTAGGAGAAATTGTTGGGTAGACCATCCCAAAACCACTATATTTTTCCTAATTAACTAATACATGACAGTTGCCTAAATCGCACCACGGACGTGAAAATAGGTACGATTGTTTTAGCCTAATGTGTGCTAGGTTTAAGTTAAGTTTACTAACTATTTACAAACAAGAATTGTTGGTTTTTGGAACTTCAATACACTGCATCGCTTATCTTGATTCTAACTAGACACGATCATGGACACAATATTTTCACCTTGATCCACGGTTTCAAATCAAGTTTCAAGGAGCGCATTCACCCACTATTTCACTGACCTTGCTCGCTGGTAGACTCCGTGCACTTTTGTCTGCTTCTTTTTTGTCTGTTTTATTTTTATCTTTACCTTCTTTTTCTAGTGCACTCCATTGACGGAGGTTTACCATCACTACATCAAAATGATCTCCATTCTGCGCCACTTTTAGTAATTGTTGAACGTTCATCCTCGTCAAAGTTCTGATGTTTCGAAGCCATGACATGGCTCTTCTGGATACTCCACTTCGGCCCTCTATCTTCCCTTTAATTATTATTCGTAGCAGGTTACATTTGTCATTTTTTATTATGTAGTCTAGGGACGAGTTCTTTATTGTCTTAATCGTTATAAGTTATTTCTAACTCTCTATTTATAATGTTTAATACTGTTCAATTTGCACATTTCAAAGGCTTCTAGCCGTTTCATGGTATTTAATTTTAATGTCCAGGCTTCAACTCCATCCAGAAGGACCGACCAAATTTAATAACTCTAATTCAGATATTCAAACTTAGTTTTCGGTTTAGATAATTTGCTTCCATTCTTTGTACATGTTCCTAGTCTGTTCTATTCGTTTTTTTTTTTGGACGAAATTGCTGTTTTTTTTTAACATAATTTTAAGATAAACGAAATAATGGCTATTGATTTCGAATTAGATTTTTGTGTTGAGATGTTAGAGTTTTAATTAAATTAAAGTGTGTGTGAAGTTTATTTCAGGTATTTAAATGCTGCAATCTGTTTTAATTATAAGAATATTGACAGCGATGTTTATTGTTTGTTTTTTAATAAGTTCATGTTTGTTTAAATTTAAAAGTTTCATAAACATACGTTTTTATTCTGTTTTATTCTATTTTATTATTTTATTTTGATAATATTGTAGAGACATTATAAATCTTTTGAAGTATCTTATTGAAAATACAACCTGTTTTACAGCTTATGGGTAAATATGCCGATTTTTATGATTTGCTTTGATCATTCTTTGATATGTTTTCTAATGTATGTTTTTTTCATGTCTTTGAGAGCAATGTTTGTTTAATTTTTTTAATCTTAAGTCCCTTCATGAGTTTCAGATTAAAACTCATTGGCGCCCATTTTGTTTAGCAGTCTAGCTGTATTCCGTGTTTCTTATTTTTCTTTGTCAAACTGTTATATTTTGTTATCTAACTATTTTCTATCGTTTATCTATCGGTCTTGGATCTGCACTTTTCTAAAATCTATATCCTCACCCTTAATGAAGCTCCCAAACTGAGCAACGTGGTCTTCATTAATTACTGATGGAGGAAGTTTTTATTATCTACTTTTGTCATTTTTTTCGTTACAATTGAAAAGAAAAGGGCATATTACAAATACTTGCAAAATAAGACAGAAGAAAACAACATAGAATTGTTTTACAATTCTGTGAGTCCGCAAATCGACAGGACAACTTTAGAAAATTTTTCAATAAATGGCTTAATAAACTGATGGTTCTGTTATCGGTACAGGTTTTTGCTGTTGTCTTGTTATGTAGAGCTATAAACAATAAATTGGACCAACCATCAGGTACGTATACGCTAGTATAAACGGTATTGAAAAACGAAGTTATAGCCTCTAAAACCCTCTTTTTGGTCTGAGATATGGAAACCTTTACAGTCTATTATTTACTACTGTATACCTAGTTTATATTTAGAGGCAAATAATTGTTACTCAGATTTTGGGACTGATACTGAAATCTGGGTAAAAAACACTTTGTATTTTATTTCTATACTTGTACTTTTGTACTTATATCTGAATCATAACAGTCGTAAATAAATAAAGCTCTGGTACGCTTAAAAACGTTAGAAATATAGATCCTAAACCATGTCACATGCAAGAAAAAAATGAATTGCCCCGTATTTTACTTGACTATAGTAAAGCTTTACGAATGAAGTTAAATATAAATGGCCGACAAAAGCGGTTTCTTCTTTAAATCTCATATTGCCCTCAGGAAATTCGCAATATCTCGAGATTGCCATATACTCGCATCCGATTCTTCATTTATAGGTTTCTGTAATAACAGTGAAAAAACCATTTATATATAAAGCATTTAGTCGAGAAAATAACAATAAATGTGAGTGGTAGGCGACAGTTTTACCTTTTGTTAGGTTATTTTGTTAAGTGTATAATGCCATAAAGCTATATCGACAGATTTTTGTCTATATAGCTTTTAAATGAAGACCCCAAGGGAAACGAATAAATAATAGAATAGATATTTTAATTAAAAATTTGTTAAATTCTATCCACTGACGTTGAAATTTTTCTCTACATCTGTTATTGAAACCCTCATAGTGGTACGATTATATTTTCCGCCTTCTGCCTGATCGGCCGATTTACGATCCCCCGAAGTCAAAAAGTTAATTAAACCTCCATAAAATTTGCTCAACAGATTGCGATACACAGGTAGGTATAATATAAAAACCAATAATCCATTATAAACAAATGATAGAAAATTTTGTTTGATGATCCCTTTTGCTGAGATAATTGCAGTTTTATGAATTATGATGTACTGTTACATTAAAGATATTTCTTTTACAGCAGCGAACGTTTTTATTATTTAGCCCTTTGGCTCTCAACATACATCAATTGTTTTATTATACCACTTTTATCGAGATAACAACTTTGTCGAGTAAAAAAGTTTATTGAGTGATATATTTTATTAATGATTTACTAATCATTTAAAGAGCCTAAAAGAAGGCACAAATGATTTCATCATCATCATCATCATCATCATTTAGCTGTACAACTCTATGTGAGTCTTGGCCGCGTTTACTATTTCCCTCCATTGTTGTCTGACCTGAGCAGCTATTTCCCATTGCTGCATTCCCATTTTGCGTAGATCACTGGCTACTGCGTCCTTCCATCTCTTTCTTGGGCGACCAACTGACCTTCTGCCATCGGGCCTTTCCCAGAATGTGGCGTTCAGGAGTCTTCCGTCACTCGATCTTAGTACGTGGCCCGCCCATCTTATTCGGTTTGCTTTAATGTAGCGTACTATGTTTTCATCTGAAGAAAATGTCTTCAAAAAACTAAATTGGACCGAAAAGAGATTAAAAATAGATGGAGTATAACTTAACCATTTGCGTTTCGCAGACGACATAGTACTAATAAGCACAGATATCCATGAACTAAAATCAATGCTACACGATTTAAATTACAAATCGAATCAAATAGGATTAAAAATGAATCTCGATAAAACAAAGATATTAAGCAACAGCCTAGAAAACATCACGATAGATAACATCAATATAGAAAAGGTAGAACAATATATATATATATATATATATATATATATATATATATATATATATATATATATATCTAGGACATGCAATTAAAAACGAAAAGAAAAATCAAACCCTAGAAATTAAAAGGACACAATTGTCATGGCCTGCTTTTGGTAAGTTGAGCTTCATTTTAAAAGACAGAAAAATCCCAATACACTTAAAACGAAAAACCTATGACATTTGTATACTACTAGTTGCAACTTATGGATTGGAAACTATGGCAATAACAAGAAAAATGGCAGAACAATTAAGAGTAACTCAACGGGACATGGAGAGGACCATGTTAAATATAAGCCTTAGAGACAAAATTCCTAACACCGAAATACGTCGAAAATTTTATTTTATTTATTTTCAGATGTTATGATCGTTCCCAGGTACTTGAATTCTTTGACGACTTCAAAGTTGTATTCATTGATTGGTACGTTTTGTCTAACCCTTGGTCTTGGGTTCTTCGTAATCACCATGTACTTGGTGTTACCCTCGTTGACCTTCAGACCTACTTCCTTGGCTCCGTTTTCGAATAGGGTAAAAACTTCCTTTGCATCTCTGGTGGATTGTGCAATTGTGTCCACGTCATTCGCAAACGCCAATAGTATTTTTGATCCTTGGGCGGCAAATCCGTTTGTCAGTTGTGGTTGAGCTTTCCTTATCGCATGTTCCAGTGCAAAATTAAATAGCAGGATGGCGAGAGGATCTCTTTGTCTAAGCCTGGTGTCAATGAGGAATTCCTCCGTCGTGGTGCTGCCAATTCTGATCCGTGCGGAAGCGTTCTCTGTGCTCACCTGTGCTAATCGTACCAGCTTTTCAGGTACTCCCATTTTTACCATGGTCTCCCACAATGCTTCTCTGCTAACAGAATCGTAAGTTTGTTTAAAGTCCACGAAGATTTGGTGTACATCGCGGTTGAATTCCCAGTTTTTTTTTCAACACCTGACGTAGGACGAATATCTGGTCTATGGTCAACCTTCACGGTCTGAATCCGCTTTGGTAGTCGCCTATTATTTCCTCTGCGTATGTAGTTAGCCTTCTAGATAGTATTATGGATATAAATTTGTACGTTGTATTGATTAACGATATTCCTCTATAGTTCCGACCTATTTGTTTGTCTCCCTTGTTGAGGATAGGTACTATATGGCTTTCATGGCAGTGTTTCGGTATTTCTTCTCTTTCCCAGACTTCTCTTATAAGATGATATATCTCAAGGTGGAGCCTTTTCCCCCTTTTTTTAGTAGTTCCGCCTGTATGCCGTCTGGGCCTGTGGCTTTATGGTTTTTTAGGGATGAAATTGCGGACTTTACTTCGGCTAGTGTGGGCTCTGGTATTGCAGGTTCGGCTAACTGGTACTGTCTTTTTTGCCCTGTCGTTGTGGGTTTTTCTGTATTTAAGAGTTGCTCAAAATACTTTCTCCAGTGGCGGCTTATCTCCTCGTCGTCTGTGAGCAATTGTCCTGCATCGTCTTTTATAAATCTTGGGCTGTTGGTCGTGTTGCCCTTCATTGTTTTTAGGTCCTTATAAAACTGTCTAGACTGACCGGTTCTATGTTCCTCCTCCAGTGGCACTCCTGTACTTTCTATGGCGTTCGTTATATTTTGCCATTTCTGGTCTATGGTCAATTCTGGCGTTGATGTTTCTTCTTCTTCCAGTGTCTGCAATTTGTTTTGGATCAGTGCCTGATATTGGCGGTCATTATCAGGTAAATGATTTGCAATTTTTTATTGACACATCGGTACTAATGTAGGTAATAAACGCTTTTAAACATCCCAAAAAATATTTTAAAATAACTATTTGTTGCGCAACAACAACATTTAATATTTTTATTCCATTTTGTATCATATTATCATATCACTTAGTTTTAAGGTTTAGATTTGTAAAATTCTTTTGAACCATTTAATAATCTGTACTGGCGTCGATAACTTGTAATCATAAGAACTTTCTAGACATAAGCTTCTAAAGTCGTCAAAGAATCATAACAATGAGACGATTATTAGTAATTTTCAAATTATCGGTTTGAGTCATCCAAAAAATCAAAGCAGCAATGCAAGCAACCTACTCAGGTAATTTTACCAATGAATGGAGTATTGACGATTGCGAAATGTAAACAGATCCTTCATATAGGTCGAGGGTCAAGGGGGCGATTTCTTAATTTTAAGAAATCGTTATGGGCCCAGCGTTATTTAAGGGGGTGAGTTGAGATCAGTTCGAATCCAGAATTCAGTGAGCGGGAACCTCCTGTTCGCGCTAGTCGCACTATGGAAAGTTTAACACAGTCGGAATATTAATAATTTTACTCAACTCGTGTCTATCGTATCACCGACAAGTTCTCTAGATTTTCTGGACATAAATTCAAGAGGAGTAAATGTCGTAAAGCAGCTGTCGTAGGCAAGTTATCTTCGTCCAAAACACGTAGTTGTAATTTTTTAAATATACTTGTTAAAACTTTATTTGCGAAAATTTCGTTTGTCCCAGTTTTCTGGGCGGTCCTTCAAAAAATTATAGAAACGTGAACCTAGTTCCCTAAGGACCTAGTTCTCTAGGGGCAAAACCAGCGACCTATGATTGGTGCGCTAAACAAAGGCAATAGAACGAGGTATAAGGACAAACACACCTGCATCTTCACACACTATTTCCTTTTCTTACTACAACGTAGAAATGTGCCACTTTTGTATTTGGTTTGTAATTTTTTGTTTTTTAAAACAATTTGTAATTCTTCGTTTACAAATACACATTAGTATTGTATGTATCAGATTTTAATAATAAAATTAGAAGAGTTTGCATATCGGGATAGCAAAAGAAGTAATTGAAAAACGGGAATTTTGTACCTAATACGGAACATGTAGATATATGTAACAAGTCTCGTTACCGTCTGGTCACAAGTGTTTGTTCTATAACATTTAAATGGCAGGGCCCATTGCCAAAATCTTGCCAAATGTGAACTACGTAGTGTGATTCAGTTTTTAAATGTAAGGGTTTAACTCACGTAGAGTTTATGCATGGGGACGAAACAATAAATTCAGAAATCTATTAAGAAACCCTTTAAATACTAAAATGTGCTATACAGAATAATCGACGTGGCCTGTTGTCGGCGATGGTATTTTTAATGGCAAATTTTCGAGCACCTACCCCAACATCCCAGGCGCCTTCCTATTATTATCTGTTCCTGAAACTTAAGAAATTCTTAAATGGAAAGCAGTTTGAAAACGACGAAAAGTCCAAAAATAAAGTGATCCTGGATCAGGCGTTTGGGGGTAGAAAATTGGCACACCGGCATCGAAAAACTGATTCCACGATACAACAAATGCCTTAACAATAAAGGCAACTACATTGAAAAATATCCTAAGGTACTGTAACTTTGTAAATACAATTTTATGGTGATATCGTTTGTTTATAATGTTTTATGCCAAAACGTTCTTTACTTTTTGACGTTACGTTTCGACCAAACACTAGCATTAGCCAAGTATTTTGAAGTTATACTTCTATACGCACGGTCGGCGTTGGAAATTTGCATGAGAGTGAATCTGTGAAACCATTACATATGTAACATAATGAGTAAGAGAGAGACAAGATATATTTTCTCTCTCTTCCTCTCTCGAGAATAAAAATGTTCCTTTTGTATTTAATATTATATATATATTATTATATATATAATATAATATGTATTAATATTATTATTTATGTGATATGTTTTGTATTATTTAAAATTAAACGTTTATAATTATTTTAGGCTTTTGTACATTTCAAAATAATCACTGTTTTACCGAGAACTGTCAATTTTGAAATCCGTTAGTGTCATGTCTAATTGGCAAATCCTTTACGTGTTTGGTTCATACGCTGGCGCTGGTGGTTGTGAGTTCGAATCCCAATTATGAATTTCTTTTTTAATTTTTGAAATATTTAAAAACCTCACGTTAATCTTATTAAATATATGTAATATACGCAAAAAACATAAATTTTAAAATAAAATAAAAATTTACAACATAATCCGAGTTGTTGGTTTTTTATTTTTATCTTCGTAAAGTAAGTTATTGTATATTGACAGTTTTAAATACTTATGAATATTACATTTTAATTTATATTGGATTATTATATTAAATTATGTTGCAGTGTATTTATTGTATTGTAATTTTTATATTAATAACAAAATAAACAATTTTTTTTTAGAAAATATCCATTCTCTCGATTTTTAAAATTATTTCGTGGCATTATTTATATTTAACAACATCTAAGCTGAATTAATACCAAAACAGATTTAAAATACTTCTCCAACGCATATTATAATTTATTTAATTGGTGTTTAAAATATGTACTGGTGTGTGATGTGTGTATGTGTTGTACTACGACACTGGTATACTTCACATCTGGATTTATTGAAGTGTCTACACAAACAAACCAATATTTTTTTTTTGTTTGAAAGAATATTGTTTTGCCTGGATTCTATACCACTTAAGTTTTAACCATCAATAGGGTAATGTGTAAAGTAATGGCAAATTGCAACAAAAAGTAAAGATTTTTCCGGAAAATATGGTTTAAGAAAGAAGGCAGGTCTTTTCGCTACGAGCCGAGTGTGGTTGCATTTAATTAAGAGCAGATATCGGCAAAAGAATATGAACTTTCCGAAAATTCTAATAAGCAGCCTAATATTTAACAAAAGATCTATTTTTATTAACGTTTTTATGTTCACTGTTTTTAATAAACTAAATTTTAACCATCTTTGAAAGAAATCAATTTTTAGATATCCTCCCAGCTTTTAGTACGTATTTTTTATATTTGTTATAACTTTCTACTTCTTATTTTACATTGAACAATGAACTATTCAATTTTTAAAGTGTAGCTATAATAGAGTCATGTGTAACTGACAGTGCCTCGGGCATGACGCTTCTCTCATTACGGTCCTGCAACGGTGAATGTTGCCTTCCAGGCAACAGGAAAACAACCTATTCTGTCTCTGACATCATATTATATCCATATTCATCCACATATCGCTTTCATGTAGCCCTGCTGGTTAACATCGGAAAAGAGGTAAATAGGAGAAAAGGTGTACTAAATTTTTTAATGTCAAAGCTTTTCAAAACTGGTAACGCTATTTTGAATTGCATAAAATTAATATATGGCTAACCATCTATGGGATCATATATTAAACTATTGTAGTGTTCAATCAAAAATTCAAATAAACATGCGAAAACGAGAAAGTATCTGAATACTAAACAAATGCAAGAATATGGTCAATATATAAAAAATCCAGTAGCATAATTTTAGGGTCATTTCATAAAGTGGCAAAATTACCAATCAGAAATTAGGAACAATAGGTCAGTTATGAACCAAACTTTTAAACTGAAAATAATACAGACCATGTTATTAAAACTATAATATCAAATAAAGTAGTTAAATTTCATATTAATTATATTCAGTATCATCACTTTACAAAATAATCAAATAAAATATATCAGATATCATATCAAATAACGGGTGCATTTTTTTGATGTATAGAAATGTAAGTTGGCAAAACTTTTTTAACCGTAGGCCATTTTAACAGCTGTCAAGTGATTATGGTTAAGTTTGGTTTGATATGTCAGCATAAATAGGCTTGACGCCTGAACAATGTTGCCAAATTGTAAAAATTTATTTTAAAAATTATGGTTCTGTTCGAAATACGTATCGCACACTACGTTTATTTTATGGTCAACATAATAGTCCACCAGAGCAATTAATTCGATTAACCTTTGGCACCACGTTTATTCTAAATAATAATACGCATCCACAGATATGTCGTACAGTGCGTACAAAAGAAGTTATTGTTGCTGTAGAGCGTAGTATAGAGGAATACCTGAATCAGTCTATCCATCATCGTGCACGGCAGTTGGATATGTGTCTATCTACTTTATGGAAGATTTTGGAAAGATCTTGGTAAGCATGCTTACAAAATCTAACTCGTGCAGGATTGAAGCTACACAATCATCTATCAATGCGTAGATGCGGTGAATGGGCCCAAAACGAGATTCTCGTTGATCCCGACTATCATAAGCGAATTTTGTTTAGCGACGAAGCTCACTTTTGGTTGAATGGCTAGTCAACAAACAAAATTGCCATATTTGGACTGAAGATAATCCTGAAGTGAATGTTGAGAAACCGTTACATCTAGACAAACTTACTGTTTGGTGTGCTTTATGGGCTGGTGGAATTATTGACCCGTACTTCTTCAAAAACAATGCTGGCCAGAACGATACAGTCAATGGTGATCGCTATAGAGTCATAACTACTGACTTTTTCATTTCTTAATTGAACAACCATGATATGCAGCAGCTGATGTTTCAACAAGGCGTCGCAACATGTCGCACAGCTTGTCCCACAATTGATTTATTAAAGAAAACGTTTGATAACTGCAGAGTTTCACGTTTGAGACCCGTGAAGTGGGCTCCAATATCGTGCAAATTAACACCGGTAGGCTATTTTCTGTAGAAATATTTGAGGTCGCTAGTCTACATCGATAAGCCTAAAACGATTGACTACTTGGAGGACAAAATTTACCGCGTTATCGCCGATATACGGCCATAAATGTTGAAAAAAGTCATCGAAAATTGGACCTCCAGATTAGACAACTTCAGAGCCGGCCGTTGCAGTCATATGTCAGAATTCATATTTAATTTATAATGCCAAAAGGTTATCTTTCGAATAAAGGCAATCTCGTGTCAATTTAAAAAAAATATCTTTGTTTTATTCCATTTCAAAGATCTATACCTCTAAAAAAACACCCTTTATATCACATATTTTAAATTTATTACGAAACATGAGAACTAATCTACGTTCTCTATGCAATGGATTAACTATGCAAATAAAACAAAACAACATTAAATGATAGATACGCCAAAAACTTTATATCAATTATGCTCTTTTCCTGCTTTTAAATAATTTGTATTAATAAAATGATCCTTTATTTTTGTTTATTGTTTAGTTTTTATTCTAAAAATTAAAATAACTGGCGCTCAACTTCCACTTTATAATTTTTTTTGCCTGCTAACTTTTCGATAGCTCTGGTATGTCGACATTTCAATATCCATTTATAAATTAATTATTAACGATATCCCTACTACTGGAAACTACTAATGTTTAAATATTCCGTTCTGAAAAGGACATGCCCTGTCCGTCACTAACTATCACTGCAGCAACAAAATCTTTGTTGTTATAGCAACAAAATTAGTTTTATTTTAAAACGTCTTTTTATAAACTCCCTTCTTCTTCTTCTTAGCCTTCTGTCGTCCATGTTTGGACATAGGCCTCTCCAAACTCCTTTCATCGGTCTCTATCCTGAGCAACATATTTCCAATTTATTCCGGCTATTCTTTTAATATCATCAACCCATCTCATCTGTGGTCTTCCTCTTGGTCGTTTACTTTCGTAAGGTCTCCAATGTTGTATTGTAGTATTCCAAGGTTGGTCTTTTTGTCTAGCAGTGTGACCCGCGAAGCTCCATTTAAGTTTGGCAATTTTTGTTACTATGTCCTCGACTTTTGTTTTCGATCTTACCCAGTCGTTCCTCTTTTTATCTGACAGTCGTATACCTAACATTGCTCTTTCCATTGTTCTTTCTGTTGTGGCTAGTTTATTCATGTTTGCCTTGGTTAGGGTCCAGGTTTGACATCCATATGTCATGATAGGAAGGATGCATTGGTTGAAACACTTTGCTTCTCAAGTATTGGGGTATTTTGCGGTTCTTCATCTGTGTTTGTCATTATTTTTGTTTTTTTCATATTCATTTTTAGGCCGACATATTGGGAGCTGGCTGCTACTTCCCCTATCATAATTTGCAGTTCCTCGAATGTGCTCGCTATAATCACTATGTCGTCAGCGAATCTGAGGTGGTTTAACTTGTTGCCATTAACGTTAATGCTATAGGTTGACCAATTTGTAGTTTTGAAGACGTCTTCTAGGTTGAAAAGTTTTAGCGATATTACGTCTCCTTGTCTCACTCCTCTCTTAATGGGGATGGGATTTGTATTTTCGTCTAGTTGTATTATCATAGTTGCATTTTCATATATATTATGTATTAGTTGCCTATATCTCGAATCTATTCTACAATTTTTATTAGCTTGTTCTATGGCCCACATCTCGATACTATCAAACGCCTTTTCATAGTCGACGAAGGCAAGAAATACGGGTAGTTGGTATTCATTTGCCTTCTCTATCAATGTTCTCATTGTCAGCAGATGGTCTGATGTACTATATCCTTTGCGGAAGCCAGCCTGTTCAACCAGTTGGTAATTGTCCATTTTGTAGGTTAACCGGTTGTTAATAATTCTCATAAATAGTTTGTATACTTGACTGAGCAACGATGTAGGTCTATAATTCTGTAGATCACATTTGTCCCCTTTTTTGTGTAAGAGTATTACTAGACTCTCGTTCCAGTCTTTAGTGATCTTGCTATTATGGAGACATCTATTAAATAATTCTATTAGTACAGGGATTGTTAATGTCTTGCTTGTTTTCAAGAGCTCGGCTCTTGAACTACCTTCAGACTTCCCTTCCCTTGAGACTCCCTTCAACTTTAATAAACTTATCTCTATGAAAATGTTTTTATTCTCTGAAATTTAGGTATTTTTATAGAGCGAGGACACTTAAGTGCTTTTCTGTGTCGAAAACCTTGGGTAAGAACTTAATACAGTCACCAAGCTCCACCATCTAATGAACCTAATACGGAAATAACACCGACAACATTGTCAACTTTTCATCCAGCAGCCCAACATCGAAAACAGTATGAGAAGTTAAGTGTTTAATTAGGACATTTTTTCGTTAATATAAAATCCTTTAGCCCCCCTTATACCTTTATACCTTCAGCCATTTTGTTTACACCTTCAGTCATTTTTTTTTTATTGTTTCAATCATCGTATACAGGTTTTGCTATAACATATAGACAAGTCTGCCAATTGTCAAATATTTGTGTTATGCTTTGATCTCCCTTGTGATGTGTGAAAAAGAGATGCTTTAGCTAAGATTGACCTCCTCACGATCCTAAGTCAATCGTGGATTTCAAAACAGTGCAACCAACATGGTTAGTACCTTACAACTTATAATTACTGTTAAAAAAAGACCGAACTATACATTAAAATTGATAAAGAAATTTACTTTTAACTTTCAATATACACACGTGCCCAATTGATTACACACCCATGAGTTTTGTAAATAAAAGTAATAAATTGTAAAATTTGATTGGTTTATGTAATATTGAGGAATTGTCGTAAAAACACACTTTTTATGACAATATAAATGCAGGTGTGTGTCTAACATTGTAACTGATTATTAATCTGTGTCTATTTAAAGAATTTTCAATGAACATTTTGTTATTCAAACACACCATGAATTATGCATGAAAGTTACAAAAAGAGTGTTTAATCTACACTGTACTCCAATGAATAGGGACACAAAAAGAGGTCTTGCCTTATATGAGCTCCAGTAGTTAATTTTTTAATTTTGTTTGGAACCCTTATATAAGAATAAATTGGGGGCATTGTCATTCTTTTAATAGATTAAAAAAAACTATTTAAGCTAGCAAAATGAACTTAGGGAAATCAGTTAATCGTTCTATTCCATTGTAAAGATCAAACAAAAACTTTTTAGTACAAGATACTTAAAAATTGTTTTAATGAGCAAAATATCGTACATTTTTAGTGTTGCTGTAATTAATACGCACTAGAAATTAATTAACTTAAAACAGTTTTTTAAAAGAAACATAAAATAGCTACAAGATCTATCAGGTATTGATATAAAATAAGAGTCTATTAGGTAGATCCAAATTGAAGATTTTATTATGCTTATCCATAATCTAAAACAAACTTTGAAATGTGTAAACGAATTTTTGTAAAAATAGTGCTATAATGAACACATCCGATAAAATATAGAAATGGTTGGCAGCTTTAAGAAGTCGAAATACAACATAACCAACAATGTAATCCTTCATGTGATGCCGAGAACCTTTATCAAAATAGGATACCAAAATGGACTTAAATCTTTCGGTCACCATGTAGACATACGTATACATCAACTCCTAAATTATTTTGTATATATTGAAAAACAATATCACCAGTTTTAACTGTCATTGTTAGTCCCTTACATCATACAGGTTGCTTATAAAATACGTGTTGCCCTCTACTTGATAGTAGTAAAATTATATAACGTTTGTAATTAAATTGTTTAAAGCTATTAACAAAATTCTTGCATTTCTGCACTGATAAGGTTAACGCCTATCAAAACAATTTGTCTGAATTTGTAGTGCTTCATTTGTTAGACAACACTAATCTGTTTTTAAGGTAACGTGAAAAAAATAGATTTTGAAAAGTTCTTCCTGATATTTCAGACGTCTAAGAACGTAGATATTCGTCTATGCTGTGGACTCCGTGAACAAAAAGTAAGCACATTAACACCCATTATCGCAGGAAGAACTCCCACAATTGATAGATGATTGCTCCGCCATATAAATATTGATTAGTGATGGTTCTGAAGATTATGGCTGGTAGTCAGACATTGTAACAATTGAATGTAATTTTAAACTTATTTTTTATCTGTGTTGTAACAATATGGACGAAATTCTTTTCTCTTAGTTGGGGTAAAATAAATAGTCAGAAAATAAACAGACTATATTTGAGAAAAAAACTTTCAGAAAACCAAGAATCGACAGAAAAAGCTGAAAAAAAATGGAATATTTGTAAGAAAATTAAGAGACTTACTACTTAAAAAAAATGAATTGACTAAAAAAGAAGATTTCACATGGAGGGAAAATGTTATTTTTATACATGAATATATGCATGAAATAGACGAAGTAACTGAAATGGAAAGGCCAATGTTTTTTTCCCAATACTTTCCTGAAGATTTTTTTTTATTTATTTATGCCTCAACCTTAAAGGACATTCCAGACAAATATGGCGAACACTGAGCACAATATCACATACATAGCACTGTGATTTTAATTCACTCTCCTGCAGATGTTTATGGGTGATGTCTATTCTCAGACAAGATAGAATGGTTTCATGTAAACGCTTATTTGAGGTTAGTTCCCAAGGTAATATCGAATGTTTTACTTCTCGTAGTTTGGATGTTGATTGATTCCATTGGTCTGCCAACAATTGATTACTAAATTCTTGGTTATATATTTTACATCTAGATGTATAATACTTCTAGCAAAGAATATAAATGCATATATAGACGCATATGCTTTGCGATGGTTATCTGCTTTTTTTTTGTATGGAGAGTTTCTTATTGTGGTTGGGATAAAAACAGTCCAAGCAGAAACAGTGTTGATATTTAACAACACAATAGGTATCTGGAAATTTGAATTCAAGTTCATTGAGTATCTATTGACAATTTCATAAAACGAAGGTCAAGCCTAGCATGTCTTGGTAAAATATTCCTAAAATGGTCTGAATTTACGTAGTAGTTAACAGAATTCATAGGATTTGCCTGTAATAGTTCCGTATATTAGTAAAATTTGTTTTCTTCGAAATTACAGGGGAGTTCTCCAGATACACATTATAAACTTTCAATAGGGGTAGTATAAAATTCACCTAGTATGGTTCGTAAAGCACTATTTTGTATTCGATCGAGTTGTTTTATCAAATTGGTTTTGCTGAATCGTAAATAATACAGGCGAAATCGAATTTGGATCTGTTCAATGACTTGTACATAAGAGTCAGAGTTTTACTATCTACTCCCCAAGTGTTATGTGCAACAGTTTTTATATTGTTAAGTGCACATTAACACGTACTTTTTAGATCATGAATGTGGTGATTCTAGGATAATCTGTTGTAAAATGTCATGCATAAAAATTTAGTTTTAGTAACATATTTTAATTCTTTATTAAACAGTTTTAAAACTGGGTAGTAGAAATTAATTACAGACTTACTCACAATCTATGGATATATAGATTGTAAGTATATCATTTATTTCTACTACTTAGTTTAAAATTGACTCACACAAGCAAACAATGCATTATTTAAACAGTTTTAATTATGAAGTGATATTACTTCTTTCTTTTTTTTTGTGACAATAACATAGATTTTGATTTTGTGGTTGATAATTAAAAACCAGTAGAAATTATCCATGATTCGAGATACCATAACACTTTCTGTAGAGTTTTATTATTTATCTCCTTAACAAAAATAATTAAATCAACAGCAAAGAGTCTAGCTTTCACTGGTTAGTCACAAGTGGAGATAATATTATTAATGCAATAATAAATAAGGATTAGGGATGAATTGTGCAATATTAGCTTTAATTACCCATCGACTAAGTTTTTGAATAATACCATGGCGCCTAACTATATCGTTTCAATTTGGGATTTTTTAATATTTTTTTTGCTTCTCGAATGGCTTCGGAAATATCATCATCAAATTCTGACATAACTAATTCTATTTCATTGCAGTGTTCAAAGTAAAAAAAACTGCTTCGAGCCAGGTTCCCCACCTTGTAATTACTGGTTTAGGTGGCAAAGGGACACCGGGAAACCTTTCTTTATATATTTGCACCCTCAACGGAGCCTTTACAAAAACTTTTTTCATAAAATTTATAAAATTATTTACCAACGGAAACAGATTTCTTATTTCTTCAGCAATTCTATTTACCCCGTGGGCTACACAAGTGCAATGAATTAAATTAGGATAAAATATCTTTAAATTAACAGCAGCTTTTAACATATATGCCGCAGCATCTGAAAGCATTAAAACTATTTTATTCACTGGTATAGCGTTGGGTAAAAAGAGGTTTGTCAAACTATCTTGTATAAATCGACTTATTGTTAAATTGTTTGTTTTTTCCAATTCTTTAACGGCAACTAAATAAGGTTTTCTCGCAAAATTTTCGTTCAAAATTCCAATCATTAAATTAGCTATATACCTGCCGCATACATCTGTCGTTTCATCCACGATAATATACAAAAAATTGCCCTCTAACTCCCGCTTAATTTTTGAAATACATTCCACATAACATTTTTCCACATTATGTTTTCTCAATGTAGGGTAGAGGCACCACTTATGGCCACCCTAAGAACTTTCTTTATTATTTTTCTATTGAGAAACATGTAGGATTTGAATAAAATCTTTCCGCTCAATGCCATTTTGACTTTCGAATCTGCTCTGCTAGGAGATCAACTGATCATAAAGATTCAATTCATACTGAAATTATTATAATGTTTTATATTTTGAACAACAAAAATCCCTACTTTTGGCCATGTGTTTCTACTTTTGGCCATACACTTTCCCCACTTTTGGCCACCCAAGAACTAAATAAAAATAGAGATACAAGTTGATTTGTGCTTAAATATTTATTGAACTACAAAAATATCTAAAACAAAATAAATTTATGGTAACACAAATAAGTAAAAAGTATTGAAAATAATAATTAAAACTTTTATAAATAGTACTTATGATTTCATATTTGTTCATAAATGTCTAATTGTCCTGGAAAAATAGCCTTAAATTTTCTTCCTTGTTCCTGGACAATAGGCTCGGGTAGTTTTCCCAAAATATCGCCTTTATCTATACTGCAAACGTCATTTTCTATAGGACAAAACACAGTTTTTTCTTCATTGACACTTTTGAAACATTGTATCTCATACTCTTCTGATGAAAGGATATCTATAATTTTGGTAACATATTTATATGTTGTCGTCGATCTTTTACCCAGTTGTTTAAATCTGGCAAGCACAAAGTCTCCCAATTTCAGATCATCGGTATCGTACATTTGAATATTTTCTGGTTCTAGTTCCATGAAGTCAACATCGTCTCCACTACTACCACTTTCCTCCCAGTCTTCATGTTCTTCTGAAGAAGAGCCTGAAGCTAGATCGTATCCGGAATCCGATCATATTTAAAAAGTGTCAAAGGAGGAGCCAATTTTCCTTCTGCATTTACTGTGAAAAGCGTGGTTACATTTTCCTTATCTGATGAGGTTCGTTCATCATAGATGTTTTTTCCTCGCGGTCTAATTACAGTACCACTTTTTGGGGCTAAACAAAAACATGTTTCATCCATATTGTAAATCCTTTTTGGATGATCTAAAACACTGGTAGCACTCATATCGCTTAAATTCATACGAACCTCGTCGAACCATTTACGTATTTTCTCTTCAGTTACTGCGCCTCTACCGTGAATGTATTCTGCTTTTTTCTGGGACAGTTGCTTGTGCCTGTTAAGGAAGCTGTAATACCATTTTTTCCTGGACGATCGTTGACAAAAGGAGTTTTAATATTTGACTCTCGAACAAGTTTTTGTACCGAACTCAATAACCCGTCTTTATCAATTGGAAATCCCATCTTTGCACAATTTAATATCCATTCAACTAAGGGGTCTTCAGTTTCTTTTCACAAGTGAGAATCGAATCCACAGTGCACTGAATCTCTTGGAGACTTTCCGGATATTTTGTTGCGCAAAGTAGTTCTCGGAACTTTAAATTGACGACTGGCTGTGGCCACAGGCATTCCTTCGGATATGGCATTTAATGCTAAATTTAATTTTGAAGGTGAATACTGAAATTTTGGTATTCTTATATTTTTATTATTTTATTATTCTTAAGGGCGTTTGGCATTTTCACTAAAAGAAATAAAATAGCTATATTTATGTAAACATGCTACATTAGTAGAAAAGTAACTTGGCCAAAAGTGGATTTCGTTTACCTACTTGTGGCCAGTAGATTGGCCATAAGTAGGTAAATAGTGATTTTCGGTTTCCACTTGTGGCCACCTTCATTTTTTCAAATATCATACTATTAATTATAATGAAACATAAAAAATAAAAAGTGTCTATTTACCTTATCTCTCACTTCTAATGAAGAAAAAATAGCATATAGTATTGGATTTAAAACGATGATATCAGATATGTTTCTTAAGAAAATGTGTTAGTTAGCTCGGCACGTGCAACACACTACCAGTCAAACATCAATAATGAAATGAATGGATCAGTTAGGTAGGTTTCTGTCACTGTTCCCACTTCCTACATAATTATTTGACATTTTAGCAGCTTCAAGCTTATTGGTTGATGGACGCCATGCTTATTATCCTACGAATCATAGTGAAATGGCCATAGGTGGGGTAGTGGCCTTAAGTGGTGCCTCTACCCTACTCTCGTCCGGTAAGGATTTATTAAGATATTTTTCGAAAAAGCATTAAAAACTAGGGTTATTAACTTTATATAGAGGAATGTTGGATGCAATCATCATCTGGCATAAATCAAATTTAAATGCGTCTTCCTCATTTTTTTTGAACTGCTTAAACTATCCCGCAGAGATATTTGGGCTAACTTAGAGAAATTTAATTTTTCCAAATTACGTTTATGAAGTGGGGTTCCACAATGCTGGTCAATAAAGTACTTTTTTCTACTTGAAATCTGAGAATTTAAAAAAAATAATTAGAATTCTAAAACCGCTTTAGAATTTAGTTATGTTGTGGGACGAGAAAAAAAGATAAAAAATAAAACTTACCGATTTGCCGCATGGTTTACAAAATGCTCCATCTCCTTATAGAGAAAGTTCCGAATAAGGTGCGATCCATAGCCTTAATTTAGATGTCATCTTTTCACACAAATGTCTAAAACGTTTTAAAACGTGTTCTTTGCTTTTCGGTATACGCAACAAAACTAAACTAGGATATAGCAATTTGTAACTAAACTCTGATACAGTAACCGACTGTACAACTGATAATAAACTAATAAAGCTTAGGGATTTTAAAATAGTTAACCCTCAAGTCTCGATCAGGTACATTTTCCTAGAAATCTGTTATATAAACAAACCATTGATATTTTATTATTGACCCAAAATTTTATTATAGAATGGTTTAGTAATAGAATAATATCATGGGTAGTACCATGAAATTTTAAAAAAGGCACAAATAGGCGGAATTTACGAAAAAAGGCAAAAAGTGCAAAAAACAATTATTATAATAGGCAAAATAGGCAAAAAAGGCATTTTGCCTATAATCCGAGCTTTAGTTATCAGGACCGAAAGAAGAGTTTTTCGTATTATTGAGTGATTATTCTAATTCATCTATGGTTATGGGATAATTTAAAGGAGAAAGATCATTAGGCCA
This sequence comes from Diabrotica undecimpunctata, assembly GCF_040954645.1. Lineage (NCBI taxonomy): Eukaryota > Metazoa > Arthropoda > Insecta > Coleoptera > Chrysomelidae > Diabrotica > Diabrotica undecimpunctata. Next base: position 123,814,823 of record NC_092809.1, on the reverse strand, counting down.
TTTATCAATAACTTTGGATTCAGCCGTTTCTTTTTTGGTATTCATTTTATAATCATAAAATGAAGACGTTTGTTGGTATACATATCATGATATGTTATACCCATTATCCAAAAGTGAGAAATTATGGAAAGCAAAAATTGCAAATACCGATAATCGCAAAGAATATGCAAGTACATTGTTGATACCACTCAAAAGCCGCACAATAATGAAACTTTGGAAAATACGTCCGCTTTACGACCGAATTATAGCCAGACTACAAATAGAGACACATTTAGGTATCGATGAGCAAATGATTCAATTCAAAGGAATCCTGAATATAAAACAGTATGTTAAAAATAAGCCCACACCATGGGGCATAAAATTTTTTTTATCTATGAAAGCCTAGAACTAACTATCTTTATATATATGCTCTCTCATTTTGGCTCCAGTTGGTGTTACCCCTAGACTTGCCCAAGCATTATCAATTTCGTGAGATACATTTGTTGTTTGTTCCTTTTTATTGCCCAACATTTAGTTTCAGAAGATTTTTTTACCTACCTAATAAAACTATAAAGTTTACATTATAGGTATTATACAAAATTTCGAAAACACATTAAGCGAACTAAAACAAGAATCGATATTATTAAAAATTCAAAAAGGGAAAACCAAGCAACGACAGGAACCCAGAGAGTATAATAAAAGCCTGACTATATATATATATATATATATATATATATATATATATATATATATATATATATATATATATATATATATATATATATATATATATAGTAGAGAAAGAACAAGAAGAAAAGAATATCAATAGACAAAAGTCGAGAGGAAATATACGTGATTAAAAGAACTGTGAAAGGAGTTTAGGAAAAAGAAAATGTGTGACCCATGGACTATAGCCAACGAATTGCTTTATTTATCACGACGTAATAGACCTAAATAAAAAATATATTAAATGGTGATTACTAATTATTCACTGGACTATTTACTAAGTGAGGCAAATGAAAATGTATTCGTTCCAGTTAGTGTAAGAAGAAAGTGGTACAGACATTAATAATAACATAATTTACTACTCTACCTTAATGTTGGTAATTAGATTTGATCGTTATATGTTTTTATTTGATCTTTAGAAGAATTTAAATTACGAAGCTTATGTATTGACAAGATGGATAAAATTCTTTGGAATTTTATATCTACCTAAGTGATTTCATAATAGTACAAGCAATCAGATAAGACAGAAATCCTTCTCACGGTATACACATCTGTCTACAAGCATTTTAATGTCTAAATAAATTTTTCTTCTTCGCTTTAAAAAACTTGAAAAGAATTCCTATCACAAGAAATTAAAAATCTTGGTGCTGTAAGTTAAAGTTATAATTAAGTTAACAAATCACAGAACTAATAGTGTATATATATATATATATATATATATATATATATATATATATATAAATATATATATATATATATATATATATATATATATATACATATATATAAATAAATTAGAAATTGTGACACATCATTAGACTAACTATATCGGCCAAAAAAAAAAAACATTATATATTGTTCTCGACTACAAGTCCATGGAAGATTTTTAAGGAGCCATTTGAACCAGCATGAATCGCAATACTACAATATGTAATAACAACTTTAGAAAATATGCCGTCAATTCTCATCGGTACAGATGAGTACACAGGTAAGATAACTTACCACCCAAGGAAGAGAGGACTTTTTGGCCAAACATGTACGGCATTTATAACAACTTAGATAGGTAATACCAAAATAATGACCTGCAGCCTCATGCCGTAGAAAAATATTGTTCTAATAGTGAAGATTTTAAGAAAAACAGAAGAAAACTCTGAAGCTTTTAAAACATTTGTAGGTTTCAAAGAGATCGTTTAGCATCAAAAATCTTTCTCCACTTCTGCAAGTGTAGAAGTCCAAGGAGCAGTCCAAATCATCTAGGCTTCTAGAAACTATTATTCGTTTTGGAGGCATGTTTATTATCTAATTAGATTCTAAAAGACCTTTTTTAGAAGACTACAAGAATTTTTAGTTTTTGACTATTTTTAAGTAGCGAACAAGTTTCTTTAAGTTCCGTAACAATACTTTGTTATGCTTTGTCGGTGATTATTAGTTCTATAGCTGATATTTGTGAAGACCCCTTAGTTATCATTAAATTTAAATTATTTGGTTTTTTTAAATTTGGTGAGTTTTTATTGAGTAGCTCTTTCATACTGTCCTGAAGATTTTTATTTGGTCTATGTTATAATTTATTTTACCAATAAACCCATTAATGCCTTTCGATGTTGGGATATTTACATTATAATTCAATAAATATAGAATCCTTATATAATACTTATTTAATTTTAACAACATGTATTCTTGCGGTGCTTCTCTTATACTCCTGTCTGTACAAGCAGTTTATGAAATTCCTTGTGCCGACTGCCACCGATCCTATATAGGCCAAACAAATCGTAGAATCCAAAATTGAATATATGAACATTCCATTTTTATTCGCAATTACGACTTAATTTCAACTCTGGGTCAACACCATCTTCATACAGGTCACAAAATTGATTTTGAAAACACCAAAACCATAGCCCCCATCCTCTTCTATAAACCAAAAATTATCTCAGAAACCATAGAAATTGAAAAAAAAAACAACTTGTCTCAATAAAAAAGATAACTGCATACGGTTAACTTCGACTTGGAGACCTCTCATAAAAAAAATAATGTCCGCTCCACCCGTCAATCAAAATCCTACAGTTAGAAATGTTCGCGCAAACCCCCGCGCTAATCCTTGCGCCAACTCTCACGCTAGCTCCCTTCTGGATTTGAGTGAAGGTGTAGAAACTAGAAGGCAGTAAAAAAGATTGTTAAAGAAACAGTTGAAAAGATTCGTTAAGACCGTTACTACAATTTCCTATAAATTGCCGCTTTTTACCTTTAACCAGACACTCTCCAGTCAGAACTCTGACAATAAACATAGTCTCCCGTCCCCAGTTGGGACAATCACTCGGGACACTCTCACACCCGCAGTTGGGACGGTCATTACGCAATAACAATTCATTTTCTGAAAAGTTCTCAGTTAAAATGATCTGTTACGCTTTCACCAAGCACTGTCGTACAAGACAAAGTGGTGAAGCTTAAACTTAGTAAGTTTAATACAAATTGTAAAATAAAATTGTCTGTAGTTGTGCTCAAATAAAATAAAATTATTTATTTTATTAACCTCACAATCTACAATTACTTCAACCTCGAATTGGTACCTACTTCGATTAAGATGTATTAGTCGGGAAGTCTATTATCAAACAATAAGAAGTTTGATTTTCATCTTATGTTGAGAATAAGAGATATCTACAACAGATGTAAAGTGTGCTAAACAATCTGTTAGATGTTTTGCTTTGTGCAGACATAAGTTTAACAGTTCCTTATTTTCTTTATTTCTTCAGTGCAATCCTTATTTCGTCTGTTGGTCTACCAGGCATCTTTTCCTATCCTTGGTTGACTACTCTTTTTCTTAAATTTTCTAATTTTTTTGTTCGTTGTTCATCATGCTCTTTTCAACTTCTATATAGAACTACTCAATCTGTATTCTTTAATTTTGTTATTTATCTTTTACCGTTTGTTGGTAAAGCTGGGGAGCTGGCCCGCCAAGCCACGTCACCATCGACAGTATAAATGACCCGTCCTCTATTGCCAGTACCAGTAATGTATTGATTAGTGATCAGTGTAGTAGTGTCTGGGACCTTGGGAGACTGAGACCTCGGAAGCCCTGAAGACGACATCGAAGAGGATATCGAAAGCTCGGCGCAATAATAATCGACGCGGTTCAACCCGGAAGACTGTTGAGTTTAATAATAATTCCTGTAATAGTATTAATCATAGCTCTAGAGTTTATATATATATATATATATATATATATATATATAATATATATATATATATATATATATATGTTTATATATATATATATATATATATATATATATATATATATATATATATGTTTATATATATATATATATATATGTTTATATATATATATATATGTTTATATATATATATACATATATGTATATATATATATATATATATATATATATATATATATATATATATATATATATATATATATATATATAACTAAGGAACACTCGAAGAGTGGTGGGTTTTTCGGTCAAAGTGGAGAAACAAAAGACAAAGAAGGTGGCTACTTCATCTATTTATTGAAGACGTTTCGCTTCTTAATCAAGAAGCATCATCAGTTCATCTAAAAAGAACAATATGAAAAACCAAACATCCATGGAAAAGTTATTATAAGTGGGTTACCTTAAAAAGATATGTAGCAGTCAAAGATATAAAATCTGTAAAGAAGCTTATGATAATGGACATTAAATTTTAGGTTGTATAGATAGACAATTAATTGGAACTGAATACAGTTTACACATTAACTCAACTTAGCACAGCAAAAGACATGTGGTAATGGTACTTGTATATAAAAAATATGTGAAAAAACTTAGGTAAAAAACATTAATTTACAGAGAACCAAAAAGAAGAGATTTACAGAGAACTCTTAAGCTTCTCAGTCGCTGTCGGTGAAATGCGACCAGAATTTAGGTACCACGCCGAACGAGAAAAGACAGTGGCCTTGAGGTCAAAATATGACAAAACATATTTTAAAAAGTTAATGTTGTGGCAGAATAGCCAGCATCAGGTGAAGATTGATTCAACCTCCATCAGTCCAAGGTTCATACATTTGGAACTGAGAATAATATAGATTCTATGAATCTATTTTATTATAAAATTTTATTAAATTATTTGAGCAGAAACAATTATTTAAATATGTAAAAGTAACATTGACAAGATATTCAATAAAATGTAAGTTGAATAAATCTAAGTAAGTAAAGTAAGAAACTATTTTATTTTATTTGAAATTATTTAATATGAAAATATGATAGAACATACACCTTAGCTATACTATAACTTCTTTAATTCGAACAATATCCTAATTTAAATCTGCAGAGACAATATTTATAAAACATTTTTAAAATTATCAGCAATATTAGTACGCCAGCCCGTATATTTATGTTAGCTCTGAGAGAATCTTATTATTTTTATATAAAAAGTCATATTTTCTGCGAATGCAAGAAAGTACGTACTCGCACTTGGTATATATTTATTTTCACATAAAGAAAGAACATCCATAACCTATCTAAAACATAATAATGTTGGTATAGCGTGTATTCTAGTTGTTTGTGGAGATTTAAAATAACATCTGCGTGTAAATAAGATAATTTAGTTCTTATTATATCTTAATATTACAGTAAAACTTGCAAGCAATTTATAAAACTTGTAAACAAAAAATAACATGCCATTTATGTACAAAAAGTGAGAGGTAAAACGTAACTTAGTAAATAATTATTTAAATAATTTTTTCTTTCTTTCTTTCTTTCTCCCCTTCCTTTTACCCTATCAGGGTGTCGGATTTGGGCTAGCTATTTTAATTTCCATTTACCCACCTCTTCCATTCTTTTCTGTTTCCTGTCATTATTTTCAATTCCTCGAGTGATTTTTTCTAAGTTTTCCCGCCTCTACTACTTGCTGTATCCATTTTTTTCTTGGTCTGCCTCTTTTTCTTTTTCCGATGTTTTTAGCTTCATAAATTTTTATTGTTATTCTATTGGATTGCATCCTCATCAGATGCCCATACCAGTTCATTTGTCTCTTTGCTATTTTGTTCATTATCGGTTCCTGGTTGGCCATTCTCCTAATAGTCTCGTTGCTTAATCTATCCCATTTTGTCTTTCCAACTATCCTTCTTAAATGTCTCATCTCCATTACGTTTATCCTTCTCTTATGTTTTTCCAGAATTGTCCAGTTTTCACTTGCATAGAGCACAGTCGGTATCACTATTGTGTTATATATTTTTATTCTTGTTTCTCGTGCAAGTTCTCTTTTTCTTATTATTGGGGCTAACGCATAATATAACTTGTTTGATTTCTTTGCTCTATTTGTTATTTTCCAGTCTATTTTTCCGTCAGTGGTTATTATACTTCCCAGGTATTCGTAAGTTGTTACTATTTCCAATTCTGAGTTTTTACATTTTATCTTTATTGGATTATCTTCCTTATCTCCTTTGCCGCTGATTATCATTATCTTACTTTTTTCCTCGTTTATCTCCATTTTTAGCTCTTCTATTTGTTCTACCCATATATCCATTAGTTTCTGCATTTTATTCTCGGAATCTGCTATTAGTACTATGTCGTCTGCATACATTAAGGACTCTATTGTTACCGGTTGTAATCTGGGGTAACCTATTATTGTCTGTAGTTGATTGGTTCTGACTCTAGTGTTTTTTATCAATTCGTTCATTACTATTATGAATAGCAAAGGGCTGAGACTATCTCCTTGTTTAATACCTCTCTTCCAATGAAATGCTTCCGATCTTTCCCCTGTTATTTGTACCCTTCCTTTTACCTCTTTGTAAGTACTTTCTATAATTTTTATCAATGCATTAGGTACGTTTATTTTCCTCAAGCATTTCCCTATAATATGTCTTTCTATCGTGTCAAATGCTGCTCTTGAATGCTAATACTAGTTTTCCCCCATATCTATATATTTTATAATAATTTTTTATTATATATTATAATTTTTTCAAATTTGGAAATCTTCTGATTGTAACACCTACTATCTTTTGAAGTAATCTTTTTTGAAAACGATTTTCAGTGTCTAATAAAAATTATGAAATGTAATTTTTAATTACAGTCAATTAGGGTTCAATCCCATACAAACGTAATATATAAAATAGTTAATTTTAAAAAATGTAAAAATTTTACATTTTTTATTCATTAGCGTGAATTTTTTAGAGGACGCAATTTTTTTTTTTGGGGGTTGGGAGGGTAACTATAAGCAAAAGTTCAAGTTTATGAAGTCGCCAACCTTGTCCTCCAGCCACTATCTTGTAAAAAGGGGGAAAGGGTTTTCGGGCTGTATCTCGTAAACTAGCAATCCTACAAAAAAATTATCAGATATTATTTGTAGCAAATAAAATTGTCTACAAGTTTATTTGTATTACTGTTGTACTATTTATCGAAAAATGGAAAATAAAATAGTTATAAACAAAAATAACTAAAAATTTTGAAATACTTTTTCTTTTAGGCCTTCTTAACTTTTTTCTGGTAATTTTACAATAAAATGACATTAAAACAATATCATAAAAGATTTTTCATAAAATAATTTTCACTACAAATTTGTTTAATTACCTTCTCTGGATTTTACAGAGCTCCAAAGTTGGCTGGGTTCTCTAAAACCATCTTGGAAATAGAGGTGCAAAGGGTTTTCGCGCTGTATCCCGTAAATTAACAACCTATAGAAAATTTTATCAGAAATTGTTTCTAGAAAATTAAATTGTTTACAAATTTACTTTTATTACCTTTAATGGTAAATGGGAAAATAAAAATGACTAAAAATTTTTAAACAAATTTTATTTTCGGCCAAAAAAATTTGTAGTGAAAGTTAATCACTACAAATTTGTGTAATTTTATTAATTTTTCTGAGTTTTAAAACGCTCCAATATTGTCCGTGTTCTTGATTACTCGTAAGAATACTATAAAAACGAACTATTAGACTTAGTTTTCTATTATATATTTTTTTATTAATACCATTTTAAATCAATTTATTATTTTATAATAAATAACATTTCAGTTATTATTAATTTATTATCGTCCCAATCCACCATCACAAAACTTACCGCACTTATCGAAACACCACCAATAGACAGAGATAAAAGGTAATAAGAAAACCGTACCAATATTATTTAAAGATAAATTTCTTGTTATTAAAAAGAACAAAATAATCTTAATAGGCTTATAGCGGAATCTGATGGAGATATAGTCATCATTACCTAAACCTTTAAAAGGGTGTAAGTTGCATCAATTATACTGTCCTTTAAGTCTTATATATAACGACGTCATTGCAAAGAATTTTGCTGTTTCTCCATGCTTTTATGGATGCAATACAACATTAGTTGCTTACAAGATGGGCACATTTAAATTTATCAAAATTTTATAGAAACAACCTGAGTTAGCTAGCGGAACAGCATTAGTTCTGTGAGAAAGCCGAGTCATCGTTGCCACTGTCGTCGGCGAACGTTTTTTTATCTTTATATGGTGGAAATAAAGATGAAATGCAAACAGCATGAGATACAAACGATTCGTCAAGACAGTGACCAAAATTACATTTAACTTATCATCGCTTTCGCCAGCACAAGATACAGCTAGTTTTCACAGTGTTAGAGTTTATCACCAGAAAACACTGCGATCTTGAAGATTGAGACTAAAAAAAGCATGGAAAAATTTGAACACCAATAAAAACTTTTAAAACTCCAGCACCCCGAAATTCTGAAATTAATTTACTGCAGGTGCAAGAGAAACTGTAAAAGTATGTGTGGTTGCTGACAAGTAGGCCTCAAATGCTCTGCAGTGTACCTCAATTGATCTGAAGAAACTTGAAGTGACATCATGGAAATATTAAAATTAATCGAAAAATTCGAAGATCAATTACCCACAATTATAACTTCCGTTCTTTCGCAAACATTCACCTTCGATACAGAATTTACAGAAGCTTTAGCATAGAAAGAATTAGAAAAAACAATAGCTGGAAAAAAACTGTTTAAATATATAGTTATGCTCAATATTATCTCGTCTGGAAATTGTCAGTGAATTAGGCCTCATGGGGATACCACTTAAAAAAAAAACGAGCCTCCAGATATATATACATCATAGGGGTACACGTAAACTCATCACCAATTACCATAAATACACTCGTACATAGTACAAATTCATCACCGCCATAAAGGTAAGAATTTTCAAATAGACCCCGAAAAATTGGTAAACTCATCACTGGCCTACCTGCACCCTAATTTATTGGTTTTTATTTGGGAATTCTGCAAAATTCTATTGATAGCTACCCAAAACTACACGCCTAGAAAAATTTCTCTTTATTTGCCATTGTTCCCTTTTTCCTTTAACATGGATAGTGAGCTGCTCATTACGTTTTAAGCCAACGCGGACTAAAAATGATGCATATCAATAATTTCAATTGCGAAAAACTCTGAAAACTGTTAGATACAAACCAAAGTATGTATATAAAACATGTTGTACCTATGCATTATCCATTTCAGAAAAGTACGGTAATAATAATAAGTGTGAGTCGGTGTAATATTGAAGATAGTGTTCTATTAAAAACTACCTAAATCATGCCACATGCAACATCTCGTATAGCCGAAAATAATTTTTAGTGATCGACCAGTTAATTCTAGAGAACTTCGCTATTTTTCTTACTTGATAAAATTTCCATGTTTCGTGAATGGTGGTAGAGTAAAACACCCAGCATATTAAGAAGTTTAAATTTAAACACAAATGTATGTCAATATTGTTCTTTAAAGTTTAAGAAATACTCTACATTTCTCTTGCTAGATATTTTTAATAAAAATTCAAAGTGCCAGGATTGTAAAATCATTTAGTAAAAATAACTAATTTCTGTGTACAATTGCAATTGAAGAATATGCAAAGAACTTATTAAAATTTTAAAACTAAAGAAGACTATATTTTATGTAATAAAGTCCAGTTTTCTGGAAATTACCAGTATGTGTTTATATTTCTATAATTATTATTTTAGTTGCGGAAAATATTCTGCAATGCGTCTTGGAACACATTAATGTAAGCGACCTTCGAAAACTAAGCCGTGAAGTCATCAGCAACTCCTGCAAGATGAAAGCTCAAGAGAGGCCACCAAAAAATCATTCACCAAAAGATTACCACTTCTTCTTACAAAGAACACACGACAACAACGGACATCTCTTGTATTCGAAGGAATATGAGCAACGATCGTTTTCCTTTTATGCCACCTGTACCTAAGACAATGGAAAAGCGCATCAAGCAATCCAACAGATGAATCTAAACACGGACCCCGATAAATGTTTCGTGTTGGATAACGATTCGCAACAAAATATTATTATTTTTGACATTCTTGAGAATTTACGATACTTGGCGAAAGTAGAGGCATATTACTTGGATGGTATATTTTAATATGCTCCAAAATTTCTCTTGCAATTATTTACCATCCATAGCTTACCAAACCAAAAACTTAGTTTGGTAATCACTTACAAGAGGGGGGATTCCAACGGCAAGTGGCTGCATCACTTATTGGCTGGCCATTTTTGGACCCAGAACGAGTCGGCGATTGTTTTGTCAACGATTTCATGCGGATATCCCTAACCTGCTTTCATTTATGAAAATGGCCGATTATATGGTAGAGAACTACGTAAGTCATAAGTCACTCTTTTCCCTCTAACTGTTTTTTGCATCCCAGTCTAGCCATATACATTTCACCACAAATTCATGCGAATCCTTTCATTCCCATTTTCCAACCATTTTTACCATTCTCATGCCAATATCCTCACTTTTGTATCAACGCTTCTACAGTACTAAACAATGGTGTACATAAAACTGCATGTTACATGTACCTGTCCTGTTTTCACAGCATAATGTTTCTTTAAGTAGGCTTTAACCGTTTATAAAAGCCTGAAAACTGTACTTAAGCATTTTGATTCATTCTGTCATATTAATAGATTTCTAATTAGTTAATAAGTTGAGGACTATTTCCGATATAAACGGAAACAGCACATGCCCATAAATATTTTCATAATAAAGTCACTATCGAAAACCTATGTAACTGAATTTTCAGATCTCAAAATCGCTTAGATAGCAGATACGTCAAATAGGCCAACACCGTAAAAAAATCGATATTAATATCTATTTTAAAGCAATTTGCTTAAAATAATTTCCGAGTTTAATAAATTACCACATAAACAAGAAATGTAACAGGTAACTGGCAATCTTCCGCATTAGAAACCAGCGCCTTGGGGCAAAAATACTGGTGATGAGTTTACCTATATACGGTGATGAGTTTACCTGTCTCAAAAGGATTCCGGTGATCAGTTTACTATATCTCGGAGGGTCTAATAATTTTATTGGTGGCTATAAAGTGATGAGTTCGTACACGTCCCATCATAGGTGGTCGGAAAAAAAGTTAATAATAAACTAATAATACCATTGGAATATTAACAGAAGAATACATTATATGAATAAAAAATATATGGTAAAAAATAAAGCCTAATGGTTTGTTTTTATCGTATTCTATTGGGTATTCAAGAACTCCGTCAACTTCGGAGTGCTAAAACGCTGAAAAATTAATGAAATTAAACACATTTTTAATAAAAATTATTCGTTGAAAACCCTCTATAATATTGCTCTAATGTCTTTTTATTGTAAAATTACCAGAAAAAAGTTATAAGGTTAAAAAAAAATTAATTTAAAATTTTTCAGTTATTTTTATTTTATGTTCCATTTTACGATAAAAATTAACAGAAATAAAGTTGTGTACAATTTAATTTTCTACAAACAATGTCTGATAAAATTCTCTGTAGGTTTGCTAGTCTACGAGAGACTGCATGAAAACTTTTTGAACCCCTTATTCCAAGATTGCGAGTATTCATGAAGCCGGTGAACTTCGGAGGGCTGTAAAATCCAGAGAAATTAATAAAAGTAAACAAATTTGTAGTGAAAAATTTCTTTGAAAAACCCACTATAATATTGATTTAATGTTATTTTAATGTAAAATGACCAGAAAAAAAATTAGAAAAAAATTTTAAAAATAATCTTTTTTTTCTATTTTTTAAATTTTTAAATTGTTTGTTTTAAGATGGCGGCTAGGGGACAATGGTGACAACCCCACAAACTTGAACTTAAGCTTATACTAACCAATCCCACACATTGCGTCCCCTCAAAATTGTAATCTCATTGTAACTTTTCAATGTACTATAAAGACATCAGAAGTATAAGGAGAATATCAGCGTGTTTAAGATTTGGAGAAATGAAGAAAAAATGTGATAAATATATTAAGTGTGAAAAAGAAACTGTTAACAATAACGTGGCCAAATTTTGACTGTAGCAACAAACTTTCATTTACTTAAGAAATAATTTTGAAAGAGCATGTTATAGAAAACTTCTGATATTTTGTTTTATAAATAATGAAATATAATTTAAACAAAGTAACGGACGAATTAGAAGGGTGATAATGGTGTTCTTGAACCCTTTAAGTGTCAGTGGTAGCTATATTTACCACTGTTGTAAAATGTTATTTTTCTAACCTAGAGCAATGAGAACTAGACCGTAAGCATATAGTACCTACTCTAGGGAAGGATTTTTGGTGAAATTAGACAACACACGACTCTCATCTGCGCCCATTTAAAGGCCGTAGAGCGGTAAAGATAGCTACCAGAAAGTATTTGTGTATGTATTTCATATTATTATAGTTATTTATTCTTATTTTTAGTAAGTATTATTGATTTTTAAAAGTTATTTAAATCTAGGGAAATCTTTAGATCTTACTGTGGAAGAACTAAAATTTTCTCAAGTATACGCACCATCAATATATTTGTCAATTGACGAACGTGTGATCCCGTTCAAAAGCAGAACTGCTTTAAAACAGTATATTATGTCAACGAAGCCATTGAAAAGATGGAATCTCATTGATTTCGAGATATATTAAGGCCAAACTAACATAGTTTTTAAGGAGATGCTTGACGAACGGTTTATATTAGAACTGTGACAGCTGTTTCAAAATGGTAGATATTGTCTTTATGTTGACAAATTTTGTTACAGCGAATCTTCAGTAAGCTTTAAAAAAAATCTGTTCGTGGCACATTTAGAACAGCTTAAGAATACTTTCCAAGGCAACATTGAGCTGATGACAAAAATTTAAAATGAGTGATTATGTAGCTATTCGTAACATTTCAGTTTACAAATGGAAAGATCGTGAGACAAAATGTATCACAGTGGTTAGCAACATGCACATCTTCAAAGAGAAAACCACTGTTCTGAGGACATCAAACGACGGAACACGTGAAGAGGTAGTTTTTCCAAAAACTATTGCCGATTAGAATATTCATATGGTGGGTCGATCACTTTGAGGAAGTTGAACTATTCAATTCAATGGAATTTTAGAAGATGGTGGGTTAAAGTCTTTTATTACTTCCTTGATTCATCAAAAGTGAAAGCTACATTCTGTATAAACATTTTCATCATGAATATCACCCTCGCGAAGCAGCTCTCACACTCTCACACATATATAAAGAAAGCGGCCTGAATCAAATCCTAGTCCAGTTGACAAGTTAAAAAAGACCAAGTCTTGTTGTTGTGAGTTGTCATCTGCCAATCGAAAGCATTTATCGTAGATATCCTAACTGCAGTTCAAACAAGAAACAGAAGAGAACCAATGTCATATGTTAAAAAATGTGATGTAGTAGCATTAGGCAAAGAATGTTTTTCTACATATCATCAGAAATGAAGTTTAAAATAAATGTTTTTCTCTTTTAAAACTTTTGTTTTAGTATTTAGATATAGCGGTAGAAATCTTTACCAGTGATTTGCAGATGATGGTAAATGCTCAAACGCCCACTGGAAGCAATATTTACCACCCCATAAAAACAAAATTTAACCATCCCATAAAAACAAAATTTAAAGCTAATTTCGGTTTTTATTTTCTATCAGGTAATTTATTATCTTCTATTTGATTTTACAATTTTTAAAATATTCGTTTTAACAAGAAGAATTAATTCTGTGCCTTAAAGGGTTAAGGAAGAGGTGGGAAATACTATATTAAGCAATAAGTTCATTCAATTAACAACAAGAATAATATTAACAAAAATAAATGGAGTAATTAACCCGCAATAAAAACAAGAGATATCTGATGGGATTATTAAGTATTAAATGCTAATAAAGTTGTATCATTTACTTATTTCAACATATGAGACCTCATACACCGGAAAAATGATATTTTGTAGGTCGCAAAGATACTCCAGCATCCTCACTCAGTATCACTTACCGGAATGTAAATATCTAAAATTAAAATATAATAACTTAAACAGTAATTATCTACAAAGAAGTTTATTACAACTTTATTGATACTTTAATAGAAATAGTTTTTAGTTTTATCTCTTTGATAAATTGACCGCTACAAAAATTTCTGAAACTTTATATCGCAGTATTTCTCCATTAAGAGAAATAGTAGATATAAAACTTATAAATTGCTTCAATTTATACCATATTTTCTACAGATAATATCCGATATCAATACGGTGGACATGATGGTTGAAATATAAATTTTTCTGAACATGTTCACGGCAATTAACATATTTATCGTATCCGGAATGCCATATAACACTGCTAAAACTGGTTTTCTACTGTATACAGGGTGACATTTCTATAAAATAATAATTTTACTTAAGCTTAAAATTGTGATTAGAAGTAAGACATTTTAACCTGCATTACTTATTGCATCTGTTATCAATATATCAATAAGCAATATGTTTGAAAGAGATAAAAAATGACACAGTGTGAGCTTCACCCAGTGGCGAGTACCCTCTACCTATATTTAGTTTACATTAGCAAATTTCTGACTTTTATACAAATGAGTAACCTCTATCTAGCTACTAAAGAGATCTAGAGGATACAACCCTTTTAGGATTCTAAGCAGTGGTGGGGTTGGGAGGTCGTTGGTGGGTGGAATTGGATGAGATAATAGTCTACTGAAGTAGTGTAGTTAGGACCATGTTCCTTCTGGTAAGCGCCTATTTAGAAACAATACGTTCAGTATCACCAAAGTTATAGACAAGTCAGAGAGTATTGAAACTTCGGTTAAACTTTACACATTTGCAAAGGTTTCCGTTGCGTTCGTCGGTACTTGAATACTCCGCTGTATTGGTGTTTTTGGACTATAATAGATATTTCTTTTCTTTAAATTAGTTTCCATAAATATTAATATATGTATGATCTATTTACTGTTTCTTTACTCACTCGGTAGAGCATCGTTTTCGCACGAGGCGGCGACTCTCACGGTATCCTTAAGCGAAAGGCATGGAGTAACATTTCATTGCATTATGCCTTCCGTCGAGGTCGTGGTTACTATAAGCCTGGAATTTCGAATAATCGGTTAATCTTTATGTGCTTCATTTCGAACGTCAAATTACGTCTAGCCTGATTTGATTCGATAACTTTGCCAGAGGGGAGTTTAGCCGAGAACTGTCAAAAATAACGCAGATGTCCTAAGCTCAGCTCAGCGATGACAGAAACCTCTAGAAGAGTAGAAGAGCAAAGGCTGGCTTTATCCTGATGTTGAGTATGCGCAGAAACTTTGATAATATAGCTTGTTTGCCTTAAAATATGCCTCGCTTTGTGATCTTCGAGGCTGTTCCTATTATTGCAAAGTAAAAGTGTTGGATAGTTATCCCATGAACAGGGAACGTGACCTGTTCATGAGATATAATTGTCGTAAATGTTAATTAACCTACTGATTGTCGTTGCGATAGTAATCCTGCTTAGAACGATAGAAAAGGCAGGCTCGAACATTTAGTTGACGCTTTTACTCGAGCTCCAAATGGGTTTTATAAAGTTATTCTAAAACCAATGTGGAGTTACGAAATTTACGTTCCGACTAAACTCCATGGTACGTTCCGACTAAATTTTTCATTGCATATTCGGATTCTACGTAAAAAAACCCGATATATGGCGCTGTAACCGCACAAAAAAATATACAAATCAAAAGTCTGAAAACTAATTTTTATGGTACAGGATACAGTTTTTTACAGAATTTGCAATAAAAAATGGGGGTTCCTACTTAAGATTTCAAAATTGCCACCCACCACACCTTCAAGAGGTAGGGTAGGGTTGTATTTGGTATCATTCGATAAGTTTTTGAAAAATATTAAACACGTATTTTTTAGTTTTTTTATCGGATGTAAATTTTGCGAAATATTCTCGCTTCTTTTGGCACACTTGGTATATCACAAAATAAATTCGTTTTCTCGTATTTTTCCTAGCATTTAAACCAATTAAAGAAGCACCGATCATCGAGATAACCCCTAAGCGTTGGGAAACATTTATCTCAAACCTTATTTTTGATTAAGAACAAAAAGATGGCGCTTTTTTTACCAAATCAACACTTAATGAAGGTTGATTCTTCAATTCGTTATTTAAATTGTTCAAAAAGTCACCTTTTTGAATTCACTTGTGAAGACTATTTAAAATGAAGTAACAGAACAAGATTTTCTTCTTCGCCTTTGTTGTTTGCTTTCGTTCTTTGCCAATTCTATCAAAACAACTAGAGAATTCTACTAAGAATTCTGTCAATTCTTTCTAGTATCACAATAACACATCTGGTTCTTTTAAATATTCTTCCTTCTTGTATGTAGGCTTTAAAGCCTGTTTCTTCTTCAATATTCTTCTTCTTCGCGTGCCATCTCCTCTAAGAAGGTTGGCAACCATCATGGCAATTCGCACTTTCGACGCCGCTGCTCTAATGAGGTCAGCAGAAGTGCAATTAAACCAAGCTCTCAAATTATTTAACCAGGAGATGCGTCTTTTTCCGCGACTCCTTCTACCCTGTATTCTTCCTTGCATTATTAATTGCAACAAGTTATAACGCTCGCCCCTCATGATATGTCCCAGATATTGCAATTTTCTGACTTTAATTGTATTTAAAACCTCTTTATCTTTTCCCATTCTTCTCAACACCTCGACATTCGTGACTCTATCCACCCAACTTATTCTTAATATCCTTCTGTAGGCCCATAACTCGAAGGCTTTCAATCTATCCGAAACATCTTTCTTTAAAGTCCAAGCCTCTAACCCATAAAATAATACGGAGAACACGTAGCGTCTCAGATATTAGCCTCCTAAATTGTTTAAATTATCGCACCATCTTTTTCTTGGTCTGCCAATACTTCTTCGTCCATTTGGTGACTTATCTCGTGCTATTCGTACTATTCTATTCTCTGCCATTCTGTTTCCGTTTTGTCAACCATCCATTTTTGTCTTCTATATAGCATGTTCTTGTTTTTGATTCTTTCCCTATCCAATAGTCCTCTCGTTTTAGATGTGTCACGTCTTATCTCCGCCGTGTATGTTAACATAGGTCTAATTGCTGCTTTATATATTCTTGTTTTTGTGTCTTGTCCTAGGTGTTTGTTCTTCCAGATGGTTCCCGTCGCTTTACTTACTTTTAAGCTTTGTTATCGTAATTCTTCTTCAACATCTCCGTAACAAGTTATATCTGTTCCCACATGTCTAAACCTTTTTTTTTCTTTCCCATCAATTTCAATTTTACATCGTTATATTTGTTGTCATACATTTGGTTTTTTTCTGCTGATATTATCAAATTGTATTTCTTGGCTGTTGTATTGAAGATGTGTGTTAATCTTTGGAGCTCGTCTTTTGTCTCGGCGATTAATGCGGCGCCGTCTACATATCATAATATTTGGATTTCTTTGTTTGGTGTACACTGTATCGGTTTTCCATTTATCTTTGCCTGTATTCGATTATGAGAGTAGATGTTTTTGATGGTTTGTATAATATTGATTGGTATGTTTCTTTTATTCAGTAGGTGTAAGACGTCTTCGACTTGGATGCGATCGAAAGCCTTTATCGGGTCTATAAAACATAGATATGCTGCTTTATTGTACTCGATGGCATTTTCTGTGATTTGTCTTAGTACAAATACGGCGTCTACTCAGGATCTTCCGGATCTGAATCCTTGTTGTTTATCTGATAAAATTTTTAGTTTATTGATTTTGTTGGTTAGGACTTTTGTAGTAAGGTTAAGTGCGCTGTTTAGTATTATACCTCTATAATTGTTGGGGTCTTCTTTATCTCCTTTCTTGAACATTGGTATCATTATGCTGTTCCTCCATGCGTCAGGTATTTTGCAGTGCAATATTAGTTTGTGTATAAGTTCTGTCATCTCTAGGGTTATACTTTCTCCTCCGTGTTTTAGAAGCTCGTTGGTTATTCCGGCTGGTCCTGGTGACTTTCTATTTTTATTTTAAGTCAATTTATGGCTATCTATACTTCCTAAAAACTGATTTCTATTTGGTGTCTTAATTCAGGTACTTTATTGTATTGATTATTATTTTCCTTTCCCTTAAACAGTTCCGTCAGGTATCTTTCCCATTCGTTTGCTGGTATGTTATTAAAATCCTTCTATTCTGCCATTTCCTTCCGTTGATTTCTTGTGAATCTCCATATCTATTTTTGTGTACCGTAGAAGTCGCTTTCCATCCTTTTTCTAAACTGTTCCCAGTGTTCATTTTTGTTCTTTTAAATAAACATTTAAAATACTTCGACCACAAACAAATTTTATACAATTTGACTTCTTTTTGATTATTTCTCTCAATCCACCTGTGTAGTTTTAAACTCCTAAGCTTTCTTATCAATCTACTTTATACCAACGGAGACCATTTTTTAACGATTATCTTTGTTTCTAATATCAACAACCCTTTTTGTCAATCAAGTATGTATTTAGCCAGCAAAAAGTATCAAACCTACGCAAATTAAAGTAATACTACCACAAGCTTAAATGTCGCATTGAGTTGCATTCTCTTGCACTGAAATATATTGTATCTGTCACAACAAGCGAATATGGAAAACTAATTGATTTAGATGGTTGATCAAAATTTATATATATATATTTAGGGATTCTACAGTATTTACTGCCTTCGCTCGCTCAACCGTTTCCATCTCTCTCTGTTGTTCCATTCTCCATCGTTTAGGCCTCTCTTACTCATGGCGTCATCTACTTCGTTCCTCCAGGATTTTCGGGGTCGTCCTCTTTTCTTCCTTCCTATGGAGCTCCATTCGGTTATTCTCTTTATCCATCTGCTGTCGCTAGTTCTTCTTACATGTCCATACCACTTTAGTTTTTTTGTTCTATATATGTTAGTATGTCTGTTTCTATTGATGTTCTTTGCTTTATTTCGTCATTACTTCTCCTATCCATTCTTGTTACTCTGCAGCATCTTCGCAGGCATTCCATCTCTGTTGCTACTATCTTACTGCTGTTTTTCTTGTTTATGATCCAATTTTCAGCCCCATATGTCATAATACTTCGCACTAATGTTTTATAAATCTGCGTTTTGTCTTTATATTTAGGTGTCTATCCCACCATACTGAGTTAAGATAATCTTTTGAAGAAAAACCATAAGAAATATTTCTTTTAGAGTTAAAATATGGAATGAGGATACATTAGGAGAAACTGGAGTCCAGAATGTGCTGCGATAGACAAGAGCACGACGCCGAAAATGGTGAGATCATGTTGACAGAATGGACGCAGAAAAAATCGAAAAATGGGTAAAAAAATAAACCCAATACAAAGAGACCACTAGAAAGACCCCGAAAGGTGGTATGGTAACTGGACACCAACATCACAAGAGCTGGGATGATGGAATATACAGGACCACGTCCTATAACTATAAGAATAAAAAGAAGAAGGTAATTAATAAACGTTAACATTGAACGATTGTGATGTTAGTTTTGACGCGTTTATACCATAGATGTATATATTAACATAGACCGAGCATACCGGCCGGGCCGCGCGTACCTACTCATGACAAGATTTCTCGCGGTCGTTTAATATGTCTCTCTCTAGCGCATTGAAACTCTTCACTCCTTCTCACAACCCACAACGAAAAAGAAAAGATAATGTCGTCACTTAGCTCTACAGACTGCTCAGTCAATGTTAAAATTATAAGTCTATGGCCTATACCAGGGCTTCTTAAACTGTGGGTCGCGACCCCCAGCGGGGTCGCGAGACTACTGAAATGGGGAAACATCTGATACTTTTCAATCATTATAAATAAAATTTTAAAATTAGTATACACAGTACGTACAAATATAAATACAAATAAAAATCATACAAAATACTATTGTAGTTTTATTATAACTATTTTTTAAAAAAAAGTGGCAATGCAAAACTGTTATGTAGGGCCTATAAATGAAAATATGGAAGTAGCATTTAAAATAATAAATACAACGCGCTCCTCGATTTTTAACTGAACGTTCGACATTGATGTCTGGCCGCCAGCGCTAGTGTTTGCAAGATAACTTAGTGATTATAAGTACCCAGACGCCGCGTCGCCTTACAGCTTAAACATACAATATGGAAGCATAATCAAGCTAGGCTAGGCGAATCGGCATATTATTTTTATAAAAGAATAATAAAAAAAATTAAACGAAAGCTTCTTTTTCGGCATCTTTGTGATACGGTGCCTTTGTGCGCTGCACACTTTGAACACGCCATGCGTCGGGGTTGATCTGATCGTAATTTGTTGTCATTGCACTGGTAAAGATTCGAGTGTAGTTATTTTTCTGTTTGTACTTCAGTTTGGACTCAGCTTTGTCTTCGTAGTGACATGTGTGTATTTACTGTGTAATTTTCAGTTGGTGTTTTTAATTATTACGTTAAAGTTCAACTACATTTTGTTTAATTATTTATTATTATTTAACCATCATGGATAAATGGCTAATTAAAATTCCAACTAATAAGTCTGCTATGCCGTCACAACCAAGTTGCAGTGCTTCAAATCCGACTTCTAGCAAAACAAAAAAAAGAAAATATGACGAATCATATTTGCAGTATGGCTTCACATGTTCTTCTCACAACAATGAAGAACAACCAGTGTGCTTAATTTGCAAAGAAGTTTTGGCTGCAGAAAGCATGAAACCGTCAAAACTGCAACGACATATTTGAATACTAAACATGCAACGTTATCAAAAAAGCCAATAGAATATTTTGAGCGTCTTTTGCAAACATCAAATAAAGAAGAGAACACTTTGGAGAAGTATGTTACTTTGAATGATAGATATCTATTGGCATCGTATGAAGTTTCGTATTTGATAGCAAAAACGAAAAAGCCTTTTACTATTGGAGAGCAACTTTTACTACCTGCAGCTATAAGAATGTCTGAAATTGTTCATGGAAAACAGTATGCTGCTGAAATTAGTAACATTCCTTTATCAAATGACACTGTGTCTAAAAGAATTTCAGACATTAGCAATGATCAATTTCAACAGCTTCTTATGAGGCTTAAAGACAGCTCAAAGTTTGCAATACAACTGGACGAGTCGACAGACATTTCAAAAATGGCACAGTTGTTACTTTTTGTAAGATATATTTATGAGGGAAGCATCCATGAAGATATACTGTTTTGTCGTCCTCTGGAAGGTCAAACTCGTGGAAAAGATATGTATAAAAAAGTAAATGAGTTTTTTGAAAAAGAAGGATTAAATTGGAAAAATTGTGTTGGTGTGTGCACGGACGGTGCTGCAGCAATGACCGGACAAGATCTTGGTTTTACAGCATTTGTTAAAGCTGGAAATGATCATATTACATTTACACATTGTATGATTCACCGAGAGGCACTTGTTAAAAAAATTGCACCAGAATTAAACACTGTGTTTTTTGATGCAGTCAAAATCATTAACTTTATTAAAAGTCGAGCACTTTTCGATAGTCGATTGTTTAAAAATTTGTACATTGATATGGATTCGGATTATACAAGTTTATTGCTACATGCTGAAGTTAGGTGGCTATCAAGAGGCCGAAGTTTGAAACAATTATTAACTTTAAAAGATGAAGTTCTTATATTTCTAACAGAGCAAAATTCTAATTTGGCCGATTATTTTCACGATAATTTATGGCTTCTCAAGCTATGCTATTTGGCAGATATTTTTCATAAAATCAATGATATGAATTTATCAATGCAGGGAGTCTGCGTTAATATGTTTATGTTAAAAAATAAACTTGAGGCTTTTGTTAAAAAAATTCTTATATGGAAGAACAGAGTGGAAAGTGGATCGCTCGAAATGTTTCCATTTACTGACGAGTATATAATTAGTAACAATATTTCAAAAAAAGATACCCCTATAACAAAAATTATAGTTAATCATTTGAAGGATATGGAAGTTTACATGCATAGGTATTTTCCCAATGATATCCATACACAACAATGGCCATTTTCAATTGAAATGGAAGAAATTAATTTTTTAAACTTAAAAGCACAAGAAGAATTTGACGAATTAACAAGTGATACTACCTTGCGACTCAGATTTTCTCAAGTGCCTGTGCATGAATTTTGGATAGAAATCAAATCAGAATATCCCCTACTATCGGAAATGGCAATGAACAAATTACTACCATTTTGTACAACATATTTCTGTGAATCAGCCTTTTCCACATTAACTTACATAAAATCAAAATACCGTTCAACTTTAATAAACGTTGAAAATTTATTACGATCTGCACTAACTCAAATTGAGCCTAGATTTAATTAATTGTGTAAAAATAAACAATCACTTCCGTCACATTAATATTGTTTGATGTTAATAATATGTTTTTATTAAAAAAATTGTTACAAAAGTTTATTTTTTCTATTGAATATATAGATATAGTTTTATGTCATTCTATTTATTGTGTTTTATTACGACCGATATCCCGTCAACGTTTCCAATTATATATAATGAATGGGTACGTATTCTTTAATCCTTATTTTATTTACATTGTAAAATAGTGCGATATTACATCTACATCTACGGTTAATATATATTTCATTATATGGAGGAGGGGGTCGTTTAAAATTTCCCAAGCTTGAAGGGGGTCACTATATAAAAAAGTTTAAGAAGCCCTGGTCTATACCAGCGTTTTCATATAAATATAATAATCTAACTAGACGCTCCCATAAATGTGTATCCCGATATATTTAAACTTTCGGCCAGACACGTGCTATTAACTGAAACAAATTAGTCTTAATAACATATTCAGTATAATTAATCCTGCATAATTCGGTTATTAAATTCTCTTTTGTCCTATTTTGAATTGGAAATAGATTCAAATTGTAATATTATAAAATTTGAGTATAAATTTTCAATTAATTAAAATTTTATCGATCACGTATCGAAATAACCTCTGACTTACACATGAAATTTTCAATTTTTGGTTTAAAATCTTTCTATTAGATGCTATAAAAAATAAAGATCTGAGTCGTAATACAAGCAGTGGCGTAATATAAGAAAGGTCTAGCTGGGACGTATTTATCCTGAATTGGTAAGGTGTTACGAACGTTACGAACAGCGAAATCATCAATTACAAAATGAATTTCTTTATTTTTCAGTATTTGATATTACCACCCCTATATCTAATTACACTTTTCAATCGATTCCGACTGGATCGGATGACTTTTGTAATAAATTATTGAGGTATTGCTTCTCATTTATCATTAAGAGCGTAGGCGCAAAATTTCGAGCCAATGATTTTTATATGCAATCATTTTTTTCGAATCCTGAGAAAATAACAAATATTTTTGAAAAATTTAAACGCAGAGTGAAAGATTACATTATAACCGAGGGTCGAAAATCCCCTAGAATAAACAAAAAGTTTTTTTGAATAAGATATTTGAAATTAAAAATCACACTAAATTTTCTCTTTTTTTTTTCACCCCGGTTAAAATAAACATTATAGAAGTTTTCATAGACTTTCGGCCCTTAGTAACAATGTATTCTTTCATTCTGCGTTTAAATTTTTAAAAAATACTTATTAGTTTTTTTAGGATTCGAAAAAAATGAATGCATTTAAAAAGCATTGGCCCGAAATTTTGCGCCTACGCTCTTAAGGGAGCTCTCCGTTCCATTATGCTCGCTGGTGCATGATTTCTATCCCGGAACATTCGTTTAAGTTCATCCTAAAGATGCTATGTTGGATTTAATTTCGGATTCAACGCAGGTCAATTTATTGTAAGTATACCGATCCCAATCAGATAGGTGGTGGAGGTTAGCAAATGTGTTAGGTTTGTATGTCAGGTATCTGAACAAGTTATAATGATTTAGTTGAACGCGAAACCCAGAAACACAAATTTAATACAAGTGTATGCACCGACAGCGAAAAGTGAACTAGAAGAACTTGAAAACTTTAACGCGATGTAAAAACTGTTACTGGCGAACTCTAGACTAGGTATTTGACAATTCTGATGGGTGACAATAATGCTACGATAGAAAAAGGCAGACAAAGTAAGATTATT
Source organism: Diabrotica undecimpunctata (assembly GCF_040954645.1). Taxonomy (NCBI): domain Eukaryota; kingdom Metazoa; phylum Arthropoda; class Insecta; order Coleoptera; family Chrysomelidae; genus Diabrotica; species Diabrotica undecimpunctata. Next base: position 123,790,855 of record NC_092809.1, on the reverse strand, counting down.
GGAGATTATCTGAACGATAAAAATGAAACGGGAGACTATTTCGCAGATTTTTGCAAAGAATGTAATCTATGTATAATGAACACCTTTTTCAAACTGCCCAAAAGGATTTTATATATACAGAAATCTCCAGCAGACAACCTCGTAATATCGCAAGGAAGCAAATTGACTACATAACCATCAGTGAGCGTTATAGAAATTCAGTAAAATTTGTAAAAACTTTTCCTGGTGCCTATGTTCCATCTGAGTACAGTCTGTTGGTGACCGAATTAAAATTAATATTGTTCTGAAGCTATTTATTGGCTCTAATTATGCTAAATGAGACCAATTGTGTCGCAAATTCCTCGGCAGAACGCAGTAGGATGTGGTTACCCATAATAACAGAGAAAGTTAATAAAAGGAAAATACCACTATAAGTAAGTCAGTAACATGTTAAAGATACATCATTTATGTTTTTAAATAACACATATAAAATCAGAGTTTTTTGTTAATTGAGAGTAAACTAAATGTTAACCATCAAAAGATGATCGAAATTCTGAGAACAACTGGAGTTGACGAACAAGACTTGCGAATTATCTCAGAACTATACTGGCACCAAACGGCAACAATTGAAATAGAGCACACAACATCCGAAGACATACAAATCCGACGAGGAGTGAGACAGGGTTGCGTCTTATCACCGCTACTCTTTAATTTGTATTCGGAGTCTATATTCAGAGAAGCATTAGACGAGGTCCAAGGCGGAATTAAGATTAACGGAATCAGCATAGACAACATCAAATATGCTGATGATGCCGTCTTAATAGCAAGCAACGCACAAGAACTACAAAATATAATAAATGCGGTAGTTCACCACAGCGAAATGTTCGGTTTACATCTAAACGTTTCCAAAACTAAAACTTTAGTATTTTCAAAGACACCAATAAACGTACATTTGTATGCCAAGGGTCAAGTAATAGAACAGGTAAATTCCATAAAATATTTGGGAACAAATATCAATAGTCAGTGTAATCCAAAAAAATAAATCCTATCAAGAATCGAACAAGCAAGGAAAACATTCATGAGCATTAAAACATTTTTTACAAGATCAGACCTTAGTCTACAGCTTAGAATCCGAATGATCAGATGTTACGTTTTTTCTGTCTTACTGTATGGCTGTGAAAGTTGGACAATGGACTCTGAAATAGAAAAAAGAATAGATGCCTTTGAGATGTATATATACAGACGAATGTTGAGGATTCCACGGGTACAAAGAGTTACTAATGTTGAGGTACTTAGTCGCATGTGTAAACAAAAAGAATTACTAAGAATAATCAAAGAGAGGAAAATGCAATACTTGGGTCATGTGCTGAGAGGCGAAAGATATGAATTACTTCAAGTTATACTGGAAGGAAAAGTACAGGGCAAAATATCAGTAGGAAGACGCCAGAACTCGTGGCTGAAAGACCTGAGGAGATGGTTCGACCGCTCATCCGCAGAGATCTTTCGCGCAGCAGTTTCCAAAACTACAATTACCATTTGGACCGCCAACCTTCGAAAGGAGACGGCGCGATGAGAAGAAGAAACTAAATGTAAGACGAAATACTTACCATCTCGGGATAGTATTATGAGATATTTTTCCTGGTTTTTTTATCATGATTTACTATGAAATCACTAACAGGAGAATTTTACTGTTATCATGGCATGTGGTTCTCTTTTTAAAGACGAATAACATTCTATGATTTTTTTTTACAAATATTCTAAGTTAAAAAAGATTTCATATAATCGAATGAACTATCTTACAATAAACGCAAACAGAAACGCAACTCAGCAATGTTGGCACTATTGTGGCTTATTTCCCATTAAAATAGTAATTGAATTAAAATTAAAGCTTAAACGGATAAAACAACATATATCTTCTAACAAACTGGACAGGAATTTTATTAGAAATAAAAGTCAGGTGATTACCAACAATATAGGGAGCAATTTTGAGAATAACGAACAACAAGAATCCATCGAGGGTGGAAGGATGTGAAGATTAAACTGAAAATTAGATTAGTAAGATGTTATGTGTTCTCTATTCTTTACAATTCTTTTGCATGGCGACCGAAGGCTAGACTTTAACAAATACACTTCTTAGAAAACTAAAAGCCTTTGAAATTTGGGTGCATTGGAGAATGCTACGAATAAGTTTGTTATTTAGAGTTCGTAACGAAGTTGTTTTGGAGCGGATGGGAAAAGTTATGGAAGTGGTCAAATTAGTCAAAAATCTCAAACTGGAATATTTTGGCCATGCCAAGAAGAACGTCTTGGCTTAGAAACCTAAGGGAATGGTTTAACAGATCCTCTGCATTTCTTTTTCGAGCTGCACTCAACAAAATTAGTAAAAATACATTCTTATGATGTAAGAACATTGTTATGATACCTCTAATAAAATTAAGGGACTTTTCCTTTCTAGATTTTCAAAAAATCGATTTTTGTTTTTACGTCAAATCATTCGTTAATACCATAGAAAGTCTGTCCTAAAATTGTATTAAAAAATTTGAAACACAAACAATGTTATAGCTATATTATAATTATAACGGTACGCACATTAGCTAAAACTCGTTTATGCAACACCGCGCGCCCTGCGTCAACTGTGCACCTGCAACTTGACAATGGTTTTATAAAACATGTTTTATATTATTGAAATTTATCGAAAATTATTATTGTTTTGAAACTCGGAAAAGAGACCTGCGTCTGGTGGTCATTTAAAAGGCTGTTGAAGTAAGGGGACGCATTAAAATAAGCATAATAGGAAAAAAAATACAAAGGTAATCAGCTTACTGCAGAAAACAATTCTGAATTACTCAGTTCTTCGGCAAAATTGAATAAAAATATAAATTCAAATATAAATTGGAGAAATAGCAACGAATTGGTAGGAAAATATCGACGATGCTTAAGCCAAAGGCAAAGTTATGAAAAAAAAAAGCTTTGACTGACCATTTACAGGTTTCACTGGACAGTGAGGGCACCCAATATACATCAGGAATCGCTGATTAGAAGTAAAAAAATAAATATGGCTATTTTATTCCATAAAATTACAGTTATGATTATAATAAAATTACAAGAAATACTTACTTTAAACGCGTTTTTCTGAAAATCCCATTTTTCAAAACTAAGAGACGTTTTTCTCAAACTCTACCACACCAATATTAACTTTTTTTTGGTACTTTATATATACGACGAGCCAATAAACCTCTAAAAAGTTAAAAAAAAACACCCCACCCTTATAGTGCAGTAGTGCAGGGGTAAATTCACTCCCAAAACGCATTTTTCGCACTTTTTATAAAATCGCATATAAAGGCCTTAAAAATATAAATTAAAAAGAATTAAAAAAATGTTAAAGGCAGGAAAGGGGGGCAGAAAAGTATTTCACAAATTAAGACACTGCTTTTGTAAGACACCCTCTGCAGTAGTAAACTAAAAGTGTCAAAAATTTTTTTGTGTACCTCAAATCCTTCTCAACAACGAGTAAAAAAATTATGCCCATAAATTTAATAGCCTTTGTTTGTTTAATATTTAAAAATTGCCTTAAAGTCCTCTTAAATTCATAGTAATTTATAAAATCTTTATAAAACTCACAGAAGAGAACATTGAAAACTTTAGTATAATATTATTTCTAGTGGAAATAAATGATATAATCAAAACTATTCAAGCACCCTTACAAGCCCGTTTATACTCTGACGACCTAGTGGTATCTATTAAAGGCAAAAATATCTCCTTAATGTCCCCAACTCTTCAAAACATTGTAGATACTCTCGAAAATTGGTCCCACCTTACAGGTTTTCAATTTCCAATAGAAAAATTAATACGAGTTGTATTCTCGTCAAGCTCCTTGCCACAACCCCCAACCCTGAGAATCTATGAAAAACAGCCGAAGTTTAGAGATCATCACAAATTCTTGGGTTTAATCTTTGATTCAAAGCTTACATGGGAAGATCACATCTCACACCTCATCCTTTCCTGTAATAAGACAAAATGTGTTAAGATCTCTCTGTAACAAAAACTGGGGCTCAGACCAATCCACTCTACTTCTTCTGTATAAATCTTTAATTCGTTCTAAGCTAGACTATGGAGCAATTGCCTATGCAACTGCTAATAAATCTCTTCTTAAATCATTAGATGTCATTCATAATAAAAGTAAGATTAATTACAGGAGATTTTCCAAATTCCCCGGTACCCAATATTTTAGGAGAACCACCGCTACATCACCGCCGTGTGTATAATATATATATATATATATATATATATATATATATATATATATATATATATATATATATATATATATATATATATATATATATATTAAATATCCTGAGTCTTGGCTGATCGATTTACCAATGATACATCTATGGCCTATTTCGATAAATCCGGTACAACCAATTCCTTATTCGGTTAAAGTTCCAGGCCCTCTTAGAAAAGTACTATATACTACTATAGAATATATACAGATGCATCCAAGTCCGAAGACGGAGTGGGGGCATCAATCGTTTCCTTCGAAAACAACCTTCCTTTCCGTCTATCCCCAGTATGGTTTCCGTCACTAATAAAAAAAACTTTTATTTAAAACTTATCTAATTTACAGTTATTTTAATTTAAGCAAACAGAAGAGGCAAACAGAGAAGGAAAGCCACAACATTAGAGTATCCATGAGAAACACGGAAAATCCAGAAACTATAGAAAAAGAAGAACTGGAAGAAGCAATAAGAAAGATAAAGATTGGAAAAGCACCAGGAAGCGATGAAGTAGCACCAGAAATGATGAAATATATAGGAGTAAAAGCAAAAGAAAAATTGTTATACATATATAACCTAATATGGAAGAGAAAAGTAATATCCAGAGAATGGACAAATGCAGTAATTATACCTATATACAAGAAAGGAAACACAAGAGACTGTAGGAACTATAGAGGTATATCACTACTATGTGTAGCAGCAAAAGTATACGAAACCATAATAGAAAGGAAAATTAGAAAAGAAATAGAACATAAATTAGAGGATGTACAAAGTGGATTCAGAAAAGGACACAACACACAAGACCATATATTCACTATGCAACAAGTAATAGAAAAAGCCTTAAAGAAAAATAAAGAAATACATCTGAGCTTTATAGACATGGAAAAAGCATTCGACTCAGTCAAAAGAAAAGCCTAAAGAAGAAACAAGTAAGTGAAGAACTGATAGAAGCAACAAAGAGTATATACATGAAAACAACAAATACAGTAAGAATGTTAAATATACAGTCAGAACCATTTGAAACAACCCAAGGAGTTAGACAAAGGGGAAGTCTCAGCCCAGTACTATTCATAAAGGTAATACATGAGATAGTGAAAGAATGTAAGAAAACATTCAAGAAATACTGCATCGGTTGGAACAAAATGCAAATGATAAATGCTGAGATGTGTATATTTGCAGACGACATAGTATTAATTGCGGAAACTGCAGAAAAACTGAGATACAACTTAGAGAAATGGAACCTAGAAGGAAGCAAATACAACTTAAACGTAAACAAAGAGAAGACTCAAATAATGAAAATATCAAGGAAACAAGGGACGGAAGATCAAATAGAAGTAATGATAGACCAACAAAAATTAATACAGACAAATTCATACAAATACTTAGGAACAGTAATCAACAACAAAGGAGACATCGAGGATGATCTTAACAACAGAATGGAAAACAGAGGAAAACTATTCCAAGCACTAAATAAAGGATTCCTTAATAACAAAGAAATATCAACAAAGACCAAGATGACAATATACAAAACAATATATAGACCTACAGTGACATATGGAGCAGAAAATTGGATATTAAACAAAAGACATCAGAGCAGAATTCAGGCAGCAGAGATGAAATACCTCAGAAGAACGATAGGAGTAAAAAGAACTGATAGAATCAGAAATGAAGAAATAAAAGAAAGACTCAAAATCAAACCGATACTCGAGTCAATCAAAGAGAAAAAATTGGCATGGTTCGGACATCTAACCCGGATGGACAATAATAGACAAGTAAAAAGAGTGTGGGACGCCAAACCAATAGGGAAGAACAGAAGAGGAAGACCCATTAAAGAATGGAACAGTGACATCTCGCAGATACTGCAGAGTAAGGGTAAGACTTGGCAGGAAGCAACACAGATGGCATCCAATAGGAAGGAATGGAGAAAGTTCGTTAAGAGCTAGGACACCTCAGAAGACTGTCAAATATTGTAATTTAATGAATTGTATTGTAAACGGCCCAACACCGAAAGGTACAAATGGGTTCTACTGATTAAGTAAAGTTAAGTAAAGTTAATTTAAGCAAATATGTTACTTTCTTTTTCTCTTTATTATTTTAGTTAAGAATTTCGCCAATACTTAGGATCTCATTTAAAAACGCATAAAAAAATACAATGATCATATTTACATATCTCAATTCTAACGAAAGCTTCACGTGATGCATTGTTTATATACCAGTAATGATTATACACAATAAACCCCACTGATCTAAAAACGATCTTGAAAGATTTTACGAGATACAATACAAATTTCAGTTAGTCCTCTACATATGACTTCGATCTTCGTAACGATCTTATCTGGGAATAAAATAAATAAACCAGCATTAGGATATCTCCACGGGAGCTCAATGTACAATTCGTGTAGTCTATAGAATCACGATTAGTATCTGGAAGCACGTTGTCATTTTTATGAAATTTTTCAATTCAGTTGCTTCCTATGTTTTGTGTTCTACTACGTCGTAAAATATTATGTTTATATGGAACAAATACCAGTTTAACTTGTGATCATTAATATAGTCTAGGGAAATACGTTTTTTGTCGAGACACTGACCCAGTCAGGTTGCAAATGGGTTTTTTGGGTACTATATTCATTATAAATACAAAAATGGTTGTCACAGTTCGGTGACATCTTACTTAAAAATGGCAGCTTAAATCGCTATAGTTAAAAATAGGGTAATTGAATATATTATTTAGACTATTCATCTATTTGTAGATGGGCAAAGGTTTACAATGGAGTTTTTGAATTTTGGTCCGATCATTTATTGCTTCGGAAGTTGCAAAATAAGCTTAAAATTTCGAAAATTAAAAATTTGCTATAACTTTTGCAAAAATGAACTTAGGACTTTGATATTGCATAAACAGTTGAGTCAAGTAGCCTTATAATGCACAAAAAGTTTCAAGACCATTCTTTAATTAGTTTAAATTTTATTTAATTTTTTATCCAACAGAGTTTTTTTGCAATATTATTGATCAGAAAATAATAATGATACAGCGATTCTGCGGGAACCACAAAAAAGCTCGGCTTCGGCGTAAGCCGAAAGCGCTCAGCTAGGAATAAAAAAAATTTACACACTTCAAAAAATGCTTTTCTTTTCCATTCTTTCATTTGTCATTGGTGTGTACAAAATCATAGGTATTAGCCTTTTCCAATATTATATTGCTCGAAAAAAACTGCAATATTTGAAGAACAACAAGACTTCCGTCGAAACAGGTGAACAGTCGATACGATATTCATTATCCGACAGATAGTGGAAAAGGTTATAGAAATCAAGAAAATTGATTACATACGCTTCGTGGACCTTACGAAGTCTTTTGATAGAGTAAGACTTGCAGATGTCCTTAATTAAGATCTAGAAATATAGGCCCCGGGATTCGAGCAATCATCAAAAAAATGAACACCAACAACACTAAATTTGTAAGAGCGGGAAATCTGCTAACAATGAGTAAATCAGGTAGACAGCCTTAGCCCAAGTCTCTCCAATTTGGTAATGGATGAGGTCATAAAAGAGTTAAAACAGCAGCGAGAGTTTATAGAATGGAATACAAAGAAATTAAAACATGCTGTTATGCTGATGGCATGGTACTTATATCAGAGGATGGAGATAACCTACAACGATTACTATACAAATTCCAAAACATTGCAGAAAAATTTAATATGGTTAGGTTAGGTTAGGTTAGAAGACTATTAGACTATTGAGAAGACACAGTCACTCTCAATTAACAGGGAACCTAAAAGTAGCAAACTGGCGGCAAACAATCAAAGTGTTGAGCAAGTTATAACTTTAAATAACTAGGATTCAAAATTACCAGTAGCAGAAACTCCAAGAAGGAAGTCAAAGCATAGACTAACAGAGCAACAATGATATCTGAATACATAATTGATATTATGTGAAGGAATAAGCACATAAGCATAGGAAAAGAAGTAAAAATATGTACTAAGATCATTAATGACCTATACAATCGAGACCAGAGGGGAAACAACTGCAACCAAGAAGCTCCTAAAGACAATTGAAATGGGGACGCTGAGATCCATTGCTGGTTACACTCTCAGGGACCGAAAAAGGAATGAGCTTCGGGCTAGAAAAGACGCAGGGAGTGAAGTGATTACATCAGTAAATTGACGATGAAGACCTCGCAAAAATTGCAAAGTCGGAAAAATCTAATACATCTATACAATCGCAGCAATCTTAATCAATCAAAACAAAAGTGTAACAAACACATCAATAAAATGTAGCAGGCTCTATTACCAATACTAAAAGAAAAAGTTAGCAACATGAATATACCAACATTAACAGGTCAGAGATACATAATTTATGATTAAATACCTAAGCACAGCGTACAATAACATCTCTCACAATTTCATTCAAAACATTGCTAATGTTTAGCCGACAAAATAGAGGCCAAGTGTTATTAACATATTAACGTATTACTAACGACAATCGCCTTATTAACAATGTGTTCTGGGAAAGGCCAGAGGGAAGAAGGTCTGTAGGGCGGCCTAGAAAAAGGTGGAAATATGCAGTCAAAGAAGATCTAGAGAAAATGGGATCTAGACAATGGGAATTACTGGCACAGGACCGACAAACATGGAAGGCAATAGTAAACGCGGCAAAGACTCACGAAGAGTTGTAGCGCCATTGATGATGATGATGAAGTCATCGGTTAAATTAGTATTTCCACCGACTGCAGTTTATAAACATTTATGGGTTAAGATCCTTAATCATTTTAAACATTTTTGAAAGCAATTTCTGGATTAAAAATCTAAACTGGTATAATTCCATATAAAATATTATCTATCGTCAGTTATTTTTCGTCTCACTCTCCTCGAACGTCCAATGTCCAACTTGGTACAATTTTAAATTGTACAACTGATTGCTTTGAAGGTTTAGACATTTGTAACCTTACCTTGATACATTCATAAATACTGGTATAATGGCGTAGTGAGTTCGTAGCCTATATTTTTATTTTCGTCTCAATAAATATAAATATGTTGATCAATTAACTTTTAGTGTTTTTCTTCGAATCTATTAATTTTCATTGCATGGTAAGTCGGTTAGTTAAACTTATACAAAGGCAGGTGACAAAGGTCTCTAATGTAGTTCGCGGAAGAGACATTAATATGTTTTGCAACTTTTGTGTTCACAGATTTTCGAGTCATAATCATAAAACACGTAAAGCAATAAAAATATCTTTATGTGGCATAAACTCCCAATGTAAATATGTTTAAGGAATACCTACTAATCAGAAGACTGCCTCTATTTCGACGTGGAAAATTGGTGTCACGTCGCGTCGGTAGCTAAATATAACTACAACGTATAAAAAAATATAATTAATTCTTTGTACTTTTTATTCGCTGTTGAATGTCTCAATTAGGTTTTGACAAAAAGTTCACAATAATTTATAAGGGATAAAAGTTAAATTTATTTAGGTTATTTCTCTTTGTACTTTCGTTATCTGTAATATATTTTCGGAATAGTATTTGTCAATTTAGATATTTGTGGCTCTTGCTGTAAGCGGCTCTGATTGTATCGATTAGTACAAATTCTTGTATAAACGTTCTTCTAATAGTCATATTATTTCTTCTCTGCCTTATATTTAACCATCAAAAAATCGTAATTAGAGGAGACAATAAAAATTTCATCGCTACGAGTTTTAGTCACTTCCATGCAATAGTAACCTCAATAAATAACGGAACTTTTAAATTAAAACATATGACTTTGATGATTTGTGCTCTACAAGAAACAAAAAGAAAGCAAAAGGTCAATCAAAATTAGGTGAATTCATATTAATCTACAGTGAAGTAGCAAATGAAAACAGGGCCAAAGAAGGTGTAGCCTTACTAATACACCAAAGATACCAAAATTACATCAATGAGTGTCAATTTATATCAGAAAGAATAGTAACAGCAAAGATAAGAATGGAGAAGAAAGATCTGAACATCATCGGAGTATACGGCACAGAAAATAACAAGCCTCAAACAACAAGATAAGCGTTTTATGACCAACTACAACTAGTAGATCAAGTCAGAGGAAAGATGATAATATTGGGGGATTTTAACACTCGAATAGGCAATCAAGTAATACTCGGCATTAAACAGAAACATAACGAGCATGTTAAAAACGAAAATGGAGAAATGATGACCAACTTCTGCACAAATAACGAACTAAGAATAAACAACACATTTTTTGACCACAAAGACCAACACAAATATACATTTAATGGACAAAGATCTATGATAGATTATGTTATAAGAGAATCGAAATTAGAATTCGAAAAATCGAAGAGAATCGAATATTAATCGAAAATAATCGACGTAAGATACCTCAACTAAGCAGATGTAGGTAGTGACCATAGCCTAGTATTATGTAAAATAAGAATCATCCTGAAATACTTCCCACCCAAGAGAGCGGCGCCAACACAAACAAAAATCAAAGTCAAAGGACTAATTACGGAATCCACGGAATACCTATATAGGAATAGAATATCAGAGAAGATCGCTAAGAATGAAATATTAGAAAACGATAACATCGATGAAAGCTGTAAAAAACTTAAAAATAACATAGTTAACGCAGCAACAGAATCACTTGGAGAGAGGAAAGTTACGAACACTAACATATCAAAAAAGAAAACACCAGAGAGGAAGTGAAGACAAAATGTGAAGAAAAGAAGAAAGCCTTTTTACAATACAGAACACAACAAACACAACAGGCATACAACCACTATAACACTGGCAGAGTTTCTCAAAACAGATGGAACACGATTTCTAAGGAAAACAAAAAGAAATATGAAGAATGATTAGAGAACAAAGAAAAGAGATGAACGAACTAATAAAAACGAAACACATTCAGAAGGAAACATGGGTAACTACTTTCGATCCCTATTTGCTAAAGCTGGCGATAATGAACCACCAACACCAGAGGTGACAACAAACGAAGAAATAAATATTGAGGAGGAAGATGTAAACGAAGCATTAAGGAAATTAAAAAATAGAAAATCACCAGGAGAGGAGAGAATACCGAAAGAACTCCTAAAGTATGGAGGACCAGATCTGACCAAGCAACTACTAAAACTAATCCAAAAAATAATAGAACAAAACAGAATTCCTCAAGAATGGAGATCAAGCATCCCAATACCTCTCTTCAAAAAGGGAGACAAATCGGACCCGGAAAATTACAGCGGAATTATTTATTAAAAATTAACAGCCAAAATGATACCAAATAAATTGAATAAAATTATAACCCTAGCAGAAGAACAACAAGGTTTTAGGTCGGGAAGATCATGCACCGACGCTATATTTATAATGAGGCAAGTGCAAGAGAAATCATTAGAATACAACAAACCGGCATATCTATGTTTCGTGGACCTTACAAAGGCATTTGACCGGATCAAATTAAAAGATGATATCCACTTATTGTATGCAACAGAGATACCTCTAGGAATAATCAAAACGATCGAAAATATCTACCAAAACAACACAACAAAAGTAAAAGTAGAAGAAGAACTAACCGACCCTATTGAAGCTGGCAATACGATAAGACAGGGAGATTCCCTGAGTCCTCTATTGTTCAACTTGATTATGGACGAAATAATAAAAAAAAGTAAGAACTAAAAAGGATACCAAATGGGAGAAAAACAACTTAAAATTATCTACTATGCGGACGACACAATACTACTCTCTCAAAGTGAAGATGATTTACAACGTATGCTATACCAATTTAATATAACCGCCAGAAAATTTAACATGTTAATTTCCCCAAAAAAGACAAAATGCATGGTTACAACAGGAAATTTACTTAGGCGTAAATTGGAGCCGGAAGGTCAGATAATAGAACAAGTGATGGAGTTTAAATATCTGGGCATCACATTATCTAGCTACGGAGAGCTCGAAACCGAAGTAGAAGATCAAGTGAATAGAGCAAACAGAGCCGCAGGCTGCCTAAATGAAACAATATGGACAAATAAAAATATCGGGAAAGAAACGAAAGGCAGAATTTACAAAACAAACATCAGACCAATAATGGCATACGCGGTAGAAACAAGACCTGATACAGACAGACAAAAAGGATGTTAGAAACAGCAGAGATAAAAACACTTGAGAATTGAGCACTTGAGCAGAAAAATTGATGGTAAGACACTATGGGATAGAGCTAGAAGTACAGATATACGACGTAGATGCAAGGTGGAGAACATCAAGAACTGGGTAAGAAATAGAAGAGTAGATTGGAACGATCATATAAGCCGAATAACAACAAGTAGAGTAGTAAAGACGGCAAGAGACGGTTCCCTAATAGGAAGACGATCAGTAGAAAGACCACGAAAACGATGGAACGACAACTTACTGGAGGCATATTGAAAAACAGACAGAGTCGTGTCTATATAAAAAGAAGAAGAAGAAGAAGGGAAACATTTAAGAACAACCGTGTTTAAAATTATAATAGTGCACATATTTTGCACTTCAAGTAGACAAAAGCAACAACATATCAAACATGGCACAGCTACTTGTAATTGTATGATTTGATTTTCATAAAGTTAAAGAAGAGTTTTTGTTCTGTAAATCAGTGGAATCAAACTATACAGCTAAACTCACTTTTAACAATATTGATGAGTATGTACCCAAAATAGGCATCTTGGTCAAAGTGTATTGGTTTAGGTACAGATTAAGTAAAAACTATGTCAATAAATATGACAGGACTAGCAGCAGAAATAAATAAGTACTTCTTCTCATGGCGCCGTCTCCTTTCGAAGGTTGGCGATCCAAATGGCAATTGTAGTTTTGGAAACTGCTGCGCGAAAGATTTCTGCGGATGAGCGATCGAACCATATCCTCGGGTCTTTCAGCCACGAGTTCTGGCATCTTCCTACTGATCTTTTGCCCTGT